>NC_053022.1:222815375-223120954 GCF_003073215.2 Triticum urartu
AGGGTCTCCACCCTACAACATCTTTGTATCTTGAGCCACGTTGATCACGAATTTGGAGTCTCCCCCACCCATTTCTAGCCTTGTTTTGCTTGATTTCGTCCTAAAATCCGAAAATACCCACCAAAAATAGCCCCATTTTTTGTGATTTGTTGGTTTGATGATGTTTTGTTGATTTTGATCCATGGATTCATTGTGTTTCGAGTGGATCTAGCTTCCCCACAAGTTACCCTGCCTTCCATCCACGAAATCTCCTCAATTTTGACCCCAAAATCATCCATTTCCGTCCAAAAAATTCAATTTCGTGCCTTCCCAACCCGCACCGGACTGTCCGGACCCCCGTACCGGACTGTCCTCTCGCATCAGGAGCAAATCGCTCACAGATCAGACTGTACGCTCCCCAATACTAGACTGTCCACTCGAATCAGAAGGTTTTCAGATGAAGACCGGACTGTCCGCTAGTTCAAAAACTGCTTCGGCTGATTTCTTGTTTCGGTCATATCTTCCACATCCGGAGTCCGATTTTGACATTCTCTAGCTCGTTGAGTAGCTATTGACATCCCCCATCCATATAGGTATGTTCCAAAATCATTTGACTCCATCAAAATTTTGACATTTTGACATCTTTGCCTAGGCCCTCCACCATATCATCCATAAAACCACCATAGCTTTCCTCGACCTAACCCATTTTTGATCCATATAGAAATTGTGGTTGCTTGAGTGGTGGCTTGAGTCTCCTAAGGTGTTTCGGCTACTTAGGGATGGTTTCTTCTTCATTAACCACCACCACTTCCGCATTGTCAACTCCAGAACCACCATCGCATTCCGCTACCACCATTTGACATTTGACATTTGAGATTTTGAGTTTGCAGTTTTCCCATTTCCTAAGGTGTTTCGGCTAATTAGGAACGGTTGTACATCAAGAACACTGCCACTCATCATCGCCATGAGGTCGTCATCGATATTGACCACTTCACCATTTTCACAACATAACCGTAACCAAGAATGGTAACCTCTATATCATCTTGGTATCGTGGTATACCATCATTGTACATTCATTCTTGCCATTGCTTTGTTAACCCCTAGCCATTTTGTGTCACTTGACTATCGAGAATAGCCATTTGAGTATTGTCGGCAACTTTACTTGTGCACATTAGTGATCCGCACCTTCCATTGCATACATACCACATCATCTGGGTATCCTCATCTTGGTATCATCATATCATCTCTTGTGTCACAAGATTGTTCCCGCATATACACAATTGCTATCTTGGTTGGTGCATTTTGCATAGTGGCCATACAAAAAAGAGAATAAGCTTTTAAGCAAAGAGAAAACAAAGAGCTTGTAAGCAATAGCCATAGCATCGCCACATTGCATATCATACTACCATATTGACCATCTTGGATCATCGTGTGCGAAACACCGGGAACCATACATAATAGCATACTTGGGATAGAAATTTTATCCATTTTGCATCTTATAGGTTGTGCACAAGTGTCGTATCCACCTATTGAGCAATCGTGCTAGTGTCTCTCTTGAGTTGTGCAACACGAGCGTTTTCCGTGGATTCCACATTTTGTGGTCATGCCTTGGTTGCACGACCCCATTTTATCTATCCATGTGCGTGTTTCCGTGTGCCATTCTTTGCTATTGATCTACTTGTTTCACTTGCAAATTTGTGAATCTCTTTCAACATTATTGACTCTTGCTAACATTTTGCATCAAATTTTTGTGCATCTATCCTCACCGAGCTACTCCATAAGCATTACTTGATAGGTGTGAGTGAACAAGTCCGGTACCAATTCCACTATTCTTTCATTTCACATTGAGTGAAACAAGATACATCTCAACTTTGGGAAAAGGTAACTTGGTATTGTTTATCTCATTTCCTACTCACCTCTACTCGAGTCTTGTGATGGATAGGCAAGGCATTTCACCTTCATTCTACAACAACAACGACGAGTTTGATGCCATGAAAAACAACTTGGACGCCAAGATGGATGCTCAAATGGAGGAGATCAAATCCCTCATCAAGGCCTACAAGCGATCTTCCTGATCTTCTAGAAGATGCTCAAGAGCACATGCTTCCGAGCTACCATATCCGGCAAGATCACATTGGCATCGACACCATCAACGACAAGAACATGAATGTCAAGAGCTCAACACCAACAACCGCTCGACGACTTCACCATCTACCTTGGCATCTGCACCAAGTGACTTCAAGGCATATTCACCTTTGGACATGCGGCATCTTCGCTAAAAAGCACCTCAAGACTACGCTCAAGAGAAGCTCCCCAAGCTCAAGTCCGCGACTTCCACGAGCTACTACTACCTCGACACCAACCACAAGATTCCTTTCTATGGGACTCAAGAACCTGAGGAGTATCTTGAGTGGGAGCGCCTCATGGATGACTAGCTCAAGCTACATAAAGTTCCCGCCGAAGATCAAGTGAAGTGTGCCACAACGAACTTCCACGACTACGCTTCGGCATGGTGGCTTCACACACATTTGGAGAGCTATGACATGAGTTGGCCCAAGACCAAGAGTGCTTTGCGGTGAGAGTTCGTGCCTCCAACCTACATAAAACAACTTCTACACCAATTGGAGAACAGCTTCCAAGGATCCAAGTCCATCGACGCGTACATCACGGAGCTGAAGATTGCCTTGTGACGAGCCGGCATGAATGACCCCATTTCACTGAAGTTCCACTTCATGATGGTATTACACAATGACATCTCCAAGACTATCTTCCTCGAGAACTACAAGTCCCTCGACGACTACTACATTGGTGCTCTCAAGGCGGAACAAGAACTCATGAAGGCAAAGGATTCTTCACCCCAAGCACAGTTCTCGGTGACCAAGCTCCATGAGATCGAGCATGAGGCTAGTACCACAAAGATGTCCAAGCCTGACGAGTTCCAAGATGATGATGCTGAGTCTACTTTGACTTTACCGCCATCCCTCTTTGTGGCATTGATGATGCTGAGTCTACTTTGACTCTTTTTCAAGATGGTGCGGCGACGAGTACGACTACGGAGACCCTCAAGGACCAAGCTTTGGAGGCGAGCCACAAGGTGGCGAGCAAGGATGACGCTTCCTTATTTGGAGCCAAGAGTGATGATGTGTCATCTTCGTCCTTCATCCACGGAGACGGTGATGAGATAATCGAGCATGGGATTTTCCCTTCGGTCATGGAGGAGAGCGATGATGTGCCATCTTCGTCCTTCATCCACGGGGATGAAAACAAGATGGTTGAGTATGGGATTTTCCCTTCGACCACGGTGATGTATGATGACTTGTGCTACCATATTGAGGATGAGAGTGACTTCACCACTAGAGCCTTATATGACGTGTTGCCCCAATTTCCATGTGAGGAGAGCCACAACCCCCACCACTTGAGTGAGATGCGTGACTACACCATACGTGTGATTTAGTGCACCTACCTTGAGGGAGTGAGTGAACCACCACATAGAGAGAGTGTGATAGTTGATAGGTCGTGCGAGGCCATTTGCATTTCTAACAACTTGACCGCTACCTCTATTGTGTCTTCTCATTTGGTGCTAGGTCGCATATATGATGATGCGCCGATCCTCGACGATTTTGTCCTTCCTTTGGACAAGACGATGGCCATGGTGGAATATGATGCACCCCCCACATGGTTCCATCAAGATGAAGATGGCCACCATTTGGTCTTTCCCACCTCACCTACACCACTTGAGTGGAATGAAAATGGTAACATAGGTGACGGTGATGCTCTAGTCCCACTAGTGGACATTCTTGACATTGATTGCTTGCATGATGTTGATCAACCTATTTCCATGCTTCATGCTAGTGCGATTTCCCCATGCGATGATTTACCCATTTATGATGAGTATGATGATTCCCATGTGGAGTCTATTAGTTGTGCTGCCATGTTACATAGGATTTCTTAAGATAATTCTTTAGGTCACATCATGTTTGACAATCCTCTTAACTTGTCATATGCTATGCATGAGATCAACAATATGTCATATTTGCAATCTCATCATAGTGACTATGCATATGCCATAAAAATAAACCCAATTTGCACATATGGCATAGATGACAAGCCCATGGTTATTGGCATTTGTTTTTCTTGTGATGATATTGATATGGTCCCTTTGCATCATTTACCTCATATGCCATGCCATGACAACCTAGCTTCGGATATGCATTGTTTTGTATGTTGTCCATTTTCTCCATATGATGTTTCCAATATTTCTCATGAGGAGACCCCCATAGTTTCCTCATTCATTTTAGGAGATTTTGATTCATCCCATGCATTGCATGCTCCCCATGAATAAATATGCTATTGATGTGCCATACACTTTGATGCTAAATTTGCATCCCCATCGTGTCATACATAATAACTATTCTTTCATGATGGATGACATGTTCTTATACCACGCATCAAATTTCTTTGAGCGATGCTTATCTTGTGCTAACTCTCATGTGCACATACACATCATGATGGATGATGTGTACATTTACCACGCGCACAATTTCTTTGGTTTGTGTCTTTTTGTGTAGATACCCATGAATACTTGTCAACCTTACAATCCCATGAGTTGACAAAACGAGCTCTAGAGAGAAATGATGACTTGGGATCCCATAGATTGTCTTTACCACCGCTCTCTTCGCGCAACGACTTCGCACATTTCTTCTACATGGCGCTCGCTTGGCTTTGGGTTATTGCCCATTACATATTATATGCCCATCTTGCCTTGTTCACTTTGCATGATATGCTCATTCCTATGCCTTTGCCATGCATTTGTGACCCATGCTTTGCATTACACATGATGATTGATTCTAATATTGTATGTGTATTTGCAAGCTTGGTGGGGATATCACTTGTTATTGGCATGTTTGCTTTCTGCCCCATGCCTATGATTATACTATGATCTTGCTTTGTGTTCGTTCTTGCGATACGTCATGTGCATTGTCTATGCCTATTATTTGCACACATGACATGATTGCCATGATTTCCTCTAGTGTGTTGTATCTTCGCTCCACTAGTTTGCATGACACGATTTCTATGATTGCTTGCCTTGTTGCATCACCAATGATTCATACTTTCTTATTTTATGCGGTTGATGACAACCATCTACATGCTTTGCACATGATTGTTATTGCTTCTTGTCATATATCTCCATGTGTTGCCTCCCTCATGCTAGATGATTTGCCATGTATTGAGTGCAACAATGATTTTAGTCTTGCTAATGAGATTGCCCCCATAGCATTCTTGCATATATTAGGAGAATTTGACATATTCCTTGTGAAGCATGCTTGTCTTACCTCTTTGCACCATATACCTAGTGCCATGAATATAGTCATTGTTGCATCATATTATTCATGCACTTATGTTCCTAATGGTTAAGTGCAAGAGAAGAGAACCATCATGATGGATGATGTGTTTATCTACCATGCGCACACATTCTTTATTTTGTTATGTGCATGTGTAGGATACTTGGAGTTCGTTTCAACTTCCACTTCACGTGAGTTGACCATACGAGCTCTTGAGAGCGAGCCACCTTCTACCACGACGATTCTACACCGCATTTGCTTGCGCTTCGACATTGTGAAGAATGCACAAGGACACGCCTTTAGGGTGACATCTTTCTTGAGCATGTATATTGAGGATCATACTACTTGTGTTGTTTGCACCATGAGACTTATCGGTCATCTTGGACCACTTGATTGCACACTTGTTAGAGATCTCGCTTTGACATGCCATTTTCACACTTCCATGAATCATGATATATATACCTTGCGTGTTGCATCCAATTCTTGGATTACTTGCTCCTATCACATGTTTGGTTGCAACAATGTCATTCCTTCACATATGCCATGTCCCATTGATTGCTACATGCTTGCCTTGATTGCCTCACACATGATGAACAATTTCCCTTTCTATTGTGTTGAGTGCCACACTATCTTCAATACACCCTATGCCCGTTATGCTTTGATTGTCTTGCACTTGACCCATGTGTTTAGACACTTCATTAATATCGGTGTTGTGAATGATTCTTATGCCTACCATCGACCATTTGTCGAGCTCTTTATGCATGATTTCTATGACCATGAGCTAGATGCTTATTCTATTGTCCCAAATATTTGCATCACTACCTCACATTTACAAGCTTGTTTCCATGATGACCTTGATTGTGCTCAATTTATATGCTTACTTGCCATGTCACAATCCTTTGTCAAACCATATGCTATGCTTGATAATGACACTTGTGTGGTGAATCACCTCTCGAATGCTTGGTTTTCCCTAACGCTGACCACATTTGTTTTTCCAAGTGTTTGTTGTATTTTCTCCTTTTGAAGGAATCACTAGACGGTGCGACATTGGAGGGTGCCCTTTCCGAGCTTGAAGATGATGAGTATTTGGTGATCGTCCACTCCCACATGGCGAAGCCATCTCTTTCCCATGGTGATTTGGTTTTTGATCCCAGGTCGGATCTTTCCCAAGGGCGAGGGGATGATGCGGAGCATCCTACGGTCATCTCCTTGTACACCTTCATAGCACCTCAAGCCCCAAGTGGACCTACCGGACTTAAGGTGAACCCACTCCTCTTCGAGATTTACATGAATCTCCATTATACTTGGTTGCTACCTCACTGTGGAACATTGTGCATCATTAGGTACGAGGGAAACAGCCACCAAGCAGCTAGGAAGCTTACCGAAGGCCAAGGAGAAGGACCCCAAGACCCAAGAGCTGACCAGAAGTGTCAAGATGAAGAAAAGGAAGCGTGCAGAAATTGCACTACCGGACAGTCCGGTCCCCACAGTGGACAGTCCGGTCACACTAAAATTGTACTACCGGACAGTCCGGTCCCCATAGAGGACAGTCCGGTGGCACATGAAAATGCATCTGTCCTCACCAGACTGTCCGGTCCTTACCACCGGACTGTCCAGTCTGCCCAGTTTCTCTACGAATTGGGCTAAAAAGCCCATGTAACCACCGAGGCCTATACCCTTTCGCCCCTAGCTATATATTCCGTGCTCCTCTCAGTTTTTAGGGTTAGCAAAGTATTTGATAAAGAAAGAGAGAGCTTTGCTCATCTTCTTCCTCTTGGAGATCTAGACCTCCTCTTGGAGAAGATCCTCTTGTGGATATCAAGCCCTCCTCTTGTAGAAGGATCCCCATCATAGGATCATCAAGCCCTCATCTCATTTGGATTTGAGATGAACTTTACCTTGTATCTTTCCCTTTGTTGTTCTTGTACCTTTGTGGATCTTGTGTGATTGTGAGTCTAGTGGATGTGTGATTGGACTTGTTCTTGAGTGTTTTCCTCTTGTGATTTCCCCTCTTGTTCTTCGTGTTCTCCGCATTCTTCATGGATTCCCCTCCAATTCGTGAAAGATCTATGCTTAGGGTCTCCACCCTACAACAATAGGGCGTCAGTGGCCTTCTGAAATTCCTGCTCACTAATTTCCTCTTCATCCCCTCCATCACTGGCATCATCATAGGTTTCCTTATCTCGGCCCCTGGCGGGCTTTCCTTGGCTCCAAAAGGGATTTTCGAGGACATTTGCTTCACCGCCTCGGCCCTTATCGCTAGCAGCATTCTGACCTTTCTCCTTATCATGCTTATAGTCTGCTCTCTGTCTCTTGACAAGCTGCTCAACCTGATAACACTCCTGAAGGTCGTGGTCTTTGGTCCGATGGATCTTGCAGTATGGCCCATCACCTTTCCCAACTTTTTCCACGGCAGCGGCCTCCTGGCAAGATTAGTTTGCTCACATCTCTGCAAAACTCGATCAAGGTTGCTTAAGCAATCATAAAAAGAAGTTTCATAAACGGAAAAGTCATCCATGAAAACCACAACAATCTTTTCACAGAAAATCAAAGAATATAGCAGTCATAGATCTTTGACAGGTAGCAGGTGCATTGCATAAACCAAAAGGCATACATCTATAAGCATAAGTTCCAAAAGGACAAGTAAAGGTGGTTTTCTCTTGATCAGGTTGTGAAACATGTATGTGAGAAAACCAGAATATCCATCAAGAACATAAAAGTGTGTGTGCTTAGATAATCTTTCTAGCATTTGATCAATAAAAGGCAAAGGGTAATGATCTTTTCTAGTTCCTTTATTTAATTTTCTAAAACCACTTAACATTCGATAGCCAATGACAATTCTCTGTGGAATAAGTTCATTTTTATTATTAGAAACAACAGTAATACCTCCCTTATTAGGGACACAGTGAATGGACTTACCCATCTACTATCAGCTATGGGATAGATTATACCTGGTTCCAGAAGTTTTAGTATTTCAGTTCTTACCACTTCTTTAATCTTAGGATTTAAACGTAGTTGATGATGAACAATGGGTTTAGCATCAGGTTCCATATTAATCATGTGCTAATAGAGAGTGGGACTAATGCCCTTAAGGTCATTAAGAGTATACCCAATAGAAGCTCGGTGCTTCTTCGGAATTTTCAATAATCTTTCTTCTTCATGTTCTGAAAGGCTAGCACTAATATACCAGGATATATATTTTTCTCATCAAGATAAGCATATTTCAAAGTGCCAGGCAATTATTTAATTCAAACACAGGATCACCCATAGGTGGAGGAGGACCTCCTAGAGTTTCAATAGGCAAATTGTGTTTAAGCAGAGGACGTTGTTCAAAGAAGATTTTATCTATTTCATTTATTTCATGCATATGCATATCATTTTCATGGTCTAGCAAATATTGTTCTAGTGGATCAGTAGGAGGCACGACAATAGAAGCAAGACCAATTATTTCATCCTTACTAGGTAATTATTCACAATGAGGTTGTCTATTAAATTTGGAGAAATTAAATTCATGAGACTCATCACCAAAGCTAACACTGATAGTTCTTTATGACAATCTATAGTAGCATTGACAGTGTTCAAGAAAAGTCTACTAAAGATAATGGGACGAAAGTCATCTTGTGGGGAACCAAGGACAAGAAAATCAGTAGGATATTTTGTTTTCCCACACAAGACTTCAACATCTCTAACAATCACAAGCGGTGTTATGGTGTCTCTATTAGCAAGTTAAATAGTAACATATGTGTCTTCTATTTCAGCGGGTGCTAAGGTAAAAGGAATAGCACTCAAACTAGCACCTAAATCACTTAACCCATGATAACAATGATCTCCTATTTTGACTGAGACAATAGGCATGCCAACAACAGGTCTATGTTTATCTTTCTCATCGGGTTTGGCAAATCTAGCAGCTTCATCATAGAGTAAACAACATGCCCATCAATATTTTCTACCAGGAGATCTTTAAACATAGAAACACTAGGTTCTACTTTGATTTGCTCAGCAGGTTTGGGTGCTCTAATATTAATTTTGCGAACCACAGTTGAAACCTTAGCATGTTCCTTTATCCTAACAGGGAAATGTGGGTTTTTAATATAAGCAGTTGGCACAACTAGATCAACATTGTAAATGATAGTTTCATCTTTAACTATGACCGGTTATTTAATTTCTTATTTAATAGGGGGATGATATTGAAACCACTTCTCCTTACGGAGGTCAACGTGAGTAGCTAATGATTCACAAAACAAGGCTACTATCTCAGAGTGAAGTCCATATTTCGTGGTAAACTTTGAAATGCGTCGGTATTTATAAAAGATTTAACACAATCAAACTCAAGCTTAATACCCGACTCTTCACCTTCATTGAGTTCCCAATATTTGGAGTTGCTTTTAATTCTTTCCAAAAGATCCCACCTGAATTTAATAGTCTTCTTCATAAAAGAACCAGTACAAGAAGTATCAAGCATGGATTGATCATCACGAGAATGCCGAGCATAATATTTCTGAATGGTAATTTCTCTCGAGAGCTCATGATTGGTGCATGAATATAACATTGACTTCAGCCTCCCCCAAGCTAGAGCGATACTTTCTCCATCACGAGGACAAAAATTATATAGTAATTCCGATCACGATGAACTAGATGCATAGGATAATTATTTTTGGTGAAATTCCAATTTCGATCGATTCCAATTCCAAGATCCAATATCATCGCATAGCCTATATCATTTCAATGCTTTTCCCTTTAAAGATAAATGGAAAACCTTCTTCTTAGCTTCATCTCTGGATAAACCTGCAAGCTTAAATAATCCATAAATTTCATCCACATATATCAAGTGCATATCAGGATGTTCAGTTCCATCTCCTGCATAAGGATTAGCTAGCAGTTGTTCTATCATACCCGAAGGAATTTCATAACCAATATTTTCAGTAGGTGCAGTAGGTTGAGGGGCAACTAATTATGGTTTCAGTCGAGGTGACGATATCGCGAACAAACCCCTCAAAGGATGGTTCTCCATAGTAACAAGTAACAAGCACGAAGTAATAAGTTTTCCTTACCAATTTCCACTAACCAAGAGCGCTTCACTCCACGGCAATGGCGCCAGAAAAGAGCCTTGATGACCCACAAGCATAGGGGATCAATCATAATCCTTTCAATAAGTAAGAGTGTCGAACCCAGCGAGGAGTAGAAGGAAATGACAAGTGGTTTTCAGCAAGGTAATCTCTACAATCACTGAAATTGTAGGTGGCGAATAGTTTGACAACGAGAAAGTAACAGTAACGGTAAATAAAGTGCAGCAAGGTAGCCCAATCCTTTTATGGCAAAGGACATGCCAAAACATTCTCTTATAATAAGCAAAGCACTCTTGAGGGTACACGGGAATTTCATCTAGTCACTTTCATCATGTTGGTTTGATTTGTGTTAGCTACTCTAATAATTTGATATGTGAGTGAAGCGGTGCTTAGGTGCTATTCTTACTTGAACAAACCTCTTACTTATGATTAACCCCCTCGCGATGATGTCCTATGGTGGTAAACTCTCTTGGCTTAATGCTACTGTCACATCCCTCCTCATCTATGCCATGTGCACACTCATGTTCTCGCCCAAAATGATTGAGATTCTCGATAAAATCGTAAGGAGATGTCTCTGGACCAAAAAGATGGAGCCGGGGGACAAATGCAACTCCCTTGCTGCATGGGACATGGTTTGCAAACCCAACAAGCATGGTGGCCTGGGTGTTATCAACATAAAGGTGCAAAATGATGCTCTGCTCATGAAATTCTTACAAAAGTTTTACAACAAGCTCGACGTCCCTTGGGTGCATCTTGTTTGGAACACATACTATGTCAACAAAGTTCCTCATGCCACGAATCCAGTTGGCTTGTTCTGGTGGCATGACATCTTAAAGCTCACCCCTATCTTCCGAGGTATCACACAAGTCCGGGTGGTTTCGGGCACAACTGCTCTAGTTTGGAAAGTTCTTTGGGCTGAGGACGTTTTCGAAAGCTTGCATCCCCACGCGTTCTCCTTTTCCATGCATGAGGATGAGACCGTCAAAGATTTCTTGGAGAGCATGACGCTGTCGGAGGCCTTTCACCTACCGCTCTCTCCACAAGCCTTGGACGAGGTACGAAACATTCAACGGCTCTCCACGCACATGCACCTGTCTACATCTGACAACGATGTCTAGTACTATACCTGGGGTAAATCTGTTTATCAACCAGCCGACTACTACAGGTTCTATTTTTGACACACCAACTCCCATCCAACTTTCTCTCTTCTCTGGCGCTCTTGATGCATCATGAGGATTAAAGTTTTTGGCTGGCTTCTCATGAATGACAGATTAAACACACATGACATGCTCAAACACCGACACTACAATATAGGTGATGACCAAAGCTGTCTGCTCTGTGGCATCCACGAAGAGGAAACGGTGGGTCATATGATTTTCATTTGCCCCTTTGGTCAATAATGCTGGCAAAAACTTGGAATTAATTGGCCATCCTTCACCTACCCTCTCCGACTTCTTCAATAGGCTAAAAACTCTTGGGGGCGCCCGCTCTTCTTTGAAATCTTTTTGGTGGCTGCTTGGAATCTATGGAAGGAAAGAAACAATAAACATTTTAGGAGGATTGCTCCAACCATCAGTGGCTGGCTGAAACAATTTAAGGATGACTTTGGCCTTCTCCAACATAGGACTAGGGGTGTTCACCCTTCTTTCATTTCTTATTTTATTTCTGAGTTGCAATAGTGGTAGCACACCCCCTCTTTCCCTGACCCAATCTGTCTAGGCAGGTTGAGACCCACCTGTAAAAGTGTAACAACACTTGTAACAGCCCATTCATATATATATATATGAAAAATACAGTAGGAGCCTTTCCTACTATCATTTCTTCAAAAAAAAGCATCCACAACTACGAGAAAAGTATTAATATAAAATCTAACCATACCATTAAACTTTTGGATCCAAATCGGTCACTTACAAAGTAGCACATAAACTAGGGTTTAAGCTTCTGTCACTCTAGCAACCCATCATATAATAAGTACTCCACAATGCATTACCTTAGGCCTAAATATGGTGAAAGTGTCATGTAGTCGACGTTCACATGACACCACTAAGGGATTCACAACATACATATCATGAAAATATCAAACACATATCAAGTTCACATGATTACTTGCAACAAGATTTCTCCACTGACCTCAAGAACAAAAGTAACTACTCAGAAATGATAATCATGCTCAAGATCAGAGGGGTATTAAATAGCATAATGGATCTGAACAAATAATCTTCCAGCAAATAAATCATATAGTAATGAACTACTAGATGTAATCAACACTACTAGTCACCCACAAGTACCAATCTGAGGTCCCGGCACAAAGATTGAGCACAAGAGATGAACTAGGGTTTGATAGGAGATAGTGTTGTTGAAGATGTTGATGGAGATTGCGCTCCCCAAGATGGGAGAGTTGTTGGTGATGATGATGACGATGATGATTTCTCCCTCCGGGAGGGAAGTTCCCCCGGCGGACTCGCTCCGCCGGAAGGCAAAAGTGCTCCTGCCCAAGTTCTGCCTTGAGATAGCGGCGCTCCATCCCGAAAGTCCTCTCCTTATTTTTTTCTAGGTCAAAATGACTTATATACCAGAAAAGGGGCACCAGAGGTGGGCCGAGGAGGGCATAACCTACCAAGGCGCGCCTGGGCTGCCTGGCACGCCCAGGTGGGTTGTGCCCACATAGTGGGCCCCCTTCGGTAGTTATTTGCTCCAATATTCATCATATATTCCAAAACAGTTCTCCATAAATTTTCATCTCATTTGGAGATGTGCAGAATAGGTATCTCTGACGTAGCTTTTTCAAGTCCAGAATTCCAGCTGCCGCATTCTCCCTCTTTGTGTAAACCTTGCATATTATGAGAGAAAAGGCATTAGAATTACTCCATAAAGCATTATTATGCATAAAAACATTGTAAATAATAGTAGGAAAACATGATGTAAAATGCACGTATCAGTTGTTGATAAGGATGTTGAAGTTAACACGCCTTTCCATTTTTTAACAATAACTAGTGTACTTTAGACCTGAACAATACCAGTTTGAATGACTATATTTGCTTTTTATTAAATGTTATGCATGTTGCAGTTAACACACCTTTCCACTTCTTGTTTTGCTTAACAAGCGTGCTTAAACCTGCACACTGAAGCTACCATTTGGAGATTATGTTGTCTATCATGGATATATTTGGTTGATGTTTAGCCTGTTGTGCTTAACATGCCTTTAGATGTACTCACACAGGACAATATTAGGAACAACTAATGTTTTCCATCGAGGTTAGTTTCATCGCATTGCTTATATATACTCACTATTCAGGATATCGGTAGATGGTACCATATAGCCCAGGGGCTGATAAGGGATTAATCGTCGAATCGGACATTTCACTAAATATATTTATAACCCATTTGTCGGTAGGTTAACTAGGGCCATATTTAATATATTTGAGGTGACATAGCAACATGCATTGCATTGAATGACTAAATATGCAATCCCAGGCTACATACCAACAAGGATGAGTGTTACCTTATTGTTCTGATGATGTCTAGATATACATGTAATAAAATCTTATATAATGGGATGTAGGGAGTGTTGTACTACGTCATTTTGCAATTGTTGTTTAGCTTCTAATATTAACTTGGTGCTTTTAGGTACATATGTCATTGACGAAGATCCAAGCTTCGACCCTTTCTGCATATGGGGCAATGAGATATTCATGAACCAGCATCAAGTGAGGAAACTGATAAAGATTGTTATTAAAATGGGTCAAAATATGTCAATCGAACTATTTGCTTCCACTTTATGCAAGACAACAGTGAACTGCAGGATGGTAAGTAAGAACTCCATGGCCTTGTTTTTACTGCCCATAACGAGTTGTGTTAGATGACAATGTCTGATTCTTCTTCCTTTGAAGTGGTTCCCGAAGCAGTTTACTTAAGATTGGCTCTCAAACAACATAATTGGCGGTCGGCCTTCACGAGGGGCTGGACTAGAGTTGTGTGTGCCTTCTGCATGGAGGAGAACACAATAGGGGCATTCCGCTTCACCTTGTTCAGCAACCAGAATGTCTTTCGCATCTTTCTTTACCATCTTTAATAGTACAAGTATACAACCCTTGTTCATCATTCTTTTTTCGGGGCTTATGTAATTCTTTTTTTGTGTAATTCTTGAACATACGTACCTGTGAATGGAATAATGCATTGGTTATTTGAACCTAATGGATATGAATAAAGCTATAGCCAACTTGCAAATTCAAATTCGGTACAATTTTAAATAGCAGCAATTAAATTCAGGTGAAATTACACTCTGCAGGTCATTACGACGCACACAGTGTATAAAGCACAGCGTGTGTGATACACATCATAATCCGACAAAGTTCACAGAGAGGAAACATGTGTAACCATGCACAAAGTTGCCGTTTGCAAAGCATGTGTGATGTCAGACAATATCACAAAAGGCGCCAGAAAACTAAATGTGTGTGATTGTTGCCTTATCATACACTATTTACAATCATGAACTGTTTGTGATGTGGCATGCATCGTAAATGTAGAGCTAGTTTGGTATGTGCCTGGAAAATTCCCGTGCATGGACTAGGCCTGGACTGCGCCTGGTATAAGGTAAAACCACAGAAGTCCGACTGCGATGGTAACGTTAGCACAAACGAGTAGCAAGGACAAAGCATTTTGGATAGGTGTCGGCATCGCATACGCTCTGTTCTGGAAAACGTATGCATTCCTACTCCCTATACCCGACGGTTTCTGGGTCGTGTGTGAAGGACCCCCCTATCGGCCACACTCACTAGGCAACGGTTTAAAATGACGTCGTAGAAAGGGGTTAAAAACCATTTGTATAGCATCTCGATGTACCAGTGCAGCCCTCACTCGGACATAGTGTAGTGCGAGTGCCCGGTGCACAGTTCTCGATGCTAACAGCCAGCGGGGCACTGCTGCTGCATTCTCCCAATGCATCGTGACAGCTGCTTCATGCCCCCATTGTGCCATAGCTGCCACTTCACGTGCTCCGTATGTAGGTTCGGGGTCCATTGTGACCATTTTACCTTTTCCTTGATCTTCTATGGGAAATTGTTGAATGCAGAGCAGTGATGTTACATAGATATGCATGAATCGTCAAGAGGCTTCTGTCTGTAAGGAACTTTCGGATGCATGATCTAGTTGTGGATGCGCCACATGGCCATCAAGAGCGCCATGCGGGACATGTGCGAGAGTGTCTCAAGCACGTCAAAGATCCATTCTGGGATTGTGTGGAACACCAACTTGATGTCTGGGATCGTCCATTCTTTAGCCATCGCCCTCCAAAGCTCGACCGCATTAGGGAACCCACACATTGTGTGTAATCCATCCTCGTATTCCAGACCACACAGGGGGCATATGTTAGTGGTTTCCAAATGACAGGAGAATTTATTCGTCCATATTACAAGATAATTTGTCACAAGCCACCAAGCAAACACATGTACCTTAAGGGAGCATGGTACCCCCATATGGCCATATGAACTCGAGACGAGAAAGAAACTTTTGGGGAAAGGAGAACTCTCTAATTTTGGTTAAGATAACAAACATCTCACCTTGTAGCATCAATGTCCTTAACAGAGTGTATTGTTGTGTTGGAAATGACAGCCAAGCTAACCCTCGTGTGGCATACGATGTTTAGGGAAATTGAAATGACAATCAACTCAAGAAACCCAATCTATCATCTAGTGACAAGATGTCAGGACCCCGATTCTAAGTCACACCAATCTAGCATATAACACCTCATATCACTTTGCGGCCTCACACAAGGTATTCCCACAGGTGTCGCCTTACCATGGCCAGGGACCGTTTGCGCCTTTTGGCTCACGTATATGATAGTGTCGCTAGCATCCATATGACAGAGAACCCGGGCCGACATGACTAGTCGTGAACGCAAAGTGGCACTAACTTACGGGGACAGGCATACTTGAATCAACTTTGAGCATGTCGGTCAGCAGCGTGTGAATCTGGGCTGTAGCACTGGGCTAACAAGACTCTGGTGAACCGGGCTGTAGCAGGCTAGACAGGACTCCGTATGTCACCGCGTGACATTTCCTCGAATGGACAGACACAGGAACAAAGTGAATCACATACCGGCCAGTCTAAGTGTTCCGGAGCAGTAGTGCTGGGCTAGCAGGACTCCGGTGAACCGGGCTGTAGCAGACTACCATGGCTCAGTGGAAGCACTAGACTACATTTCCCCATAAGAGAGGCTACCAAGGATAAACAACTAGGTTGTCGGATCCCACACATAGCAATACACGTCACACGTACGCATAACATGCAAGTATGTGTTGTACAACATGGCATCACAACATAACGCAAACTCATATAGATAAAGGCCCAGAAGAGCCACATAGCATTAAATACAAACAGGGGTCACATGACCCATCATTCAGAGCATACAAGCAACGGAAGCATTACATGTCCGAGTACAGACAACTACAAAAGAAAAAGGCTGAGAAGCCTGACTATCTACAAGTCCCTCCCAAGGGTACAAGATCGTAGCTGAGGTAACAAGCTACTCGTCGAAGTCCAAGCGGTACTACTAGTGAGACAGATGTCTCACCTTCAAAACATAAATAAAGCAAATGTGAGTACAAAGGTACTCAGCAAGACTTACATCAGATCCTATCATAAATGCATTTGTATCAAGCAGGTAATGTGGGGTTTAGTTGCAGCAAGCCAGCTTTGACTCAATGGCTATCCTGTTCTGCGACAATGAGAAACTTCTTTGAGATGAGGCAGCGCAGACGAGTCCACTGATCACCACATCAATACACTACTATGGATTCATCCCTGTGTCCTTACGAGAAGGCCATCCATAGCACTCACACTTGTCTTGAGCATTTTAGAGTATCCACTTTAAGTTGTCTATGTACAACGTAAGCATCCAAGAAGTCCATAACTGAGGACACGGCTATTCGAATAGATCATGATAACCCTGCAGGGGTGTACTTCTTCACACACGCTCTCACCACTTATCCACGTCATGTATCTCGGCAACCTTCAAGCGGAAGCCTGGCGAGGGTGTCGGCCACGACCTGACTAACCACACAAGACTCTAGTCCAGGTTTATCGCCTATTCGGGTTCCATCCGCAAGGAGATCCCTCCGGGGTTTCGCTCACGGCCCCAAACAATGTGTACAGGGTTCCCGAGCCCACCATCCGGGTGCCACTCGGTACACCGGGCCATGTGTGCCTAGTCTGTCTCAGGTCCACCTTGCCGGGTGCCACTCAGTAGAAAAATAGCACTACCTACGAACACCAGAAACTATTTGCAACTCCTGGACAGAGATCAAGTTGGCTAATAAGTCGAGAGGGGTCGAGTTGCCGGAACCCAATGTGTGGTAGTAGCTAGTCCTTGGACAACATACACAGAACACAGTTCTTAGGGACGGTTCCAGTGAGACAACCCACCATGTACTCCTACATGGCCTCTCACCGCTACCTTTACCAAATCGTGTTCACACACTTAACTCTCAGCATCAGAACATAGCATTGCACTCCAATTCATTCCCAATGAATCAGACCTGACATACTCTAAGCAATAGCAGGCAAAGCATGGTAGGAACACAACATGGCTCAATCAACTCCTACACATGCTAGTGGGTTTTAACTATTTACTGTGGCAATGACAGGTCATGCAGAGGAATGGGTTCAACTACCGTAGCATAAAAGTAGCAGTTGAATCATTGTTGTCCTAATGCAATAAATGAGAGCAGGAGCGAGAGAGTAGGATTGTATCGGAATGAACAAGGGGTTTTGCTTGCCTGGTAGATCAACAGGGGGGCACTGCTCCACTGACAGGTACTCTGGATCGGTCTCCGGAGCAGGACCTATCGAGAAGGAACTGTGTCAAAAATCATACACAAGCATATGCCACAATATGATGCATGAACATGGCATGAGTATGTGATGTTGTTTGAGTTAACGCATCTAGCATTTATTTGGTTGAAGTCCATTTGAACCAAGGGTTCAAATGCAACTCCAAATTAAGCTCTTAAATATGCCATTTATATGTTTTCATATATACAGCATGTATAGGTTGGTTTTTCATGCACGAAAATGGTACAGATGGATAGATTGAATTTTTCTAATCATTTTTCATATATAAATTATTTCAATCTGAGCTACGGTTGAATTTCTATGAATTTTTGAAGTTTATAACATTTTCTGGATTTTCCTGATTTATTTTAAATCCAGAAAACCATTACTGCATCAGCATTGCGTCATGCCTGCGTCAGCAGGTCAACGGCGGTGACCAGGTCAAACCTGACGTGTGGGGTCCACCCGTCAGTGTCACAGGTTAAACAGGGGGGTTGTTTTCTAATTTAACTAAAAGATTAAGGCGCCAGGGCCCACTGTCAGTGTCACTAATGGGGGGATTAGTCCTAAACTAATCTTGCCACGTCAGCGTCACCGGATTAAGCACCAGCGACCACATCTCACGGCGGAGGCTCGCAGGACTTGCTCAGGCTCGCGCTACAGGCGGCGGTTTGCGACGCGGTTGGCCTCTACGGCTAGCTGGGGGTCGCGCGCAGCTAATGGAGCAGGCATGGGGGCCTACGGTGGCCTGTGGTGGCGGCAGCAGCAAGCTTGGCGGCAGACGGAGCTCGGGTGAGCTTGGGGTCAAGGCTACAACGGCCGTGGCGATGCGGGGTTAGCACCTAGGGCTTCTACGCGGTGCGGTGAAAACATTGGACGCATGCCCGGGACCAAGTGATCACCGGAGTGTCGCCGGCGTCGAGCTCATGCGGCGGTGCGTCTCGGCTCCGATGGAGGAGGCAGCTAGAGCTTGAAATCGGGCATGGAGTTAGGGGTAAACGAAGCAGGGGCTCACATGGAGTCGGTAGGGAGGCTCAGCAAGCTCGGGGAGGACCAGACGGCGGCGTAACGGCGATGGCAATCCGGCGGCCGTGCGCAGAGAAGACGGGTCGATGGTGAGGCAGCAGGGCGTCCGGTGGTGCGTGGCTCGTCAGGGACGAAGAGGAGGTCGTAGCGGAGCTTGCAGACATGGAGAGAGGGAGAGGGGGAGGCGGTAGCTACGACGGCGACGAGCTACAGCGACGGCAGCGCTCGGGCGCGGGAGAAAGAGCGAGGGGGAGAGATAGAGGAAAGGGGATCGACTCGGGGAGAGAGTGAGAGGTTTTCAGGGGGGTGTGTGTCGCCCTCGGGTGCCTCCAGCGGCGAGCAGGGAAGAAGGAGGTGGCCGGCGTGTGCTCGCGCGCGGCGGCCACGCGCGCGCTGTCCTTCTGTCAAAGGAGGAAGAAGACCGGGGAGCCCCTGGTGGGCCGGGCCACTTCTGCCACGTAAGGCCCAGGTGAGGTGCACAGGTAAGTTTCTCCCTTTTTTCTATTTTTCTTTCTGTTTTCTATTTTCTATCATTTGTTTTGACTTAGTAATAATACTAAATCATTTTATTTAATTGTGTCAAATTTTGCAGGGACCTAAGGGATTAATCCAAAGGCCCTCACCAAAATTCAGAATTTTTGGACATATATTATATATATAGCAAATATATATCCAAAGCAAATAATTACTGGATTAATTCCAAATGCCCAAAATAAATACTTATGAGCTCTTAAAAATATTGGTTTGATTTTTATCTCTGTCCAATATTTTTAGAGAGCAACATGAGCATTTTCTTGGACCCTTTGGGAGCAATTTTTTTACTTGGGTCATTTCCAGAAATGATTCTGAGGGTTTCACAAATCCCCATTTCAAATTTAAATGGAATTTAGACATGATGCAAACATGAAGGCTAGCCTAGGTCATACCAGAACTAGGGATGTGACAACTCGCCCTCACTCGGAAGAACCTCGTCCCGAGATTCAGGAGTTGGCGGAAAGAAAGCGGGGTACTCAAGTCGAAGACGATCTTCACGCTCCCAGGTAGCTTCTCTCTCGGAATGATAAGACCACTGAACCTTGAGAAACTTGAAGTTATGACGTCGAGTGACACGCTCTGCTTGATCCAGAATGTGGACGGGGTACTCTCGATAAGTGAGGTTATCTTAGAGATCAAGCGTTTCATGGTCCACTCCGTGGATGGGATCCGAGAAGCAACACCTGAGTTGAGAGACGTGGAAGACATCATGAACTCGAGAAAGATGTGGGGGTAGTTCCAACTGGTAGGCAACCTCTCCTCGTTTAGCAAGAATGAGAAAGGGACCAATGTAACGAGGATCCAACTTGCCCTTGATACCGAATCGATGGGTGCCCTTCAAAGGGGTAACCCGAAGGTAAGCTTTGTTGCCAACTTCATAAGCCACTTCCTTATGACTACGGTCATACTGGCTCTTTTGACGAGATTGGGCTGTTTTCAAATTCTCACAAATGATGCGAACTTGCTCTTCTGCCTCCTGGATCATATCCGGTCCAAAGAATTGTCTTTCACCGGTTTCTGACCAGTTCAAAGGTGTTCGACATATTCGTCCATACAGAACCTCAAAAGGAGCTTTCTTGAGGCTGGATTGGTAGCTATTGTTATAAGCAAACTCGGCGAAGGGAAGGCACTTCTCCCAATCCATACCGAATGAGATAAAACAAGCTCTAAGCATGTCTTGGAGAATTTGGTTGACCCTTTCCACCTGACCACTTGATTGAGGGTGGAAAGCGGTACTGAAGGAAAGATGGGTGCCCATGGTAGTTTGGAAACTCTCCCAGAAATGAGAAGTGAAAAGACTACCACGGTCTGAATTGATCTCTAGTGGCACACCATGAAGTGACACTATTCGAGAAATATATAAGTCAGCAAGCTAACTAGCAGTGATACTCTCTCGAACAGGTAGGAAGTGAGCCACTTTGGAAAGACGATCAATGACTACGAAGATAGCATTATTCCCTCTCTTGGTCCTGGGAAAGCCGGTGATGAAGTCCATACCAACTTTATCCCATTTCCAGTCAGGAATAGCTAAAGGCTGAAGGGTGCCAACAGGCCTTTGATGTTCTGCCTTAACGCGACGACAAACATCACAGTTAGCAATGAACTCAGCGATTTCTCTTTTCATCCTAGTCCACCAGAACGTTTGGCGTAGGTCCTGATACATTTTAGTACTGCCGGGATGAATCGTGAGAGGAGATTCATGCGCCTCCTTAAGGATTAGTTGCCGAAGATGCTGCTTCTTGGGGACCACCAGGCGATTCCCGAAGAAAACAACACCTCGATCATCTATAGAGAAATACCAGCAATGCCCTTGACAATGTTTCTCTTGATCCGGGTAATCCCCGTATCATGCTTCTGGGCTTCTATGATATGATCCACAAGAGTAGGTTTCGCCACCAAGGTAGAAAGGAATCCGTGAGGAGCAATGTGAAGGTTGAGCTTACATAATTCCTCATGGAGAAGTGGTTTGTAACACCCTCGATGCGACTATATCTCCCATGTGTCGAGGCACGACTTAGAGGCATAATCGCATTGAAGGCATATGTCGCAAGTTAGGCAATCTTCACAACATCCCATGTAATATAGATAATAAAAGGGGAGAAGGAGATCCGGATTTCGGGGGGGGGGGTTCTATTTATAGGCATAGAGGGAGCTAGGAGAGTCCAAATGAGGTGCGGTTTTCGGCCACGCGATCGTGATCGAACGATCTAGATGATGGGGAGGCTTTAGGTGGGTTTTGGGCCAACTTGAAGGGGTGTTGGGCTGCAACACACACGAGGCCTTTTCGGTCCCTCGGTTAACCGTTGGAGCATCAAACGAAGTCCAAATGGTACGAAACTTAACAGGCGTTCTACCGGTAGTAAACCAAGGCCGCTTGGCAAGTCTCGGTCCAATCTGGAAATGTTTAATCCCCACACACAAAAGAAAGCTAGAAATGACCACCGGAGGAGAACGAAGCGCCGGAACGCAAAACGGAGAACGGGGAAAATGCTCGAATGCATGAGATGAACACGAATGCAAATGCAATGCACATGATGACATGATATGAGATGCATGACAACGATAAAAACACACGGAGGCAAAGACCCGAACCCGAGAAAATAAAATAACTTAAAGCCGGAAACGGAAAGAGTTGGAGTACAAATTGGGTAAGTCATATCCGGGGTGTTACAACACTCCACCACTACGAAAGGATCTCGTCCCGAGATCTAGGACTGAAAGAACGCCGGGTACTCAGAACAGAGGTGATCCTCACATTCCCGGGTAGCTTCACGGTCGGAATGGTGTGACCACTTGACTTTGAGGAATTTGATTGACTTGTTGCGAGTCTTGCATTCAGTCTCTTCAAGAATAGCAACTGGGTGCTCATGGTAAGACAGATCTTCTTGGAGCTCAATGTCCTCGAAGTTGACGGTGCGTTCAGGAGTCTTGAAGCACTTTCGGAGCTGAGAGACATGGAACACGTCATGAACATTTGCAAAGTTTGAAGGAAGCTCGAGTTGATAAGCGAGATCGCCTCTCTTGCTGACAATCTTGAAAGGTCCCACGTATCTGGGGGCAAGCTTCCCTTTGATACCGAAGCGACGAGTACCTTTCATAGGAGAGACACGGAGGTAAACATGATCTCCGATCTCGAAAGCCAAATCACGGTGCTTACTATCATAGTAGCTCTTCTGGCGGGATTGGGCTGCTTTGAGGTTATCTCGAATGACTTTGCACATTTTCTCTGCCTCTGTGATTAAGTCATTACCCAAAAGCTGACGTTCACTGGTTTCAGACCAGTTGAGAGGGGTACGGCACTTCCTGCCATACAAAATTTCAAATGGGGCCTTGCCCGAACTTTCTTGAAAACTGTTGTTGTAGGAGAATTAGCATAAGGAAGACAATCCTCCCACTTCATGCCGAAGGAGATCACACAAGCCCTGAGCATATCTTCAAGAATCTGGTTGACACGCTCGACTTGACCGCTAGTTTGAGGATGGAAAGCTATGCTGAAGCGGATGTTGGTGCCCATGGCCTTCTGAAAAGAATCCCAAAACTTGGAGGTAAAGATGCTGCCACGGTCTGAAGAGATCACTTTTGGAATACCGTGTAGAGAGACAATTCGAGAGGTATAGAGTTCTGCCAATTGAGCTGCAGTGATTGACTCTTTGATAGGCAGAAAGTGAGCCACTTTGGTGAGTTTGTCGATGACAGCGAATATAGCATCATTGCCACGATTGGACTTTGGAAACCCAGTCACGAAGTCCATCTCAATGTGGTCAAACTTCCATTCTGGAATGGCAAGAGGTTGGAGGAGACCAGCTGGCCTTTGGTGTTCTGCCTTCACTCTTCTGCAGACATCAAATTCATTCACGAACTGAGCAATCTCGCGCTTCATTCGAGTCCACCAATAAGCCTGCTTGAGGTCCTGATACATCTTCGTGCTCCCAGGGTGGATGGAGAGGAGAGAATTGTGAGCCTCGTTCATGATCACTTTACGGAGGTCACCTTTGGGTACAACAATATGATCCTCGAAGAAGAGAGTGTCCTTGTCATCAAGGCGGTAGCACTTGTACTTGGGTTGACTCTTGGCAATCCCAATCTTCACCTTTTTCACCATAGCATCAAGGAGCTGGGCTTGGCGAATCTGGTCTTCCAAGGTGGGAGAGACTTGAAGGTTGGCGAGGAAACCTTGAGGAACAACTTACAGATTAAGTTTGCGGAAAGCTTCACAAAGCTCGGGTTGATAAGGCTTGAGAATCAGACTGTTGCAATAAGCCTTTCTGCTCAATGCGTCAGCAATCACATTGGCCTTGCCTGGAGTATACTCGATACTCGGATTATACTCTTGAATCATTTCGACCCATCGAGTTTTCCTGAGGTTGAGATTAGGCTGAGTGAAAATGTACTTGAGACTCTTGTGATCAGTGAAAATGTCCACTTTCCTTCCCAATAAGAGATGTCTCCAAGTCAATAGAGCATGCACAACTGCCGCCAACTCGAGATCATGAGTGGAGTAATTCTTTCATTGGGCTTCAACTGGCGAGAGGTATAAGCAACAACTTTCTTCTCTTGCATCAACACTGCGCCAAGACCTTGGAGAGAGGCATCACAAAAGACCTCGTACGGTTTGGATTCATCAGGCGGAGTCAGAACTGGAGCAGTGATCAATTTCTCTTTCAAAGTGTTGAAAGCAATGTCACACTCTGGAGACCAAACGTACTTGATGTGCCTCTGGAGAAGATTTGAGAGAGGCTTCGCGATCTTGGAGAAGTTTTCAACGAATCTTCGGCAGTAGCTTGCGAGACCGAGGAAGCTGCGGAGTTGCTTCACATTCTGAGGAGGTTCCCAATTCACAATTGCAGACACCTTCTTAGGATTCACGGCAATGCCCTTTGCAGAGATGATATGACCAAGATAAAGAACCTCATCGAGCCAAAATTCGCACTTGGAGAACTTGGCGTAGAACTGGTGTTCCCTCAGCTTATCGAGTACCAAACGTAAGTGCTTGGCATGATCTTCCTTGTTCTTCGAGAAAACCAGAATGTCGTCGAGATAGACCAAAACGAAGTCATTGGTGTAGGCGTTGAAGATGAAGTTCATCATGCGAGAGAAAGTCAGAGGAGCGTTGATGAGGTCAAAAGACATGACAGTGTATTCGTATGAACCATAGCTTGTCCTGAAAGCCGTCTTGGGAATATCTTGCTCACGGATTCGAATCTGATGATAACCCATACGGAGATCAAGCTTGGAGAATACTTGGGCACCTTTGAGTTGTTCGAACAGCTCGTTGATGTTGGGAAGTGGGTATTTGTTCTTGATGGTCTTCTTTTTCAATGGACGGTAATCAACACAAAGTCGGTCCGTTCCATCCTTCTTCTTCACAAAAAGAACAGCACAACCCCACGGAGAAGAACTAGGCCGGATGAGACCCATTCTTTCTTGAATATCAAGTTGCTTCTTCAGCTCCTTCAACTCTTCAGGTTTGAGCTTGTAAGGACGCTTGCACACAGGTTCCGTGCCGGGCTCAAGATCAATAACGAATTCAACTGGCCGGTGCAGAGGCATTCCTGGAAGCTCTTCTGGAAAGACGTCTTGATATTTGCAAACGACTGGAATCTGCGAGATGGCATCGAGTTCACCCTTCTCATTGAGAGAAAACAGACGGATGGTATTATCCCGAGCGGCAAAGACAATTACATCCTCAGACGAATGAGTCAACTGAATCTGCCTGGCAGCACAATCAAGATGTGCCTTGTGCTTAGAAAGCCAATCCATTCCGAGAATAAGATCAATATCCGAGTTACCAAGAACAATTGGGGAAGAAAGGAAGTTGTAGTCGCCCAAGGTGATAGTAACCTCCGAGACGCAGGTGCTAGCTGTCATCTGCTTGCCTGTGACACAATTTGCAAGGAACTTTGCAGATACTGATAATCGCACTCATACTTTGATGCAAAAGGTTTGGAAATGAAGCAATGCGATGCACCAGTGTCAAAAAGAACTTTTGCGGGAATATCGTTAACTAGAAGGTTACCCATAATGACATCTGATGAATCCTATGCATGAGCTGCATTCACCATATTGACCTTGGCGTACTTGGGGTTATGCTTGACCACAGCTGTACTTGCCGATCTCACACGAGGAGGAGGAGGAAGACGCCTCTGGTTGAGACACTTGTTGGCATAGTGACCCTTCTGTTGGCACTTGTTGCACGTGACCTCTGAAAGCGGACGGTGATACGGAGCACTCGATCTTGGAGCTTGAGACGAAGTCTTGTTCTGAAAGCCAGGGTTGGGTGGGTGGGAAGATCCATTGCCACCTTTGCTCTTTTGCTGATACGGCTGACGGAACGGAGGAGGAGGAAGCCAATACTTCTGCTGCTTGGCCACTTGAGTAGAGGAAGAAGGAGTAACATCTCTGACTCGCTTCTTGGAAGCATCACACCTCAGTTGAGCGGCCACTTGCTTCAATGCCATGTTGTAGAACTCATCTTACCTCAAGGGCTCAAAGAGAACAAGAGCTAGCTGAATTTCTTCTCTGAGACCACCCCTGAACTGGTATATCATGCTCTTCTCATCAAGTACGTCCTGCTTAGCAAAGTGGGCGAGCTTCTGAAACAACTTATTGTAGTCATAGACAGACAAAGAGCCTTGCTTCAGGTTGCGGAATTCCTCACACTTGCTTTCAACCACGCTCTGAGGGATATGATGAGCTCTGAAATCTTGATGGAATTCATCCCAAGTAATAACACGTCCACCTCTCGAATCCTTGTACTGCTGGAACCATTCTGCAGCTTGATCTTTGAGTTGGAAGGAAGCGAACTTGACAAAGTCCTCAGGCCTGACGTTACTGCACTCGAAATGCTTGCACAGATCCACAAGCCAATCGTCAGCATCGGTTGCCTCAACACAATTGCCGAAAGTCTTTGGCCCGTTAGCAAGGAACTGGTTGAGTGTAGCAAAGTGATTCTGATTGTTGCCTTGGTTCCCTTGGTTTCCTTGATTGCGCTCTTGGAGAATTTGCATGATCAACTGTGTGTTTGCGTTGGTTGCGGCCATCATAGCTTGCCATGCCTCCGGAGGAGGTGGAGGTGGTGGCGGATCAGGATTCGGAGTCGTGCGCGTTGGAGGACCCATCCTGAAGAGGTTGACATCCATTAGCACATAGACAAATAAAATGAAGCTGAATCCAACGGAATGAAAATTGCAACATATAGCCTTCACATCCGAACAAAATGAACGAATGCATTCCTCTTGAAATGGTCACGTATCCATAAATTGAGAAGCCACTCAGAATTTAGGTAGAGAAATAAATCAACAAGGTACGGATCAAGAACGAATACTCGGTAAGAAATCCCAATCTCAAACCAAATATCCGTGGAAGAAGAACTAGAGCTACTAGAATTCCCACCTATGAAACTCCCGAACCTTTCCGGTTATGCAATCAGGTGTTGGGGATACAGGGGAAGCATAATATCTCACCCAAAACTAGCAAATCCTACATCCAGCTGTATCCATCCTTCAACACATAACCGAGAAAAAACTTCGGAAACCATCTACCTCAACCTTCGAAAAGCATCCGTTATACAAGTTATGGCGATACTCCCGAACTCCCACCCCAGTACTGGGTGGCGTCGAGGTTATCTCACCAACGAACTGTATAAAAGAGATTTTCGATGTCGGCGTGCTAGACTCAGGTATTCCAGAACTGCAACGATAAAATTATGACGACAACACCTCAGAGCTCAACTGCCCGGGACACTTCCACAAAACCCCTGACAGGAGGCACCAAGATAATGTTCTCATCATAAAACCATCGGAACGATTCCAAGATACCCGCGTGATCCTAAAAAATATTTAGTGAAATTTGAGGAGAGAAGAGTCAAAACTCTACGTCAGGATGCCTTACCAGAGTGATGAGGAGACTGGGAAGTAAAAAGAATTCCTAAACTCTCCGATATATAATTCCTAAATGACTCAAAACATTTTTCTAGACACAACTCGGCCGCTAATAACGATCAAGCAATGGGGCTCCTAAGGTCGGGGAAGGCTCTGATTACCAACTTGTAACACCCTCGATGCGACTATATCTCCCACGTGTCGAGGCACGACTTAGAGGCATAATCGCATTGAAGGCATATGTCGCAAGTTAGGCAATCTTCACAACATCCCATGTAATATAGATAATAAAAGGGGAGAAGGAGATCCGGATTTCGGGGGGGGGGGTTCTATTTATAGGCATAGGGGAGCTAGGAGAGTCCAAATGAGGTGCGGTTTTCGGCCACGCGATCGTGATCGAACGATCTAGATGATGGGGAGGCTTTAGGTGGGTTTTGGGCCAACTTGAAGGGGTGTTGGGCTGAAACACACACGAGGCCTTTTCGGTCCCTCGGTTAACCGTTGGAGCATCAAACAAAGTCCAAATGGTACGAAACTTGACAGGCGGTCTACCAGTAGTAAACCAAGGCCGCTTGGCAAGTCTCGGTCCAATCCGGAAATGTGTAATCCCCACACACAAAAGAAAGCTAGAAATGACCACCGGAGGAGAACGAAGCGCCGGAACGCAAAACGGACAACGGGGAAAATGCTCGAATGCATGAGATGAACACGAATGCAAATGCAATGCACATGATGACATGATATGAGATGCATGACAACGATAAAAACACACGGAGGCAAAGACCCGAACCCGAGAAAATAAAATAACTTAAAGCCGGAAACGGCAAGAGTTGGAGTACAAATTGGGTAAGTCATATCCGGGGTGTTACATGGTTGGCCCTGCTGCAACATGAGATTGCTGCAATAGGACTTACGACTTAGCGCATCAGCCATGACATTTCCCTTGCCTGGGGTGTAGGTAATCCCTAAGTCGTAATCTGAGATCAACTCCAACCAACGCCTTTGCCTAAGGTTCAAATCTGGTTGGGTGAAGATATACTTGAGACTCTGGTGATCGGTCTAAATCTCGCAACGTTTACCAAGAAGGTAATGTCGCCAGGTCTTAAGTGCATAGACTACGGCTGCAAGCTCTAGATCATGTGTAGGATAATTCTCCTCATGTGGATGCAACTGTCGAGATGCATAGGCAATCACATGGCGATCTTGCATAACAATGCAACCTAGTCCCTGTCGTCAGGTGTCGTAGTAGATAACAAAGTCTTTAGTGAAATCCGGTGGCACAAGTATGGGAGCAGAAGTCAGGCGTCTTTTCAGTTGCTGAAAATTGTACTCACACTATGGGGACCACTCAAACTTTTTATCTTTCTTGAGAAGTTCCGTGAGAGGTTTGGCCACTTTGGAGAAGTTCTCAACAAAGTGTCGACAGTAACTGGCTAGGCCAAGGAAACTCCTAACTTGCTTAACCATTTCAGGTGGAGTCCAATCAAGAACAGCCTGAACTCTCTCGGGATTGACAGCAATGCCCTTACCAGAGATCACGTGGCCGAGATAGGTCACTTTTGGCAACCAAAATTCGCACTTGGAGAATTTGGCATAAAGGCGGTGTTCTCTGAGTTTTTCTAACACAAGTCTAAGATGTTCGGCATGCTCTTCCCCATTATTCGAGTAAATAAGAATATCATCGAGGTAAACCATGACAAACTTATCTAAGTACTCTATGAAGATCGAGTTCATCAAGCGAGAGAATGTAGCTGGAGCATTGGTTAGACCAAAGGGCATGGCGGTGTACCCGTACTGACCATAACGAGTGACAAAAGCCATCTTAGGAATGTCCCCATTTCTAATCTTGATTTGGTGGTAGCCTAACCTCAAATCCATCTTGGAAAAGACTGAGGATCCAGCGAGCTGATCATACAGATCGTTGATCCTGGGGAGCGGATACTTGTTCTTTATCGTGACCAAATTAAGGGGATGATAATCTACAACCATCCGGTCCGTACCATCCTTCTTCTTGACGAAGAGGACGGGGCAAGCCCAGGGAGAAGAACTAGGATGGATGAAACCCTTTTGCAAGGATTCATCGAGTTGTTTCTTAAGCTCAGCTAGTTCTAAGGGTGCCATGTTGTAAGGTCTCCTAGAGATTGGAGCAGTTCCTGGGATAAGATCTATGAAAAACTCTATATCTCTGTCAGGTGGAATACCTGGCAGTTCCTCTAGAAAGACATCCGGAAAGTCACGGACTACCGGGATATCTTCAAGGTATGGAAGAGGGTTGGCATTAAGAGAATAGAGCTGACGCTTTGCAACTCTAGTGGAGACGGTGACTATCTTGCCAGATGGGTGTGTAAGCTGAACAGACCTTGTGTAACAATCAATCTTGGCATGATGAGCTTTCATCCAGTCCATACCCAAGATGATGTTAATATCCGTAGACTTGAGGGCTATAAGTGATGCAAGGAATACAAGTCTGTCAACAAGGATTTCATTACCATGGCTTATTCTGGTAGTTTGCCATCTAGACCCTAGAGTTTGGATTTCAAGTGGAGTTGGCATATCACAAAATGACATGTCGTGCAAACGAGCATAGCCTTCAGAGATGAAGGAGTGAGATGCTTTGGTATCGGACAGAACCGAAGCTGGATGATAGTTGACAAGGAGTGTACCAAGAACGACATCTGGATCATCGTGATCGTCTTTAGCTGAAACGTGATGCACACATCCACGTTCAGTGGGAGCTAACTTGACACTGATCATCTTGTGTGATGGCTTACCACGGCCAACAGACTTCTCAGGCTGGGGTGGAGCATAGTTGGTTAGAGAGCAGTCACGTGCATAGTGTCCTGGCTCTCTGCATGTGAAGCAAGTCCCTGAAGTAGGACATGGACCCGCATTGACAAGCGGTCTACCAGTAGGCCTGGGTGGAGCACATAACTAAACTAGGTGAGGCGCCACATAAGAGGGTCTCGGTGAATAACCGGGTGGAAGAGCGGAGTTCGGAACCCAAATCCGGCACTTCTGAGAAGTAGAACCGGAGGAAGAACCCAAACCACGGTTGTGCTTACGAGACTCCTCGTAAGTGAGTTGAGTTGTCTCTGCATTAATGGCCTTGTTGACAAGAGCCTGGAATGTATTGCAATGATGCAAGTGGAGATCACGATGCAACTTGGGGTTGAGACCCTTCCGGAACCTAGCCTACTTCTTGGCGTCCGTGGACACCTCTTCTGTAGCATAGCGGGCAAGGTTCTCAAACTCTCTACTGTAAGCATCGACAACCATGTTACTCTGGGTGAAACTACATAACTCTTCTCTCTTGCGGTCGATGAGAGCCTAAGGAATGTGATGCTCGCGAAAAGCCTCGGTGAAATCTCTCCAGGTGGTTATCTGGCCAGCTAGAAGCATAGCCTCATAGTTCTGCCACCAAATACTAGCAGGACCTTTCAGGTGATATGTAGGATAGGTGACTTGTCACCTTCAGCTACGTTTGCAGAATGCAGCTTGTGTGTGATACTACGGAGCTAGTCATCTGCATCGAGTGGTTCAATGGAATGATGGAAGGTAGGTGGTTTCAGACCAATGAAATCATAGATGATCGCTGACTCTTTGCACTGATGGGAGGTGTTCTCCTCAATATGTGCTAACAAGCGGTTAGTCTCTCGCTTGTTCTTCTCCATCTCTAACATGAACTCAGCCAACGAAGACTGGTCGGGAGGATCCTCATCCCTACCATCTCAGTGGTTCCGACTACGAGCAACAGAACTTCGGTTAACCGGCAACATCCTGAAGAACGAAACCAAGGAGAACAAGGATGGATTCAGCACCAACTATAGGATGCAGAAGGTAGCACAAGAAATTAGTATCTCTCGAACTCCTAGGACAATTCCGGCAGCATAACGGCAGTAAAATGCTCAAAATGAGACATTCTGCAAAAGGCGGGGTAGCACCATACTCAACATCATCACTCAAGGCTCTGGGAAATTACTAAACAGACTACACCGGAAGTACTCGAACTGGGATATGACTCTGATCAACCAATCCTAAGAGACTACAGAGTAGTAACACGTGATCCTGATAGACAGAAGAGAAAGCCTAGTTCCTTAACCCCATAGGAAAGATAGGATGACTCAGATCACAAGGCATGAGGTATAAGGAGTAAAAAGAGCCTTACGTTCCTTTCCACAATCAATTCCCCTATATAGCTAAAGAATTTATAGACTCAACTTCGACCAAGTTGGCTTGGTAATCCTACAGGCAGTCAGGCTCTGATACCAAAGCTGTCAGCACCCCGATTCTAAGTCACACCAATCTAGCATGTAACACCTCATATCACTTTGCGGCCTCACGCACGGTATTCCCACGGGTGTCGCCTTACCATGGCCCGGGACCGTTTGCGCCTTTTGGCTCACGTATATGATAGTGTCGCTAGCATCCACATGACAGAGAACCCGGTCCGACATGACTAGTCATGAACCCAAAGTGGCACTAACTTATGGGGACAGACATACATGAATCAACTTCGAGCATGTCGGTCAGCAGCGTGCGAATCCGGGCTGTAGCACTGGGCTAACAGGACTCTGGTGAACCGGGCTGTAGCAGGCTAGACAGGACTCCGGATGTCACCGCTTGACATTTCCCCGAAGGGACAGACACAGGAACGAAGTGAATCACATGCCGGCCAGTCTAAGTGTTCCGGAGCAGTAGTGCTAGGCTAGCAGGACTCCGGTGAACCGGGCTATAGCAGACTACCATGGCTCGGTGGAAGCACTAGACTACATTTCCCCATAAGAGAGGCTACCAAGGATAAACAACTAGGTTGTCGGATCCCACACATAGCAATACACGTCACACGTACGCATAACATGCAAGTATGTGTTGTACAACATGGCATCACAACATAACGCAAACTCATATAGATAAAGGCCCAGAAGAGCCACATAGCATTAAATACAAACAGGGGTCACATGACCCATCATTCAGAGCATACAAGCAACGGAAGCATTACATGTCTGAGTACAGACAACTACAAAAGAAAAAGGCTGAGAAGCCTGACTATCTACAAGTCCCTCCCAAGGGTACAAGATCATAGCTGAGGTAACAAGCTACTCGTCGAAGTCCAAGCGGTACTACTAGTGAGACAGATGTCTCACCTGCAAAACATAAATAAAGCAAACGTGAGTACAAAGGTACTCAGCAAGACTTACATTAGATCCTATCATACATGCATTTGTATCAAGAAGGTAATGTGGGGTTTAGTTGCAACAAGCCAGCTTTGACTCAGTGGCTATCCTGTTCTACGACAACGAGATACTTCTTTGAGATGAGGCAGTGCACACGAGTCCACTGATCACCACATCAATACACTACTATGGATTCATCCCCGTATCCTTACGAGAAGGCCATCCATAGCACTCACACTTGTCTTGAGCATTTTAGAGTATCCACTTTGAGTTGTCTATGTACCACGTAAGCATCCAAGAAGTCCATAACTGAGGACACGGCTATTCGAATAGATCATGATAACCCTGCAGGGGTGTACTTCTTCACACACGCTCTCACCACTTATCCCCATATACACGTCATGTATCTCGGCAACCTTCAAGCGGAAGCCTAGCGAGGGTGTCGGTCACGACCTGACTAACCACACAAGACTCTAGTCCAGGTTTATCGCCTATTCGGGTTCCATCCGCAAGGAGATCCGGACAGGGTTTCTCTCATGGCCCCAAACGATGTGTATAGGGTTCCCGAGCCCACCATCCGGGTGCCACTCGGTACACCGGGCCACGTGTGCCTAGTCTGTCCCAGGTCCACCTTGCCGGGTGCCACTCGGTAGAAAAATAGCACTACCTACAAACACCAGAAACTATTTGCAACTCCTAGACAGAGATCTAGTTGGCTAATAAGTCGAGAGGGGTCGAGTTACCGGAACCCAATGTGTGGTAGTAGCTAGTCCTTGGACAACATACACAGAACTCAGTTCTTAGGGACGGTTCCAGTGAGACAACCCACCATGTACTCCTACATGGCCTCTCACCACTACCTTTACCAAATCGTGTTCACACACTTAACTCTCAGCATCAGAACATAGCATTGCACTCCAATTCATTCCCAATAAATCAGACCTGACACACTCTAAGCAATAGCTGGCAAAGCATGGTAGGAACACAACATGGCTCAATCAACTCCTACACATGCTAGTGGGTTTTAACTATTTACTGTGGCAATGACAGGTCATGCAGAGGAATGGGTTCAACTACCGTAGCATAAAAGTAGCAGTTGAATCATTGTTGTCCTAATGCAATAAATGAGAGCAGGAGCGAGAGAGTAGGATTGTATCGGAATGAACAAGGGGTTTTGCTTGCCTGGTAGATCAACAGGGGGGCACTGCTCCACTGACAGGTACTCTGGATCGGTCTCCGGAGCAGGACCTATCGAGAAGGAACTGTGTCAAAAATCATACACAAGCATATGCCACAATATGATGCATGAACATGGCATGAGTATGTGATGTTGTTTGAGTTAACGCATCTAGCATTTATTTGGTTGAAGTCCATTTGAACCAAGGGTTCAAATGCAACTCCAAATTAAGCTCTTAAATATGCCATTTATATGTTTTCATATATACAGCATGTATAGGTTGGTTTTTCATGCACGAAAATGGTACAGATGGATATATTGAATTTTTCTGATCATTTTCATATATAAATTATTTCAATCTGAGCTACGGTTGAATTTCTATGAATTTTTGAAGTTTATAACATTTTCTGGATTTTCCTGATTTATTTTAAATCCAGAAAACCATTACTGTGTAAGCACTGCGGCATGCCTGCGTCAGCAGGTCAACGACGCTGACCAGGTCAAACCTGACGTGTGCGGTCCACATGTCAGTGTCACAGGTTAAACAGGGGGGTTATTTTCTAATTTAACTAAAAGATTAAGGCGCCAGGGCCCACTGTCAGTGTCACTAATGGGGGTTGGGGGGATTAGTCCTAAACTAATCTTGCCACGTCAGTGTCACCGGATTAAGCACCGGCGACCACATCTCGCGGCAGAGGCTCGTCGGAGTTGCTCGGGCTCGCGCTACAGGCAGCGGTTTGCGACACGGTTGGCCTCTATGGCTAGCTGGAGCTCGCGCGCACCTAATGGAGCAGGCATGGGGGGCTATGGTGGCCTGTGGTGGCGGCAGTAGCAAGCTTGGTGGCGGCCGGAGTTCGGGTGAGCTCGGGGTCAAGGCTACAATGGCCGTGGCGATGCGGGGTTTGCACCTAGGGCTTCTACGCGGTGCGGCAAAAACATTGCACGCATGCCCGGACCAAGTGATCACCGGAGTGTCGCCAGCGTCGAGCTCGTGTGGTGGTGCGTCTCGGCTCCGGTGGAGGAGGCAGCTAGAGCTCGAAATCGGGCATGGAGTTAGGGGTAAATGAAGCAGGGGCTCACATGGAGTTGGTAGGGAGGCTCAGCAAGGTCGGGGAGGACCAGACGGCAGCGTAACGGCGATGGCGATCCGGCAGCCGTGCGCGGAGAAGACGGGTCGATGGCGAGGCAGTAGGGCGTCCGGCGGTGCGTGGCTCATCGGGGACGAAGAGGAGGTCATAGGGGAGCTTGCAGACACGGAGAGAGGGCGAGGGGGAGGCGGTAGCTACGCCGACGACGAGCTGCAGCGACGGCAGCGCTCGGGCGCGGGAGAAAAAGCGAGGGGGAGAGACAGAGGAAAGGGGATCGACTCGGGGAGAGAGTGAGAGGTTTTCAGGGGGGGTGCGTGTCGCCCTCGGGTGCCTCCAGTGGCGAGCAGGGAAGCAGGAGGTGGCCGGCGTGTGCTCGTGCGTGGTGGCCACGCACGCGCTGTCCTTCTATCAAAGGAGGAAGAAGACCGGGGAGCCCCTGGTGGGCCGGGCCACTTCTGATGGTGAGGTGCACAGGTAAGTTTCTCCCTTTTTTATTTTGTTTCTGTTTTCTATTTTCTATCATTTGTTTTGACTTAGTAATAATACTAAATCATTTTATTTAATTCTGTCAAATTTTGCAGGGACCTAAGGGATTAATCCAAAGCCCCTCACCAAAATTCAGAATTTTTGGACATATATTATATATATAGCAAATATATATCCAAAGCAAATAATTACTGGATTAATTCCAAATGCCCAAAATAAATACTTATGAGCTCTTAAAAATATTGGTTTGATTTTTATCTCTGTCCAATATTTTCAGAGAGCAACATGAGCATTTTCTTGGACCCTTTTGGAGCAATTTTTTTACTTGGGTCATTTCCAGAAATGATTCTGAGGGTTTCACAAATCCCCATTTCAAATTTAAATGGAATTTAAACATGATGCAAACATGAAGGCTAGCCTAGGTCATACCAGAACTAGGGATGTGACACAAGAGTCGAGACCTGAAACTAGGGATGTTTTTTAGGAGGAACATGCTTTATTTTATTGCTCACTTGGGTAAATATATAGGGATTACAGAAACATCGAAAGGGGCTAACAACCACAAGTGGTGTCGTTCAGCTAAATGCAAATGTCTTGCTAGGTGATGTGCTTCCATATTGGATGCGCGTCCTTCATGGACAAACAAACAAGCTTTAAATTCACCTATTGATAGCGAGATTTCCTTGATGACCGACCCAACTGGCCCTAAAGTGCCCCTCTCAATATTATAGATTGAGAATCAGTGGTAATGTTCAATGCGGCTGCATTAGGTACTTCTCTAGGGCAAGAGCTTCTCGGAAAGCTTGGGCCTCAAATGTCGCTGGCTCACTCAAGCCAATGATACATTCCTTGCAAGTTTGCTCGAAAAGCGTCCTCTAGGGCCTCCCAGCTGCCAATAGAATGAGAAGGTAGGTTGTTAATCCAATGCCTCACCAACCCCTTTAATTTGAGCGGCAAATATTTAATGGCATGGAGATATATCCGTTCTCCATGTGTATGTGGGCAAGGAAGTCCTTGATCCATACTGCTAGGTCGGTGGTGCCATCATATGATTCTATATTGATGGGCTTAAATCCTTCAGGGAATTGATGTTCCATTACCCTATATGTAAAGCAGGTTGGGTGTGCCAGACCTCGGAACCAAGGAGCATCTCGTTAGATGTCGGGAGGGAGTCATGAGTAGGCCTGATCTCGGACGCAGCCGTTCCTGTCCATCCAGGCATCCTAGCCATCAAGCCCGGTGGGCACTCGCCCTCTTGATCCGTAGATGGATTGAGGAGGTGCCCTATTTGCCTTGATGCGACATAAAACATCATGCGGATCTAGGTAATTCACTGGGTCCTTGCCATGATGGCATGGAGGTGTCGGACATTGAGGTTTTCCCGCATTGTCCTATCCTGGCCTCTAGGGGGTCGGTCATGGTCATCGGCAAGCTCCTCATCAAACTCTGCTAGGAGACGCCTGCGTGGGTATGAGTTTGGTGCGCCACGGCGGTGGTCTTCCATGTCTTGCTCAATGGAGAGCACTTCGATACACTTTTCATTTAGTTCATCGGTGTTGTCCTGCAGCAGCTGCTGCTTACGTTTCATGCTCCGAGCCGTCGCAATGAGGCACCGCTGAAAGCGCTCTTATTCGAAAGGGTCTTTGGGGATGACAAATCCTCGGTGCCGAGGCTCTCGCCTTCCTTGGATTCCGACATGTAGTTTTCATCGGCCCCTTCAAAGAGGTTGTCGGGATCTAGGTCCTCAAGATGTCCTTTGGGTGTGTCGTTCCACCTTTGGGGAAGCCTCATGGTCTTCCTCGGGCTAATCGACACCGCCGACATTTGTGTCGCCATTATTGACGGTTGAATTATTGCCGCTAGGCTCCTCGTTGTTCCCTCTTCTGTGTCTTCAACATTCCACCTACCTTTTTTTACCAGGGGCAAGGTGTCTTCTGCGGGATCACCGGCATCTTCATGCATGTGTGTGGCCTCCCGTAGTCTAGGACGTCGGTTAAGTCATCGACCGTGGCGACTAGGTGGGTGGTGGGTGGGATGTAAATTTTTGGATCGTCGGCTTTAAGTCTGACCTGATCATAAACCGAAGGCTTGCCGTCCGAGATGGACTTGCTCTGGATACGGTCGAGCATCTCATTGAGGTGAGACATCTCCTTAGGATTCATCACCAGTCAGGACCCTGATCCTAAGTCACAGCGATCTAGTAAGTAACACATCATATCACGTTGCGGCCTCACGCACGGTATCCCCACGGGTGTGACCTTACCTGGACCGGGACCATTTGTGCCTTTTGGCTCACGTATATGATAGTATCGTTAGCATCCATATAACAGAGAACTCGGGCCGACATGACTAGTGATAAACCCAAGGTGGCACTAACTTACAGGGATAGGCATACATGACCCAACAATGCACGTGTCGGTCATCAACGTATGAACCCAAGTCATAGCAAGCTACAAGGACTTAAAAGGAACAACATGTGACATTTCCCCGAAGGGACAAACACAGGAGCAAAGAAGGACACATGCCGATCATCCCATCTGTTCCGGAGCAGTAGCAAGCTACCACGGCTCAGTGGAAGCACTAGGAGACATTTCCCCATAAGAGAGACTACCAAGAATAAACAACTAGATTGTCGGATCCCATACATACCAAGCATTTGAAAATCATACACACAATATGCTCGATATGTGCAGATACAACATGGCATCACAACAAAACTCTACGACTCAAAGTATTTATTCAGAAGGCTCCAAAGAGTCATACATATTAGGAATTACGATCATGGGTCACATGACCCAACATATAGAGCATACAGGTAACGGAAGCATAAACATTTCTGGGTACAAACATCTGAAAAGGAAGAAGACTTTAGAGCCCGACTATCTACAGGACCCTCCCGAGGGTCCAAGATCGTAGCTGAGGTAACTAGCTAAACGTCGAAGTCCATGCGGAACTACTAGTGAGACTGAAGTCTCTCTACATAAACATAAATTAAGCAAACATGAGTATAAATGTAACCAGCAAGACTTACATCAGAACTATATACATATACAGCAGTATCAACAAAGGGGGGACAATTAACAAAACAGAGATAAAACACAATCAATGCAATGCAACAATATGATGCATGGATGTGACATGGCAGTATGCTATGATTTGAGATAATGCAGCTAGCAACGATTTAAATGGAGTTGGTTTGAGCACTAGATTCAAATTCAAACTCCCTATAAGACATTTCGAATGCCATTTATTTGATTTGTCTAATTCAGCAACTATAAATTGTTCAAACATGCATGAAAATTCCGTAAACAGATTCCTCATATTTTTCTGATAATTTTTCATATATAAATTATTTCATTTGGAGTTAAGGTTGAATTTCTATGTTTTTAGAAGTTTTGGGCACTTTTTGAAATTCATAAATCATTTTCCGATTTATTTAAATTCCAGAAAACATTTACTACGTCAGCATGACTTCACTGTGATGTCAGCAGTCAACAGGGGAAGTCCAGGTCAAACAAGACATGTGGGGCCCATAGTCATCCACACACTGTTTAACAATGGTTTAATTAACTTCTAACTAAATTAATTAGTCGGGCTAGGCCCACGGTCATTGAGTCAGAGGGGTTATTGGGGTTCATTATGAACTTAGCCCGGAATTAGGAGGGTCGGAGCCCACATGTCAATGACCTAGGGGGTCAAACCCTGGTCAACTCGGGTCAAACCCGTTGGCGGCTCGACGCCGGCGACGAAAAATGTGGCGGAGGGGTGCGGGCTTCGCGCTCCTATGACCAAACCAAGGGCCGAGGCCATCTATGTAGAAAGGATGCTCCGCCAAATCGACTAGTGCCATTGGTTTCGCCAAAGGTGGCCTAGAACGACGGCGGCGTCCACTCCTGCGGCGGTCGGAGTTCGGGCAAGGTTGGGAATGGTGCCGTGGGGCACGGCAGAGTGAACAGGCGGGTGCTATGGCCTCCTGGTGATGTGCTAAGCCCAGTGACGCGCTCGGTTTCGAGCTTACGCGTCTGTGGCCACGGCGGAGACATGGCCGGCGGAGCAGATCTCTCGGTCGTGATGGCCAACGGGGTTAGGGGGCAGCTCGAGCGACGTGGCTAAAGGGAGAAGTAAGAGGAGCTCACTGTGAGTGCAGCGGTGGCATCAGCGAGCTCGAGGAAGGGCTGGTGATGGCAGGAGGTTGCTGCAGATGTCAGCCTCCGGGGGGAGAAGAGCTTGGGGTCGTCGTCATGGAGCTCCTGGCGGCGCCTGGCTTGGTGTAGAGGACGTGGGTGAGGGTGTCCTGGATTAGGGGGTGTTCGGATAGCCGGACTATACCTTCCGCCGGACTCCTGGACTATGAAGATACAAGATTAAAGACTTCGTCCCGTGTTCGGGAGGGACTTTCCTTGGCGTGGAAAGCAAGCTTGGTGATACGGATATGCAGATCTCCTACCATTGTAACCAACTCTATGTAACCCTAACCCTATCCGGTGTCTATATAAACTGGAGGGTTTTAGTCTGTAGGACAATATAGACAACAACAATCATACCATAGGCTAGCTTCTAGGGTTTAGCCTGTCCGATCTCGTGGTAGATCTACTCTTGTACTACCCATACCATCAATATTAATCAAGCAGGACATAGGGTTTTACCTCCATCGAGGGGGCCCGAACCTGGGTAAAATTTCGTGTCCCTTGCCTCCTATTACCATCCGGCCTAGACGCACAGTTCGGGACCCCCTACCCGAGATCCACCGGTTTTAACACCGACATTGGTGCTTTCATTGAGAGTTCCTCTGTGTTGTCGCCGTCAGGCTCGATGGCTCCTACGATCATTGATAGCGATGCAGTCCAGGGTGAGACCTTCCTCCCCGGACAGATCTTCGTCTTCGGCGGCTTCGCACTGCGGGCCAATTCGCTTGGCCGTCTGGAGCAGATCGAAAGCTACGCCTCTGGCCGTCAGGTCAGATTTGGAAATTTAAACTACACGGCTGACATCCACGGGGACTTGATCTTCGACGGATTCGACCCACTGTCGAGCGCACCGCACTGTCACGACGAGCATGATCTAGCTCTGCCGCTGAACAGTGCCTAGGAGGCCGCACCCGCATCGGCTCCGACCCTTAATTCGGAGCCAACAACGCTGATCGAGGATGAGCGGTTGGACGTCACCTCGGGGGCTGCGACCCCAATGGCTATTGAGCCAAGCACCAGCCCCGCACTCTGCGAGACTCCTGACTCCAAAGAACCGGACTCCTCTCCAGACTCCGAACCCTCCGCGCCCCTACCGATCGAATCCGATTGGGCGCCGATCATGGAGTTCACTACCGCGGACATCTTTCAGCACTCGCCTTTCGGCGATATCCTGAAGTCACTGAAGTCTCTCTCTTTATCAGGAGAGCCCTGGCCGGACTACAGTCAGCAAGGTTGGGGTACGGACGATGAAGAAATTCAAAGCCCACCCACCACCCACTTTGTAGCCACTGTCGACGACTTAACCAACATGCTCGACTTCGACTCCGAAGACATCGACAGTATGGACACCGATGAAGGAGATGATGAAAAACTAGCGCCTACTAGGCCCTGGAAAGCCACCTCATCATATGACATATACATGGTGGACACCCCAAAAGAGGGAGATGGGGATGGAACAATGGAGGATGACCCCTCCAAGAAACAGCCTAAGAGCCGGCGTCAGCGGCGCCGCTCAAAATCCCGCCAAAACAAACAAGGTGATTCCAGCATGGGAGATAATAATACTCCGGAAAGCGCCAAAGAAAACCCCCTCCAGCAAGATTTAGGATAGGAGGATGGAGAAACCAGCCCTCATGAGAGAGCGGCAGACAAAGAGGTCGAGGACGATAATTATATGCCTCCCTCCGAAGACGAGGCAAGCCTCGACGACGACGAATTCGTCGTGCCAGAGGATCCCGTCGAGCAAAAGCATTTTCAACGCAGGCTTATGGCCACGGCAAGAAGCCTCAAGAAAAATAGCAACAGCTTCGAGCTGATCAAGATTTGCTAGTCGACAGATGGACTGAAGTCCTTGCGGCCGAAGAGCATAAACTCGAACGCCCCTCCAAGAGCTACCCAAAGCGCAGGTTTCTACCCCGATTAGAGGAGGAAGCACTTGATGCGGCTGACCGGCCACCTCATGGTCGCGACAGAGAGGCCTCTCGGACCTCCACTCAAGCTGCACCCCGTACCAAGGCATGGGAATATGCGTCGGACTTACAAGACATGTTGGAGGACAAGGCAAGGCAAACAACATCGATCTATGGATCGCGTGGGCGCCCCACGGCTCGAGACGGTAACCGTCACGCCGGCCACAAATTCGCCGGGGCCGAACACAGTAGACAAGGCTCATTGGAGCTACGTCATGATATAGCCCAGTACAGAGGCGCCGCACACCCACTCTCCTTTACAGACGAAATAATGAATCATCAAATCCTCAAGGGTTTCAAACCCGTAAACATCGAATCATATGATGGCACAACAGATCCTGCGGTATGGATCGAGGATTATCTCCTTCATATCCACATGGCCCGCGGCGATGATTTCCACGCCATCAAATACCTCCCACTCAAGCTTAAAGGACCAGCTCGGCATTGGCTTAACAGCTTGCCAACATGATCAATCAGTTGTTGGGAGGACCTGGAAGCCGCATTCCTCGACAATTTCCAGGGCACTTACGTGCGACCCCCAGACGCCGATGACCTAAGTCACGTAATTCATTAGCCAAAGGAATCGGCCAGGCAATTCTGGACATGGTTCCTAACAAAGAAAAATCAAATAGTTGACTGTCCGGATGCTGAGGCCCTAGCAGCCTTCAAACACAATATCCGTGACGAGTCGCTAGCCCGGCACCTTGGACAGGAAAAGCCGAAATCTATGGCAGCACTCACGACACTCATGACCCGCTTTTGCGCAGGAGAAGACAGCTGGCTTGCTTGTAGCAACAATATGACCAAGAACCCTGGTAATTCGGACACCAAAGACAGTAGTGGCAGGTCGCGTCGCAACAAGCAGAAGCGTCGCATTAACGGCGACAATGCTGAGGATACGGCAGTTAATGCCGGATTCAGAGGCTCTAAATCCGGTCAGCGGAAAAAGCCATTCAAAAGGAATCCTAGGGGCCCGTCCAGTTTGGACCAAATACTCGACCGCTCGTGCCAGATACATGGCACCCCCGAAAAGCCAGCCAATCACACCAATAGGGATTGTTGGGTGTTCAAGCAGGCAGGCAAGTTAAACACTGAAAATGAAGACAAGGGGCTGCATAGCGATGACGACGAGGAGCCCCGGCCGCCGAACAACAGTGGACAGAAGGGTTTTCCCCCACAAGTGCGGACGGTGAACATGATATACGCAACCTATGTCCCCAAAAGGGAGCGGAAGCGTGCATTAAGGGACGTATACGTGGTAGAGCCAGTCGCCCCAAAGTTCAACCCATGGTCCTCCTGCCCGATCACCTTTGATCGAAGGGACCATCCCACTAGCATCCATCATGGCGGATTCGCCGCATTGGTTCTAGACCCAATTATTGACGGATTTCATCTCACTAGAGTCCTTATGGACGGCGGCAGTAGCCTGAACCTGCTTTACCAGGATACAGTGCGGAAAATGGGCATAGATCCCTCGAGGATTAAGCCCACCAAAACGACCTTTAAAGGCATAATACCAGGTGTAGAGGCCAACTGTACAGGCTCAGTCACACTTGAAGTGGTCTTCGGATCTCCGGATAATTTCCGAAGCGAGGAGTTAATCTTCGACATAGTACCGTTTCGCAGTGGCTATCATGCACTGCTCGGGCGAACCGCATTCGCTAAGTTCAATGCGGTACCGCATTACGCATACCTTAAGCTCAAGATGCCAGGACCTCGAGGAGTAATTACGGTCAATGGAAACACCGAACGCTCCCTCCAAACGGAGGAGCACATGGCGGCCCTTGCAGCGGAAGTTCAAAGCAGCCTCTCCAGGCAGTTCTCCAGTCCGGCCACTAAACGACCGGACACCATCAAGCGCGCCCGGAGTAACCTACAACAAGACCGCCTGGCACGATCCGAGCAGGCGTAGCAATGCGGCCCCAACCCCAACCCTCGCAAAAAGGCGACATTAGTGCTTCGCGTACATAACTACGCTCTAAAAATACCATGGGTATAGGGAGAGGGGCACCATCACGGCACGCCCGAAACATGGCTTAAACCGCACCAGGGGTTGCCGATATTTTAATTTTCTCTTACTTTCAGGACTCCATTCTTCGGAAGGCCTATTCGGCAGTTCAATTGCCGCACAAACGATGCAATAACCAGGGAGATAGACAAGCCACGCCGCATTACGGAACTCACAGGTGGTCTCTATCACGAGCAGTATACCTGTTTCGCATACTATTCCGCAGCTTGCCCCTGGAGCAGACATGTTAAATAGTCCAACTTTTTGTCGCATTATTTGTATCGTGCTGCTTTGATCGCAGCTATTTCTAATAAACAATGCATAGCTTTTGTCTATTTTTGCATTACCTTTTTTCTTTATATATGTTCCTTAACGACATGTTGCACCCGTACACGTTGGTACGGCCAAAATACGCCAGGGGCTTTAGTACCCCTCAATATGGTGCGAGAAGTCCGAACACTTTAACAAGTGCGGCACCCCGAACTTATAGCATTATATGCATCGGCTCGGAATCATGTCTTGGGTCAATAGTTGGGTTTGCCCGGCTCCTATATTTTGGTGCCTTACGTTCCGCTATATCGGCTAAGGTAGCACTAGGAGAACCACTGCGATTGTGCCCCGGTTGAGCTGGGTCGAGCACCTCAGTGGAGAAAGCTAAAACTGACTGTCATGATGAAGCGAGAGCTGGTCGCTGTTCGAGAGGTTTTTTCGAGTCCCTAAAGACTTATGCCGCTTAGGGCGAGGAGCCGGCTCTGTCCGGCCAAGGCATGGATAGCGCCCCGAACTCGGTCTTCTGAATACCAGGGGCTTCGCCGCAATTTAAAATTATAGAATTCTATGGCTAAGTGAGAGTGTTCACGCATTATAGTCTGATTGCCTTGTTCATTGGGCCGAGCGCCTCCCTCGAAGGACCCAAACATGGGAAAAAGAGCGCTCAGGTTTATCCCCGAACACCCCAGCACTAGCGGCACGGGGGCAGAAGCCGACGACTCGCCATCTCTCAGAATTGATAAACAGCCGCACAGAAGGTAATATTTTAAATTCAAACAGCATTGCTCAGCGCATATGAACAAGTTTTCAGCGCACAGGACAAAACGAGCGAGTTTTACTCAAAAATTACATCCCTAGAACATTCATCCGCCACAAGGCAGGCACCCTTCAGAACATCCTTATAGTAATTCTCGGGCTTGCGATGCTCCTTCCCCGGCGGTGGCCCGTCCTTCACAAGCTTCTCGACATCCAGCTTGCCCCAGTGCACCTTAGCACGGGCAAGGGCCCTACGGGCACCTTCAATGCAGACGGAGCGCTTGATGACTTCGAGCCATGGACAGGCCTCCACCAGCCGCCGCACCAGCCCGAAATAGCTCCAAGGTGAAGCTTCTCCAGGCCACAGCTGGACCAAGAGGCCCTACATGGCCTGTTCGACCGCCTTGTGGAGCTCGACCAGTTGCTTCAGCTGGTCGCTCAGGGGCACGGGGTGTCCGGCCTCAGTGTACTGAGACCAGAACACCTTCTCCGTCGAGCTGCCCTCCTCGGCTCGATAGAATGCGGCGGCATCGGCCACACTCCGGGGAAGATCTGCGAACGCTCCTGGAGAGCTCTGGATTCGGGTAAGTAACAAGTAACTCATGTTTATGTGTTTGCTTTGCATAAAGAATGCCTTACCCACCGCTCTCTTCTTCACCTCATCCAACTCCTGGAGGGTCTTCTGGGATTCGGCCTTGGCAGACTTGGCATTTTCAACAGGCACCGCGAGCTCGGACGCTCGTGTCTTTGAGTCAAGCTCCAAACTCTCATGTTTTTCCATGAGAGCCTGGAGCTCTTGCCACACCTTGCCAACTTCGGCCTCATACTTCTCCCGCTCGGTGCGCTCTGAGGCTGCCCTCTTCTCGGCCTTGTCCAGTGCTTGCTTAAGGGTCGCCACCTCAGACGTGGCCCCTACAATAGCCACGATAATCCTGTCATTTTTTGCAATTGCACCTTTTTATATATATTTAAACAAGGTATTTCTTACCTTCATTGTCCTCGATCTGCTTCTTGGCACGACCGAGCTCTTGCTCGGACCGCTCGAGGTTCTGCTTTAGCGTGTCCACTTCCACCGTCAGTGCGGCGGACGCAAGCAGAGAAGCCTGCATACGCATATTGACTCATTTTTGTTAGACTCCTGTGAATTCTATTTGATCCTCTATTCGGCTTTTCTTACCGAACGCCAAACAGAGCATCAAGGGCTACTGTCTACGCGGTAATATTATTTACACATTCTTTACTTACCTCAAAGCCTGTCAAAAGGCTAGTACAAGCTTCAGTCAGTCCGCTCTTTGCGGACTGAACCTTCTGGACCACCGCACTCATAATAGCGCGGTGCTCCTCGTCGATGGAGGCGCTTTGGAGCGCCTCCAGCATATTGTCCGGCGCCTCCGGTTGGACGGGGGCCACTGGCATAGTAGGCTGGCTCCTCTTGGAAGGAGGTCGCGCGCCGGACTCTGGAACCTTTGAAGGTTCCTGAGCAGTGTCCAGCCTAGAGCCGGACTTGGAGCCCTGGGGGGTTTCATCCCCTTTGCTCCTGGAGTCCGGGAGGTCGCCTTGCGGCGCCTCCAGGACCACCTCCTCCCGGGTTGGAACCTGTTGGGACAACACTTCGGTGTCATCCGTAGGGCGGGGGGAGGAAGCCATCGGAAGTGAGTTCACATCCGACGAGTCTAGTGAGCCGCTCGACGACGCGTCGAGCCGGTCTTTGGGTGGGTTGCATAAACATATTCGACATGAGGGAAAGCTGTGCAATAAACGAATACTATGAATTACTCTGGTATCCGGATACTTACGATTTGGCCAGGGGCTTGGCCCTAGGCGCCCACTCCTCTCCTCCACCGTCGGCGTCGGTGGAACAGTCCGGAGGAAGGGTTTTCCCCTTCTTGGACCCTTCGGCCTCCCCAGTTGGGGCGACCTTCCTTTTCTTCCCTTCCCCCGCTGGAGGGGGAGGGGTCTCTTCTTCCTCCTCCTCATCTTCACGAGAGGAGCGCGTCTTGGATTCGTCGGATGATGAATCCGACACCTCCGGGCGTCGGGCACTCTTTCGAGTCCCCGTGGCCTTATTCTTGACCTTCTTCTCCGGCACCAATAGGGTGCCGGAACCAGCAGCCTCGCCAAGCGAGCGTCCGCTGGGCCTTCGGGCAAAGGGGCCGGACAGTTGATCTGTCCGGACGTCACCTGCCAATCCTGTCATAGGAAAGGGAGCTTATATCCCGCATGGAGTCAAACTATGAAAAACTGATACCCTGTAAAAGGAAAAAACAGCTTACCGCGAGAGCGTGACGCTGCACGCTGAATCCGCGATCCTCAGTAGAAGATGCGGGAGCCTCGGCGCCCTTGAAAAGCACCTTCCAGGCATCTTCGTATGTCGTGTCGAAGAGCCTGCTCAGAGTTTGGTGCCGCGCCGGGTTGAACTCCCACAGGTTGAAAGCCCGTTGTTGGCACGGGAGGATCAAGCGGATGAGCATAACCTGGACTACGTTGACAAGTTTGAGCTTCTTGTCTGCCAGGGTTTTGACGCATGTTTGGAGTCCGGTCAGCTCTCCTTTTTTACCCCACGACTGGCCCGTCTCTTTCCAGGACATGAGCCGCGTTGGGGGTCCGGACCGGAACTCGGGGGGTGCAACCCATTCGATGTCGCGCGGCTCGGTGATGTAAAACCACCCCGATTGCCATTCCTTCAGGGTCTCCACAAAGGAGCCCTCGAGCCAGAGGACGTTGGCCATCTTGCCCACCATGGCGCCTCCACACTCCACCTAGTTGCCGTGCACCACCTTCGGCTTGACGTTGAAAGTCTTGAGCCATAGGCCGAAATGGGGGCGGATGCGGAGGAAGGCCTCGCACACGACGATAAATGCCGAGATGTTGAGGACGAAGTTCGGGGCCAGATCGTGGAAATCTAGGCCGTAGTAGAACATGAGCCCCGGACAAATGGGTGGAGAGGGAAGCCCAGTCCGCGGAGGAAATGGGGGAGGAACACCACCCTCTCATGGGGCCTAGGGGTGGGGATGAGCTGCCCCTTTTCGGGGAGCCGGTACACGATGTCGTTAGACAGGTATCCGGCCTTCCTCAGCTTTTTGATATGTCCCTCCATGATGGAGGAGACCATCCACTTGCCTCCTGCTCCGGACATGGCTCGAGAAGGTGGAGGTGTGAGTGTGGACTTGGACGCAGGAGCTCGAGTGCGCAAGAATGGATAGGCAAAGGAGAAAGAAGGCGTAGGTGGAAAGGTGGATCCTTATCCCCTTATATGGGTGGACGCAACTACATGTCCCCACCAGCCTGGTAAAACTCGCTTATCTCCAAGCGCCGTAATCAATGGCGCGGTTGGGTTACCCACGCCCGTATTGATGAGAATCCCGGAATAAGGGGACACGATCTCTGCTTTGACAAGACGTGCCAAGGAAACCGCCTCGCATAATGCGCTTAGGTGGGATAATGAAACGACTCGGATAAAGGCTTGGCCGTGGTGTGTCGCACTTCGGAATACGTCAGCAGATTGGATTTGTGTAAATATTATTCTCTCTATGGCAATATGTGGAAACTTATTTTGCAGAGACGAACACTATCTTTGTGTTCAAAATCTTCTATGGAGTACTTGGAGGTGGAACCCGCCTTGCAATGCCGAAGACGAACTACGCGCCGGACTCATCATCATTGAAGCCCGGTTCAGGGGCTACTGAGGGAGTCCTGGATTAGGGGGTGTTCGGATAGCTGGACTATACCTTTCGCCAGACTCCTGGACTATGAAGATACAAGATTGAAGACTTCGTCCCGTGTCCGGGAGGGACTTTCCTTGGCGTGGAAGGCAAGCTTGGCGATACAGATATGCAGATCTCCTACCATTGTAACCGACTCTATGTAACCCTAACCCTATCCGGTGTCTATATAAACCGGAGGGTTTTAGTCCGTAGGACAACATAGACAACAACAATCATACCATAGGCTAGCTTCTAGGGTTTAGCCTCTCCGATCTCGTGGTAGATCTACTCTTGTACTACCCATATCATCAATATTAATCAAGCAAGACGTAGGGTTTTACCTCCATCGAGAGGGCCCAAACCTGGGTAAAACTTCGTGTCCCTTTGCTGTCAGGACCCCGATTCCAAGTCACATCGATCTAGCCGGTAACACCTCATATCACTTTGCGGCCTCACGCACGGTATCCCACGGGTGTCGCCTTACCATGGCCCGGGACCGTTTGCGCCTTTTGGCTCACGTATATGATAGTGTCGCTAGCATCCATATGACAGAGAACCCGGGCCGACATGGCTAGTCGTGAACCCAAAGCGGCACAGACCTATGGAGACAGGCATACATGAATCACATCGAACATGTCGGTCATCAACGAGTGATTCCGGGCTGTAGCACTGGGCTAACAGGACTCCGGGGAACCCCGGGCTGTAGCAGGCTAGGCAGGACTCCGGAAGTCACCGTGTGACATTTCCCCGAAGGGACAGACATAGGGACGAAGTGAAACACATGCCGGCCAGTCAAGTGTCCTGAACAGTAGTGCTGGGCTAGCAGGACTCCGGTGAACCGGGCTGTAGCGGACTACTATGGCTCGAGGAACACTAGACTACATTTCCCCATAAGAAAGGCTGCCAAGGATAAACAACTAGATTGTCGGATCCCACTCATACCAAGCATTTCAATCATACACACAATATGCCCGATATGAGTACATACAACATGGCATCACAACAAAACTCTACAACTCAAGTACTTTATTTAAAGGCTCCAGAGAGCCATACATAACATGTTCATACAGATAGGGGTCACATGACCCGACACTCAAGTCATACAAACATACAAGCACATGCGGAAGCAACTAGTCTGAGTACAGACTCTAGAAAGAAAGAAGGCTTCTCGAAGCCTGTCTATCTACATAGGGCCCTCCATGGCCAGGATCACCACCTGGGTGGCTAGTCACTCGTCGACGTCAAGGTCTACATAAAACCCATCGGAGGGGCAGTGTTGTCGTCTGAAAACAGTAAATAAGCAAACATGAGTACAAAGGTACTCACCAAGTCTTACATCAGAACCTACTATACATGCTTATTCTCAAGAAGGCGGTGGGGTTGATGCAGCAAGCCAGCTTTGACTCTTGGCTAAGTATCCTACGGAACTCCACCAGTAAAATAGTTTTCGCACCAACACAATACTCCACCGGGGATCCTCCCTCGTCATCCTACGAGAGGGCCATCCTCGGGACTCACACTTATCTTGAGTCTTTTAGTAGTATCCATTAACTTGTCTATGAACTGTATAGGCAACCAAGTAGTCCTTTACCGCGAACGCGGCTATTCGAATAGTTTATACCCTACAGGGGTGTACTTCATCGTACACGCTTTCACCACTTACCGCCGTTTACACGACATGTACTCGGCAACCTTCAAGTGGAAGCCCAGCGAGGGTGTCGGCCACGGCCTACCTAAACACTTCAGTCTCTAGTCCAGGTTTATCGCCTATCCAGGTTCCATCCGCAGGGAGTCCGGCTGAGGTTTCCACATACGGCCCCGAACGATGTGAACAGGGTTCCCGAGACACCAAACGGGTGACTCGGTACACCGTGCCACAGTGTATCTACCGCAACATAGCCCACCCCTAGGGTCAGCGCTACGCACGGCCGCCAACACATAACCTACAAACACTAGAAACTAATTGCAACTCCTGGACAGAGTACTAGGGTGAATAAGAAGCCGAGAGGGTCCATTGGTTTCGGGCCCAATGTATGGTAGTAACTGCATTTTAAATCACACATACAGATCTCAGTTCTTATGGACGGCCTCAATGAAACAACCCACCATGTACTCCTACATGGCCTCTCGTCGATACCTTTACCAAAACATGTTCAATACATCCCTCATATTACCGACATAAGCATTTGACTCTAGCTCATCACTCAGATGAACCAGACCTGACTCAACTCTAAGCATAGCAGGCATAGCAAGGTAGGAATCACATACATGGCTCAATCAACTCCTACACATGCTAGTGGGTTTCATCTAGTTACTGTGGCAATGACAGGTCATGCAGAGGATAAGGGTTCAACTACCGTAGCACACAGCAGTTTGAATCGCGATGTCTTAATGCAGTAAACAAGAGCAGGAGCGAGAACATGGGTTGTATCGGAATGATCAATGGTGGCTTTCCTGATGGAGTGGTAACGGGATACTGCCCTTCAGTTGGATACTCGTGAATATCCTCAGAGGCAGAACCTACCACAAAGGACACATCGGAACACAATCAACACATGACGATATGCAACAAAATGATGCATGCTATGACATGGCAATATGATTGTGTCTTGGCCTAATGCAAGATAAAATAGGAAGGGAGGAACCCATTTGAATCAAAGATTCAAATATTAGCTCATTAAACATGGCATTTATAATGCATTTCCTTATTCTGCTTAAAAAGCAAGGTAAACTTGTTTTGTCATGCATGAAACCATTACAGATGGATAGATTGAATTTTTCTGATAATTTTTCATATATAATTTATCTCATTTGGAGCTATGGTTTAATTTCTATGAATTTTTGAAGTTTGAACTATTTTCTGGAATTTCCTGAATAAGAATAAATCTAGAAAATCAATTACTGCGTCAGCAACGCGTCAGGGTGACGTCAGCAGGTCAAAGGCGCCAGTCCAGGTCAAACCTGACTGGTGGGGTCCACTGGTCAGTGTCTCTGTGCACTAACTACGTTTAGTTAGCCTAATTGACTGGCAGGGCCCACTAGTCAGTGACTATACTAATTAACTAACCTATTTAGTTAGCACTAACAGAGTAATTAGTCGGGCGGGGCCCGCATGTCGGTGAGAGAGGGGGGAGGTCAACCCACGTCAGCAGGTCAACCTCACCGGTCAGCGGGTCAAAACCTGCCGGCGTTTAGCCGCCGGCGAGGCCACACGTGGTGGCGCGCTGCGGAAATCGCCCACAGGGCACCAATTGATGTGCGGAGAGCAGCTACGGGTAGCTGGGAATGAACCGCGGCGTTTGGTGGTGGTGGTTGGGCTCGGGGTGGCCGGAAACGTCACCGGCGACGAGCCTTGCAGTCGCCAGAGTCGGGCGAAAGTGAGCCCGAGGCTACGGGGCACGGCGAGGCATGTGGTGAGGTGCGTTGTGCCCCTAGGGATGAAGTGAAGTAGTTAGACTAGGTGGCGTGGTCGGTGTTTGGCCGGAGACACGTCGGCGACGAGCTCCACGGCGGAGGATGGGGAGGTGCAGCAGCTCACGGCGATCACGTAGAGGCAGACGGCGCGGTCGGGGACGAGTCGATGCGGCGACGACGTCGAAAGGGATCTCCGGCGATGCTCGGTGAAGATGAGGTCGAAGAAGATGTTGTAGAGCGTGTGAGCGCTCGGGGCTCAGCTGCTCGACGGAGTCGACGATGGCGGAGAGGATGGACACGGTGGTGCAACACGGGGACGACGGTGGACGCGGTTTCACGGTGGCGCGAGCACGACAGCGTCGGCCATGGCGGAGGAAGAGCGATGGAGAGGGACCAGGGGGAAAGTGCGGTGTCTGCGAGGTCGGAGGATGCAAGGGAGTTCGTCCCACGTCGACAGGTCGATGAGGGGAGCGGCGAGGCGGCGGCAGCAGCGTGGCGCGCATGCGGTGCTCGCCGTCGAGCACCTACCTGCTTGGCCAAGCCAAGCTGCTCGCTGGCGGGGTGGCTGGGCTGGGCCGGCAGGTGGGCCTGGTAGGTGGCGCCAGGTAAGTTTTTCTGTTTTTTTTTGTTTTCTTTTCTATTTTTTTCTGTAGCTTTAGGGCTTTATTTAAAATACCTAGGCACTTTCTAAAATCCTGAAAATAATTCTGGGCTCTGTTGGGATTATTCTTAACAGCCCTGACTTAATTCCAGAATTATTTGAACATTTAAAATATTTATTAGCATTTAAATGTCCAAAGGAAACATACATATGATTTAATCCAGTAAACTTTTGTTGACCTAGAAAATTGTGCACCTATTTTGCCAGAGATTCTAACCCAAGGCAAAGAGGGTGAACATTTTAGAAGGGCATTTCAGGTTCATTGAAATTATTTTTAGTAAACCCTAGTTGATTTCAAGAGGGGGGCTGGGGGTTCTGCCTTCCCCATTTCAATTTTGTGATGAAAAATAAACATGATGCACACTCTAATGCATGGACTAGCTAGGGTGTGACAACTCACCCCCACTCAAAAGAATCTCGTCCCGAGATTTAGGATCCTCTGGGAAGAAGGTGGGGTACTCGAGTCGAAGACGATCCTCCCTTTCCCAAGTGGCTTCTTCCTCGGAATGATGTGACCATTGAACCTTGAGAAACTTGATATTATGACATCGAGTGGTACGCTCGGCTTGATCAAGGATACGAACGGGATATTCCCAATAAGAGAGGTTATCTTGTAGATCAAGCGTTTCGTGGTCCACTCCACGGATAGGATCCGCGAAGCAACGCCTGAGTTGTGAAACATGGAAGACATCGTGAACTCTGGAAAGATGCGGAGGTAGTTCCAATTGGTAGGCAACTTCTCCTCGTTTAGCAAGAATGCGAAAGGGTCCAATGTAACGAGGAGCCAATTTGCCTTTGATACCGAAACGATGGGTTCCCTTTAACGGGGTAACCCGAAGGTAAGCCTTCTCGTTGACTTCATAAGTCATAGGCTTATTTTTACGATCATATTGACTCTTTTGACGAGATTGGGCTGTTTTCAATTTCTCACGAATAATGCGAACCTGCTCTTCTGCTTCCTGAATCATATCCGGGCCAAAGAGTTGTCTTTCCCCGGTTTCTGACCAGTTAAGAGGCGTTCGGCATTTTCGTCCATAAAGAACTTCGAAAGGAGCTTTGCCCAAGCTAGCTTGATAACTATTGTTATAAGCAAACTCCGCGAATGGAAGGCATTTCTCCCAACTCATTCCGAACGAGATAACGGAAGCTCGGAGCATATCTTCCAGAATTTGATTGACTCGCTCTACTTGACCACTTGATTGGGGATGGAAGGCGGTACTAAAGGAGAGACGAGTTCCCATAGCATTTTGGAAACTTTCCCAAAATCGAGAGGTGAAGAGACTCCCACGGTTTGAGTTAATTTCCAATGGAACACCATGAAGAGACACTATTCGGGAGATGTATAACTCAGCTAGCTGGCTAGCGGTGATACTCTCACGAGCAGGTAGAAAGTGGGCTACTTTGGAAAGTCGGTCGATCACAATGAAGATGGCATTATTCCCTCTCTTGGTCCTGGGAAACCCAGTGATGAAATCCATACTGATTTTATCCCATTTCCATTCAGGGATAGCCAAAGGTTGAAGGGTGCCAGCAGGCCGTTGATGCTCTGCTTTAACACGACGACAAACGTCGCAATTAGCAATGTATTGAGTGATTTCTCTCTTCATCCTAGTCCACCAAAACCTCTGGCGTAGGTCTTGATACATTTTGGTACTACCGGGATCAATGGTGAGAGGGGATTCATGAGCTTCCTTAAGGATCAGTCGCCTCAGGTTTCGCGCCTTTGGAACCACTAGGCGATTCCCAAAGTATACGACACCTTGATCATCAATGGAGAAACAATTCGCAACTCCTTTCTTAATGTTTCTCTTAATACAGGAGATTCCCGGATCTACCTTCTGTGCCTTGATGATCTGATCCGTAAGGGTAGGTTCTGCCACCAGGGTGGATAGGAATCCTCGAGGAACAATGTGAAGGTTTAGCTTAAGAAATTCCTCATGGAGAAGTGGTTGACTTTGTTGTAACATCAGGTTGTTACAATAGGACTTACGGCTTAGCGCATCAGCCATGACATTGGCTTTTCCCGGGGTGTAAGTTATTCCTAAGTCGTAGTCCGAGATCAACTTGACCCAACGTCGTTGCCTGAGATTCAAATCTGGTTGGGTGAAGATATATTTCAAACTTTGGTGATCGGTGAATATCTCGCAACGATTACCGAGAAGGTAATGTCACCAGGTTTTAAGTGCATGGACTACAGCTGCAAGCTCTAGATCATGTGTAGGATAATTTTCCTCATGTGGGTGTAATTGCCGTGAAGCATAGGCAATTACCTGACGATCTTGCATGAGTATGCAACCTAGTCCTTGTCGCGAGGCGTCGCAATAGATAATAAAGTCCTTGGAGAAGTCTGGTGGTACCAGTACGGGGGCAGATGTCAGGCGTCTTTTCAGTTCTTGAAAACTGATCTCGCACTGTGGAGTCCACTCAAACTTTTTATCTTTCTTGAGGAGTTCAGTTAGAGGTTTAGCAACCTTGGAGAAATTTTTGACGAAGCGGCGGCAATAGCTCGCTAAGCCAAGGAAGCTCCGAACTTGCTTGACCGTCTCAGGTGGAGTCCAATCATGGATGGCTTGAACTCGCTCGGGATTGACAGCAATACCCTTACCAGAGATTACATGGCCTAGATAGGTCACTTCTGGCAACAAAAATTCACACTTGGAGAATTTGGCATAAAGGCGATGCTCTCGAAGTTTCATCAATACCAGCCTTAGATGTACGGCATGTTCCTCTTCATTCTTGGAGTAGATGAGTATGTCATCGAGGTATACTACGACGAATTTATCCAAGTACTCCATGAAGACCGAGTTCATTAACCGAGAGAAGGTAGCTGGGGCATTGGTTAAACCGAAGGACATGACGGTGTACTCGTATTGGCCATAACGAGTAACAAAGGCCGTTTTGGGAATGTCCCCGTTTCTGATTTTGATTTGATGGTAACCCAACCTCAAATCCATCTTGGAGAAGACTGAGGATCCAGTGAGCTGATCATACAGATCGTTGATCCTGGGAAGCGGATATTTGTTCTTGATGGTGACCAAGTTGACAGGTCGGTAAACCACAACCATTCGATCCGTTCCATCCTTCTTCTTAACGAAGAGGACGGGGCAAGCCCAAGGAGAGGAACTAGGACGGATGAAACCCTTGTTCAAGGACTCATCGAGTTGGTTCTTAAGCTCGGCTAGTTCTAGGGGTGCCATCTTGTAAGGTCTTCTAGAAATTGGAACAGTTCCTGGAACAAGGTCTATCACAAACTCGACATCCCTATCAGGTGGAACACCTGGCAGTTCTTCTGGAAAGACATCCGGAAAGTCTCAGACTACCGGAACATCTTCAAGGTCTGGAAGGGGGTTGGCATTTAGGGAGTAAAGTTGGCTCTTGGCCACTCGAGTTAAGACATTAACTGTCTTGCCCGAGGGGTGGGTAAGTTGAACGGTTCTAGTGGCACAATCGATCTTAGCATAATGAGCTGACATCCAGTCCACACCCAAGATGATATTTATGTCGGAGGACTTGAGAGCTATTAAGGATGCAAGGAAGACAAGTCTATCGACAAGAATTTTGTTCCCATGGCTTACTCTAGAAGTTTGCCATTTGGAACCCGGAGTTTGAATTACCATGGAAGTGGGCATGTCGCAGAATGTCGTGTTATGCAATCGAGCATAGTTCTCGGATATGAATGAATGAGATGCTCCAGTATCGAAAAGAACAGATGCCGGATGGCAGTTAACAAGGAGCGTACCAAGGACGACGTTAGGATCCTCATGAGCCTCCTCGGCTGAAACATAATTGACATGGCCACGTGCAGTGGTGGCCGGCTTGGCGTAGGAAGTCTTCCCCGCTGGCTTACCACGGCCAACGGACTTTCCAGTTTGATTGGGGTTGTTGTTCTGGGGACACTATCGGCTATAGTGACCTGTCTCGCCACACTTTAAGCATGTCACCACATTGGGGCGTGGAGCAGCATTAGCAGCGGGGCCACCATAGGGCTTGGGCGGTGCAAATTGTTGGTTGGGACGAGGCGCCTCAAAGGATGGCCTCGGAATGAACCTGGGTGGCAGTGCCGTGCTTGGAATCCACACCCGGCGCTTCTGAGCCCCAGAGCCGGATGAAGAGCCAAAATCACGGGAGTGCTTGCGTGAAGCGTCATAATCAGTCTGGCATGTCTCAGCACTAATGGCTTTATTGACCAACTTCTGAAAGGATGTGCACTCATGCAGACGGAGATCGCGGCGAAGCTTAGGGCTAAGTCCCTTGCGGAACCTTGCCTGCTTCTTAGCGTCAGTAGATACCTCTTCAGGAGCATAACTTGCCAGATTCCCAAATTCACGACTGTAAGCATCCACAGTCAGTCTTCCTTGGGTGAAGTTGCAGAACTCCTCCCTCTTGCGATCCATGAGACCTTCCGGAATGTGATGCTCACGGAAAGCCTCACTGAATTCAGCCCAAGTAGTGATTTGACCGACCGGGCGCATAGCTTCGAAGTTTTCCCACCAAAGGCTAGCAGGGCCTTCGAGGTGATAGGCAGCATAAGTAACCTTGTCGGCTTCGGCTACGTTGGCAGAATGTAGCTTGTGGGTGATGCTGCGAAGCCAGTCATCCGCGTCGAGGGGCTCGACGGAATGGTTGAACTTTGGTGGGTACAGCTTGATAAAGTCATTGATTGACACCAAGTCATTTCGCAGGTGGCGTGCAGTGTTCTGCTCAATCCGCTCCAGCAGGCGGTTAGTCTCACGCTTGTTTCTTTCCGCCTCTAGCATCACTTCGGCCCGAGAAGGCGGGTGAGGCAGATTTTCACCTCTAGCTGCACTAGCTTCCCCCTGCTCCAGGACAGTAGGGTTGCCGCGGGTGTTGACCATCCTAGGAGAAAACAAGACAGCGGTTTAGACAAGGATGGCTCAAACTTAGCAAGGAAGTGCAGAATGTAATGGATAACACGGAATGCAGAGATGTTCATCCGTATGTCATGGTAATATAAAACTACCATATATATACCAACGGTCATACACATCATACATAGTTTAGTACAAGCCCAGGCTACAGTACAACTATGATGAAAGACGTTACATCTCATCGGAGGCATTCCAAGCTCATATACATTATTTGTCTACACCTCCGGAATCGATTACACGCCAAGTCATATTCCACAAGTCACGCAGAACAGTGGAGATACAACTACTACAATACTAGTGGTATTACTACTAACTCAGACAGCTCCGTAGTAGTCCTCACAGAAGTCACCTCCATAGCCTGGAAGTTCAACGTGACCATCCGGAAACAGACGGTCCTGAGGAGCCTGTGGACCATAGGGGCTAGGATGAGGTCTTGGACCAACAAACGGTGGCCTGCGGGGACCACGGGGTGGGGTGATGCCTCCCACATCACGCCAATCCACCATGTCTGGCAGAGCTAATCTCACAGGATACAGATCCCTTGTATCCATACATCCAGCTTGCACCGCAGGTGCAAACCGAGTCAATGTGGCCCAGTGATCAGCACGGGTATTGAAAAGCTCCAACCTCAAGGCCCGATTCTCTCGGTCCTTATCTTTGAGCATCTCGGCAGTGGTACGAGTTAATGAGTCCTCCTGAGTGGAGTCAGCATAGATGGCCTGAAGATACCCTTGCGCTCCCGGAAGTGAAGCTGGCATGTAACGGAAGTCGGTGTTCCAAAGCAGGCCAGTCCGGACTCGCATGATGGTCATCATGGAATAGGCAGCATCCTGCACAGCCATCTCAACGGTAACCCCGAGTCCGTAGGAACAGTGAAGGGGCTCGGTAGATCCAGGATAAGAAGGAAATATCCTGACAGTGCAGAAATACTGGCTTTGGTTAAAGTCGCGGAACTGCTCTTCGACAGTGTATTCGGGATACCAACGGTAACCTGTCTCGATCATGACCCAGACTAACATAGCAGTATGACTGGGCACGTCGAGGCACCTGGTCAGGCGAACCACTTGGTTTTGAGGACGGTTGGCCATCTGAAAGCACAACCACAATGCAAAGACATTAGAATTTCTAGGGAAAATTGGACAGCATAACGGCTGTAAATGCTCAGAAAAAGATTTGAGACATCCACAACAGTTCACAATACCACTCAACAACATGATATCAAGGTTCTGATTCAATTAGCAACATAGTAAGAATAGTAGAAACTGAACTGGGACTTGTAACAACAATCCTATAAGCTACTACGGATTAGTAACACGTGAACCTGATAGAGGAAGAGAGTCTAGTCCTTAACCCACATTGAATGAGGAGAGAATGACTCAGATCAGAGGCATAGGTAAAGGAGTAAAAGAACCTTACGTTCCCTCCCACAATCAATTCCCCTACATATAACTAGAGCATTTCTAGACTCGACATCGACCAGTTTGGCTCAACGAACCTACAGGCAGTCCGGCTCTGATGCCAACGCTGTCAGGACCCCGATTCCAAGTCACATTGATCTAGCCGGTAACACCTCATATCACTTTGCGGCCTCACGCATGGTATCCCACGGGTGTCGCCTTACCATGGCCCGGGACCGTTTGCGCCTTTTGGCTCACGTATATGATAGTGTCGCTAGCATCCATATGACAGAGAACCCGGGCCGACATGGCTAGTCGTGAACCCAAAGCGGCATAGACCTATGGAGACAGGCATACATGAATCACATCGAACATGTCGGTCATCAACGAGTGATTCCGGGCTGTAGCACTGGGCTAACAGGACTCCGGGGAACCCCGGCCTATAGCAGGCTAGGCAGGACTCCGGAAGTCACCGTGTGACATTTCCCCGAAGGGACAGACATAGGGACGAAGTGAAACACATGCCGGCCAGTCAAGTGTCCTGAACAGTAGTGCTGGGCTAGCAGGACTCCGGTGAACCGGACTGTAGCGGACTACAATGGCTCGAGGAACACTAGACTACATTTCCCCATAAGAAAGGCTGCCAAGGATAAACAACTAGATTGTCGGATCCCACTCATACTAAGCATTTCAATCATACACACAATATGCCCGATATGAGTACATACAACATGGCATCACAACAAAACTCTACAACTCAAGTACTTTATTTAAAGGCTCCAGAGAGCCATGCATAACATGTCATACAGATAGGGGTCACATGACCCGACACTCAAGTCATACAATCATAAAAGCACATGCGGAAGCAACTAGTCTGAGTACAGACTCTAGAAAGAAAGAAGGCTTCTCGAAGCCTGTCTATCTACATAGGGCCCTCCATGGCCAGGATCACCACCTGGGTGGCTAGTCACTCGTCGACGTCAAGGTCTACATAAAACCCATCGGAGGGGGCAGTGTTGTCGTCTGAAAACAATAAATAAGCAAACATGAGTACAAAGGTACTCAGCAAGTCTTACATCAGAACCTACTATACATGCTTATTCTCAAGAAGGCGGTGGGGTTGATGCAGCAAGCCAGCTTTGACTCTTGGCTAAGCTATCCTACGGAACTCCACCAGTAAAATAGTTTGCGCACACGAGTCCACTACTCACCAACACAATACTCCACCGGGGATCCTCCCTCGTCATCCTACGAGAGGGCCATCCTTGGTACTCACATTTATCTTGAGTCTTTTAGTAGTATCCATTAACTTGTCTATGAACTGTATAGGCAACCAAGTAGTCCTTTACCGCGGACGCGGCTATTCGAATAGTTTATACCCTGCAGGGGTGTACTTCGTCATACACGCTTTCACCACTTACCGCCGTTTACACGACATGTACTCGGCAACCTTCAAGCGGAAGCCCAGCGAGGGTGTCGGCCATGGCCCACCTAAACACTTAAGTCTCTAGTCCAGGTTTATCGCCTATCCAGGTTCCATCCACGGGGAGTCCGGCCGAGGTTTCCACATACGGCCCCGAACGATGTGAACAGGGTTCCCGAGACAACAAACGGGTGACTCGGTACACCATGCCACGGTGTATCTACCGCAACATAGCCCACCCCTAGGGTCAGCGCTACGCACGGCCGCCAACACATAACCTACAAACACCAGAAACTAATTGCAACTCCTGGACAGAGTACTAGGGTGAATAAGAAGCCGAGAGGGTCCATTGGTTTCGGGCCCAATGTACAGTAGTAACTGCATCTTAAATCACACATACAGATCTCAGTTCTTATGGACGGCCTCAATGAAACAACCCACCATGTACTCCTACATGGCCTATCATCGATACCTTTACCAAAACATGTTCAATACATCCCTCATATTACCGACATAAGCATTTCACTCTAGCTCATCACCCAGATGAACCAGACCTGACTCAACTCTAAGCATAGCAGGCATAGCAAGGTAGGAATCACATACATGGCTCAATCAACTCCTACACATGCTAGTGGGTTTCATCTAGTTACTGTGGCAATGACAGGTCATGCAGAGGATAAGGGTTCAACTACCGTAGCACACAGCAGTTTGAATCGCGATGTCTTAATGCAGTAAACAAGAGCAGGAGCGAGAACATGGGTTGTATCAGAATGATCAATGGTTGCTTGCCTGATGGAGTGGTAACGGGATACTGCCCTTCAGTTGGATACTCGTGAATATCCTCGGAGGCAGAACCTACCACGAAGGACACATCGGAACACAATCAACACATGACGATATGCAACAACATGATGCATGCTATGACATGATTGTGTCTTGGCCTAATGCAAGCTAAAATAGGAAGGGATGAACCCATTTGAATCAAAGATTCAAATATTAGCTCATTAAACATGGCATTTATAGTGCATTTCCTTATTCTGCTTAAACAGCAAGGTAAACTTGTTTTTTCATGCATGAAACCATTACAGATGGATAGATTGAATTTTTCTGATAATTTTTCATATATAATTTATCTCATTTGGAGCTATGGTTGAATTTCTATGAATTTTTGAAGTTTGAACTATTTTCTGGAATTTCCTGAATAAGAATAAATCTAGAAAATCAATTACTGCGTCAGCAACGCGTCAGGGTGACGTCAGCAGGTCAAAGGCGCCAGTCCAGGTCAAACCTGACGGGTGGGGTCCACTGGTCAGTGTCTCTGTGCACTAAGTACGTTTAGTTAGCCTAATTGACTGGCAGGGCCCACTAGTCAGTGACTATACTAATTAACTAACCTATTTAGTTAGCACTAACAGAGTAATTAGTCGGGCGGGGCCCGCATGTCGGTGAGAGAGGGGGGAGGTCAACCCACGTCAGTAGGTCAACCTCACCGGTCAGCGGGTCAAAACCTGCCGGCGTTTAGCCACCGGCGAGGCCACACGCGGTGGCGCGCTACGGAAATCGCCCACAGGGCACCAATTGATGCGCGGAGAGCAGCTACGGGTAGCTGGGAACGAACCGCGGCGTTTGGTGGTGGTGGTTGGGCTCGGGGTGGCCGGAAACATCACCGGCGACGAGCCTTGCGGTCGCCGGAGTCGGGAGAAAGTGAGCCCGAGGCTACGGGGCACAACGAGGCGTGTGGTGAGGTGCGTTGTGCCCCTAGGGATGCAGTGAAGTAGTTAGACTAGGTGGCGTGGCCGGTGTTTGGCCGGAGACACGTCGGTGACGAGATCCACGGCGGCGCGTGCGAGTGAGCTTCGTGTGCTCGTTGTGGTGCACGAGAAGAAGAACGGGGAGGATGGGGAGGTGCAGTAGCTCACGGCGATCACGTAGAGGCAGACGGCGCGGTTGGGGACGATTCGATGCGGCGGCGACGTCGAAAGGGATCTCCGGCGATGCTCGGTGAAGATGAGGTCGAAGAAGATGTTGCAGAGCGTGTGAGCGCTCGGGGCTCAGCTGCTCGACGGAGTCGACGATGGCGGAGAGGATGGACACGGTGGTGCAACACGGGGACGACGGTGGACGCGGTTTCACGATGGCGCGAGCACGGCAGCGTCGGCCATGGCGGAGGAAGAGCGATGGAGAGGGACCAGGGGGAAAGTGCGGTGTCTGCGAGGTCGGGGGATGCAAGGGAGTTCGTCCCATGTCGACAGGTCGACGAGGGGAGCGGCGAGGCGGCGGCAGCTGCGTGGCGCGCATGCGGTGCTCGCCGTCGAGCACCTGCCTGCTTGGCCAAGCCAAGCTGCTCGCTGGCGGGGTGGCTGGGCTGGGCCGGCAGGTGGGCCTGGTAGGTAGCGCCAGGTAAGTTTTTCTGTTTTTTTGTTTTCTTTTCTATTTTTTTCTGTAGCTTTAGGGCTTTATTTAAAATACCTAGGCACTTTCTAAAATCCTGAAAATAATTGTGGGCTCTGTTGGGATTATTCCTAACAGCCCTGACTTAATTCCAGAATTATTTGAACATTTAAAATATTTATTAGCATTTAAATGTCCAAAGGCAACATACATATGATTTAATCCAGTGAACTTTTGTTGACCTAGAAAATTGTGCACCTATTTTGCCAGAGGTTCTAACCCAAGGCAAAGAGGGTGAACATTTTAGAAGGGCATTTCAGGTTCATTGAAATTATTTTTAGTAAACCCTAGTTGATTTCAAGAGGGGTGCTGGGGGTTCTGCCTTCCCCATTTCAAGTTTCTGATGAAAAATAAACATGATGCACACTCTAATGCATGGACTAGCTAGGGTGTGACACTTGCCTCCTGTTACCATCCGGCCTAGACGCGCGGTTCGGGACGCCCTACCCGAGATCCGCCGGTTTTGACACCGACAGCGGGGGTCAAGGCAGAGCTCGTGGCATAGCTGGATGGGCATGGGCAGGTCGGTGGCAGCGACAAATGGCAATGGTTGCACCGGCTCTGTTCGGTGGTGAGAGAGAGTGGTCTAGGGGAGGGTGAGGACGAGGGGGAGTGGTAGGGGGTTGAGGGGATGCGTGGCATCGTCCAGAGCCATCCAAGGCGAGCACGCAGGCTGGAGGTGGCTGGGCGCGTGCTAACTGGTCGGCCACGCACGCTCCAGTCCTTCTGGCGCGAGCTGGAAGAAGACAAGGGAGAGAGATGGGCTGGGCCAACAGCGTTGGGCCAGGTGGGCTGTCAGGTGAGCGCCAGGTACTCTCTCTATCCTTTATTTCTTTATTTCTATTTATTTTTCTTTGTTTTGACTTTGCTTGAAAACTAAACCATTTGATAAAATGCTAAAAATAATTGTGGGCACTTGTGAAATTATTTACAACAACCCTCAAATACTTTCAGAATTATTTGGAGATGTATTTTTTTATAGTATTTAAATGTCCAAATGCGAATACTTTATGGATTAATTCAATAATCCCGAGTGTCCTAGAAAAATGTGCACCATTTTTGCCAGAGGTTTTAGCCCAATCCAGAAATGATTAACATTTTGTGAAGGGCATTTTGGGTCCATTGAAACCATTTTTGGTTGAAACTAGTAATTCAAAGGGGTGCAAGGGCTTGTTAAATCCCATTTCAAGTTTAAATAAAATTTAAACATGATGCAACATGATGATCAAGAAAGGACAAACAAGGGTTGATCTAGGCCTGTGACAACACTGTTCCGAGATTCAAGACATAGGGTAAGAAGACAGAGGGGACACAAATCTAACACAATCTTCACGATCCAGATTGCACTTCAAAGAACGTTGATCCATTGCCTTATATTGGTCTTGATGTCTTTGCTTTTGGGATCTTCATCCAACACGATGACGATAGAAGGAAACTCTACAGAAAATCATCTCCTTGAAGATCGGGCATTCAAGATCAACTCATGGAGTGAGAGGTAAGAACATCTCTTGAGTTTAGACCTAAACACACATCAGGGGTAATGGAAAGAGGTAGAGATGACAAGGTTCAGTTGGATGGGCAAAAATTCCAGGCTGAAGAAGATGGTGTATGATTTTAGGATAGCGATGAAATAATTACCATGATTCCATAATGGGGCACCTTAGAGGAGGTGACTCATTGGAATATTCCCTTAAGTGGCAAAAAGAATTACTTTTGATACAAAGATCATTGAAACTCTCTATACCAGCCTGAGGCAATCACAATCGATCATTTGAAGGAGACCCAAAGAACGACATACTCAGACTAGGATGGATGATGTGGACTACCTTGTTGAAGACAACGCTATGGATGATTTTTGCTTAACATCAGAAATGGATGGGACCCATGGTAGGACTGTCGGTGTCAAAACCGGCGGATCGCAGGTAGGGGTCCCGAACTGTGCGTCTAAGGATGATGGTAACAGGAGACAGGGGACACGATGTTTACCCAGGTTCGGGCCCTCTCTATGGAGGTAATACCCTACTTCCTGCTTGATGGATATTGATGAATATGAGTATTACAAGAGTTGATCTACCACCAGATCACAATGGCTAAACCCTAGAAGTCTAGCCTGTATGATTAAGGTATTGAGTATATCCTATCCGGACTAAGTCCTTAGGTTTATATAGACACCGGGAGGATCTAGGGTTACACAAGGTCGGTTACAAAGATGGGAATTTACATATTCTGTCGCCAAGCTTGCCTTACACGCCAAGGAGAGTCCCATAGATAACAGGCCGGACGCCCGAGGACCCCTTAGTCCAGGACTCCCTCAGTAGCCCCTGAACCTGACTTCAATGACAAGGTATCCGAAGCGTAGTGCTGTCTTCGGCATTGCTAGGCGGGTTCCTCCTTCCGTACTCCCGAATAGCCTCCAGACAAATTGATTGTGTCCGGACCTGTAACACACACCGCACACAACCGCAGAGAGAATATAATAACACACGAGTCCAATCTGCTAACAACTTTAGTAATGTGACGTCATCCCTGTCCGATCATAATTTCGAACCGTTTTTCGCCCCACGTTTCGAGACGCGGTTGTCATTGGCACGTCTTGTCAAAGCAGAGATCGTGTCCCCTTATTATGGGATTCTCATCAATACGAGCATGGGTAACCCAACCGTACCATTTACACAGCCCTTGGGAGAAGGTGAATTTAAGGCGAATGGGGGGTCGTTCGATATTCACCACCCTTATAAGGAGATAAGATTCCCCTCCTCATTGTATTGAGATGATTGGTTATGTTATTGTAGGCCGGCTCACAATAGCCCTCCGCGATCCTCGTCGGGAGGCTCGCTGGATTCCAAGGCGATGGCCAGTGACTCCCCGCCATCCGCACACACTCCCGCAAGACCAGGGATGATGTAGAGGTGATGTCCCGAAGGACTGTTCCTGGCGGGGGAGAGGCGCAGGAGGCGCCCGAAAGCGAAACCCCCGTCGCCGGACACCAAGGGGAATCAATCCCCCCAGAGACTGGCGGGGAGGGCCGTATACAATTCGGCCCTCAACCGGACTCCATTCCGGAGACCAAGGCGGCTCCGGAATCTAGCATGCACCCTCCTTCAAAACAAGGGGGGAATGCATGTTTCGCCGGTGGCCCCTGTCCAACCAGGGCATCGGATAATCTGTTGGAAGCGTGGTGAGGCGCTTCCATCATGGATGAGCACCGTGTCCTTATGGGCACGGTGATTGAAAGGGTTCAGTCTGCCAAAAGCGGACTAACCGAGGCCTGAGGCAACCTGCTGACAGGTTTTGAGGTAAGTGACGCCAAAAGGAGAGAATCCCAATGTAGACAGCAGCTCCTGATACACTGTCCGGTGTTCGGAAAGAAAAAACCAGACAGAGGATCAATCCCCTGTGACAGGAAACTGACTAAATTTTTCTTTAAATACAGGCGTCATTGCTGGTCGCGGCCTCACATACTGCCGAAGTCTCCGGACTGAAGCAGAAATTGGCGGAGGCCAAAGGAGAGCTGAGCCAATAAAGAGGCGGCTCCAGGAGAAACAAGGTAGGCAATAACCTGGTGTATATTCGAAAAGAAGAAAATGATATATGATGACCAAAATGCCATGATTGGTACAGAAGCGATGACCGAGGTCGAGGCCCTGAGGAAGGCCCTGGACGAAGCCGAGGGGAAGGCTGTCCAACAGCATGCCGCCCGTAAGAAGCTCAAGGCCCGAGTCGGCGAGGTCCAGCATGAGCTCAAGGACATGGTTAAGAAGTGTGAAGCTTTGGAGCGCGAGACGTCGGCTCGAGAGGCCGAACTTACCAAGGCTCGTCAGAGCGCAGAGGCCGCACGGAAGGAGGCCCGGGACACTCTCCAGGAGATCCAGGAGGCGAAGAAGATCATAGCAGGTAAGGCGTTTAACATGCAGAGCAAGTATGCGGAGAGGAAGTACCTTTTACTAACCCGGATTCGGAGTTGCCCAGGTGCTTTTGTGGATCTGCCACGCAGTGTATCCGATGCTGCAGAGTTCTTCCGAGCCAGGGAAGGGGATTCTCCGGAGAAGCTATTCTGGTCACAGCATGTTGTGCCAGAGCATCCGGTGGCCTTTGCCGATCAACTGAAACGGTTGGTCGAGCTGCATAGGACGGCCGAACTGGCCATGAAGGATTTAATAATCTGACTGTGGCCAGCCGAAGCCATACCTGGCAGTTATTTTGGCCTCGTGAAGCGGGTTGTGGAGGCTTGTCCGTGGCTAGACATCGTCAACCAATCAGTCTGCATCGAGGGTGCCTGCATGACCTTCGCTCGTTGCAAGATGTGGTGGGCGAAGATGGACGCCGTCGAGGTGGCCCGGGGGCCGCCGGAGGGCAAGGAGCACCGCACACCCGAGCGATATTTTGCGGATGTCCTGGAGGGATCTCGACTTGTAGCAATGCAGTGCAGGAAGGACGTTATTCTCGAATGAAAACATTCATATTTTGCCTTGTATGATGAAAACAAATCCGCTTTGTAATATAATTTTTATTATGTTTTGATTGTATCCTCCTGTGCGGCTGTGTTGTATGAAATCTAAGGGTTGGCCAGTCGTCGGCTTCTGCCCTCATGTAGGTAGTACGGAGGTGTTCGGGATGGTATCTAAACAATCTTGATCCAATTATATGGTCCTTGAAGGAGTTGTTTAGCGCAACGAACCAGACAACTAGACTATACGGCCTGAATGCCCAAACATAGGCGCAGCCCCTGGTATACGAACCAGAGTCCTGTCAGCGTCTGATCAGGAAGTACGATCCTTCGCAAAATGCGGAAAAACCTCCAATGATTTGAGAGCTCCGAACAGCTGACCGGCTCTCGCCGCATCATGACAGTCAGTTTCGGCTTTCTCTACTGAGGTGCTCATCCGGTTTAGACAAGGGCACAATAACAGTAGTTCTCCCTTTACTACCCTAGACGATGTAGCGGAACATAGGGTAGCAAGCACAGGAGCCGGGAAACCCAACTATTGACCAAAGACATGATTCGGAGCCAATGCGTATAATGCTAAATTCGGGGTGCCGAACTATACTTATAAGAAGTGTTCGGACTTTTGTTGCCATAATGTGGGTGCTATAAAGCCCTTGTCAAACATCAAAACGTACCAAAGCGTACGGGTGCTACCTGATAAGTTTATCCACAGGGAAACTGAAAAAAGGGAAAAAAAACAAAACAAAAAAGATGTAAAGGTAAAAAGCTGGGGTCCTACAGCTCCAGCTACAAACTATTTTCATTGTAACGTAATTAGTACATCAAGGCACATTGATACAAGTAGTGCAATAAGCAACAGGCTATTTAACATGCCGAAACCAGGGGAGAGCTGCACGTGGGTCCCGAAAGACAGGTAGAGTTATCGTTGACGGAATCACCCAAAAAGTCCCCGTATGTCTGCGCTCCATGCCATCTTGGTGTATTTATCCTTCAAGAGGACCGATAACCAGACCACCCGATGGGGCCTGTAGGATTAAAACCTAAAAGAAAACAAGCAAAAGTGAAAGTATGTGTGTATCCGATGTCGGTTAAGCCGTGCCGTGGATCACAAGCTAGTTATGCCTCCGTCGATGCCCATGGAGTTTTGAATGCGTAGTTATGTATGCGCGGCACGCAGGCCACTGCTTGATCGGGACTGAGACGGAGGCCGGATTGCTAGTCGAGCTCCTGACGAGCCGAGCTCTCCTGCTGCAGAGTAGTTCAGACCCTCTTAAGGGTGTCCGAGGGCTCGGCAGCTGAATGAAGGTTCTGCTTGAGAAGGCCGCTTTGTACTTCTGCTGCTAGGGCAGCTGTGTGATCTTCTATACGGAGAGAGTTTTCTGTATTGCCATTGACTGTTATGACGCCGCATGGGCCGGGCATCTTGAGCTTGAGATAAGCATAGTGTGGCACTATGTTGAATCGAGCAAACGTAGTTCGTCCGAACAGTGCATGATAGCCGCTGCGGAATGGGGCGATATCAAAGACTAACTCCTCGCTTCGGAAGTTGTCTGGAGATCCGAAGATAACCTCTAGTGTGATTGAGCTCGTACAACGGGCCTCTACGCCTGGGATGACTCCTTTAAAGGTGGTCTTTGTAGGCTTGATCCTTGATGGGTTAATGCCCATTTTTCGGACTGTATCCTGATAGAGCAGATTCAGGATGCTACCGCTGTCCATAAGGACACGAGTCAGGTGGAACCCATCAATTATTGGGTCTAAGACCAGTGCGGCTGAGCCTCCGTGACGGATGCTGGCCGGGTGATCCCGATGACCAAAGGTGATCGGGCATGAAGACCATGGATTGAATTTTGGGGCGACTGGCTCTATCGCGTAGACGGCCCTGAGCGCACGCTTGCGCTCCCTCTTGGGGATGTGGGTAGCATATATCATGTTCTCCGTTTTGACCTAAGGGGGAAACTTCTTCTGTCCCTCTGTGTTCAGTTGACGTGGCTCTTCGTCATTGTCCTCGGTTTGCGATCCCTTTTCCCTGTTCTCGGCGTTTAATTTGCCGGCCTGTTTGAAAGCCCAGCACTCTCTATTTGAATGATTAGGAGGCTTGTCGGGGGTGCCGGGAATCTGGCACGGACGATCAAGTATGCGGTCCAAGGTGGATGGGCCCGAATTGTTCTTTTGGAACGGCTTCTTCCGCTGACCGGACTTAGAGCCATTGAATCTGGCGTTGACCGACGTATCCTCAGTGTTGTCACTTTTGTTTCGGCGCTTGTATCTATTGCGTTGAGACTTTCTTTGTTGCATTTTACTTCAGGGGTGCCGGCGTCTCTTGCATTCTTTTTGCTACGGGCCAACCAACTGTCCTCGCCCACACAAGAGCGGGTCATGAGTGTCGTGAGGGCTGCCATGGATTTTGGCTTTTCTTGGACGAGGTGGCGAGCGAGCCATTCATCACGGATGCTATGCTTCAAAGCTGCTAGAGCTTCAGCGCCCGGACAGTCGACAATTTGGTTCTTTTAGTTAAGAACCTTGTCCAGAATTTCCTGGCGGACTCTCCGGGCTATTGAACTATATGGCTTAAGTCATCACCGTCTGGAGGTCGAACATATGTACCTTGGAAGTTATCGAGGAAAGCCTCTTCCAAGTCCTCCCAGCTGCCAATGGAATTTTCAAGCAGACTGTTTAGTCAATGCCGAGTTGTCCCTTTGAGCTTTAGCGGGAGCTATTTTATGGCGTGGAGGTCATCTCCGCGGGCCATATGGATGTGGAGAATGAAGTCCTCGATCCACACCGCGGGGTCCGTTGTTCCATCGTATGATTCTATGTTCATGGGCTTGAATCCTTTGGGGATTTCGTGATCCAGGACCTCATCAGTCAAGCAATGAGGGTGTGCAGGGCCTCTATATCAGGCTATATCGTGACGTAGCTCTAATAGAGTCCGTCTGCGGTGTTCGCCCCCGCAAGACTAGGTTTGTCACGTCCGAATAGGTGGTCGTGGTCACGTGTCGAGGCACGTCCTCGCGATCCATAGATTGATCTTGTATGTCCTGCTTTATTGTTCAAGTTTTGCCGGACGTCATATGTATGACCGTGGGCTAATTTACCTCTGCCTGAGTGAGGAGGCGGGGCGGACTGGTGTTCGGCATGAGTTGTTGTTTTGTCCCGACCACGTGGTGGTCGGTCGGCCGTATTGTGCGATGGTGGTATGTACTCTGGCGCCTCCTCGTTGAACTGTGGTAGCAATTTGCGCTTTGGGTAGCTTTTGGTTGGGCGCTTGAGGCCGTATTCTTCGGCTGCTAGGACATCAGTCCATTTATCATTGAGCAGATCTTGGTCAGCTTGAAGCTGCTGCTGCTTCTTTTTCAGGCTCCTTGCCGTGGCTATTAGCTGGGGCTTGAAGCGCTCCTGCTCAAGAGGTTCGACAGGCACGATGAAATCTTCGGTGCCGAGGGTCACCTCATCTTCGGAGAGCGGGAGGTAATTATCATCCTCCGAATATTCGTGTGTGGCCTATTTAACAGGTCTAACCTGCTCATCTTCCCGTTCATCTTGTTTGTTTGCTTTATCGACGGGCTCTTCATTGTCTTCGGCACCTTCCGGAGTGTCATCTTCTCCTATGTCGGTGTTGCTGTCGTTACTGTGGCGTGACTTAGTGAGGGGCCGCTCACGCCAGTGCTTGGACTGTATTTCAAAAGGTTTATCCTCCACTGGGTCTTCCTTATCATCGCCGTTGTTCTCCTTTGGTGCATCCACCATGTATACGTCATACGAGGAAGTGGCCATCCAGCATCCGGTGAACGGCGGGTTCTGGGCCTCTTCTTCTCCGGCATCGTCGTCCATACCGTCGATGTCCTCGGAGTCGTAATCAAGTTCGTCAGTCAAATCCTCGATTGTGGCTATAAAGTGGGTGGCAGGTGGGAAGAAAAATTCTCCATCGTCAGCCCCTAGTTCAAGACGGATATAGTTCGGCTGAGAGTCCTCCGCCAAGGACAGGTTTTTTAATGAGTTTAGCACATCGCCCAAAGGCGAGTGCTGGAAGATGTCTGTGGTGCTGAATTTGAAGATCGATAAACGATCAAGCTCAGCGTCCATGGGCTAGCGTGGTTCGGAACCTACGACCAGAGACGAGTCCGGCGTTCCGGTGGCATAGGCATCGTGTGCGACCAGGTCCATGTGTGGCTCCAACATCGTGGAGTCTGCGGCCTCCGAGGTGGGTTAATCCTCCCGTCTTTGGATGGCATGGCCTGCTCCGGCTCTAGGGCCAGAGTGGTTACAGGAGTGATCTCCCAGATGCGGCCCGATGATAGATTTAGGTCATGATCATCGGGGTGACCGGGAGTGGCCACCGCGATATCGAATCCAGCGAAGATCAAGTCTCCACGGATGTCCGCGACGTAGTTCAAGCTCCTGAACCTGACCTGATGGCCAGGGGCGTATCTTTCGATCTGCTCTAGATGGCCAAACGAGTTGGCCCGCAGTGCGAAGCCGCCGAACACGAAGATCTGTCCGGGGAGGAAAGTTTCTCCACAAACAGCATCATTATTAACGATTGAAGGGGCCATCGACCCTTTCAGCGACAGCATAGAGGGACTCTCAATGAAAGCACCAATGTCAGTGTCAAAACCGGCGGATCTCGGGTAGGGGATCACGAACTGTGCATCTAAGGTTCATGGTAACAGTAGACAGGGGACACGATATTTACCCAGGTTTGGGCCATCTCTATGGAGGTAATACCCTACTTCCTGCTTGATTGATATTGATGAATATGAGTATTACAAGAGTTGATCTACCACGAGATCACAATGGCTAAACCCTAGAAGTCTAGCATGTATGACTAAGGTATTGAGTATATCCTATCCGGACTAAGTCCTCCGATTTATATAGACACCGGGAGGATCTAGGGTTACACAAGGTCGGTTACAAAGAAGGGAATTTACATATTCCGTTGCCAAGCTTGCCTTCCACGGGAAGGAGAGTCCCATCCGGACACGGGTGTAGTCTTCGGTCTTCGTATCTTCACAGCCCATCAGTCCGGCCGATAGATAACAGGCCGGACGCCTGAGGACCCCTTAGTCCAGGACTCCCTCAAGGACCACTTTTGAAGATGCAGCAATTACTGAGAGGGGCAGCCCATGGGAAATTGTCACAATGGCGGTGCAAGCTAGGAACAAAATGCAAATGCTGGGATTGATTCTGGTAACTGCGGAAAAGCTCAATAGTAGAGAGTGAATCCACTATTTGAATGGTTATAGGATAACCGAAGAAACTGGTAGCACAAGAATCTGTAAGTAACAACTTCTAGAATAAGTCACATGAAATCCTCATGGAGAAGATGGTCAAATTGCTCACTCAAGATACTGCAATAATAGATCTTCCAGCCAGGTGCATCCACTTTACCAAAAACTACATCATAGATCTAGGAATTATTCCAACCATCATATCTACCTGAGATTCAGATCTAGTTGGTGGTTAGATGCTTCAGAGTCAGCATGTCTGAAAAAGAAAGGTTGCAACACAAATCGACGAGATGACGTTGCAAGATTCTCGGGAGATGAACTACGATAGCAAGCTCCAAAACATGAGCTAGCTCGGCTACACACATGTGAACATGCTATCCCATTCAGGCATGACCAAATGGTAGTCTTACAACAAAACACTACCAAGTTCTGGTTGGGAACCATCATTGCGGATAACGAAGTCCTTACATAAGTCATATGATTAGCTCTTGTGAAGGAACTTCTTCTCCTTGAACAAATCACTCAGTGGCTTGGTGTGCTGGGGAATACATATGGAATGGAGATGATCGGTCTATCAAACCATAGAATACTTCGCACATGCATGACTAACTTGGAATGATTCCAAAGGAGGCATAAATAAACTTTCTCAAATTCACGACGACAACTTGCATCGAATGCACATTAATTAGAGGAAGTCACTTCTATCATCCAAACATATGCTTCATGAGCTAGCATGAAGAAATGCTTTCAAAAGTTTCCAACACTAGCTAAATGTTCAACATGAATCATGGAGGAGATAAAATGTTGCTGATGGGATCCACAACAACTCATCGGGATTTCCATATTACTGGAGTTCCACCATTATGTGAACAAGGTGATAGCACTGGTCAGACCCAAGGATATAATGGTGCATGCTCGAGGGGTCAACCATGAGTAAGACAACATTACGAATATCATTGGTTCTGAGTTGATTTGACAATAGCCCACACTCAAATAAAAGTTCGGACAAGACAATAGATCCAGCAATTGGTCATGGAGATCAACCGATGAAGATATCATCTTTCTTCAACACACATATACAAAGAGATATCCCTTTGGAATGAACTAAGTCAGATTAAGCTTTTATCTTCGAACCCTCCAAGTTGTTGTTGAGCTTAACCAACTTGCTCAGGGATAACCAACACAGATTCTTGGAGAAGGGGTGGTTTACAAGAGACCAACTTGATCACGAGCTCCACATAACAGTCAGGGGACAACCTAGTGATACTTTCGAGAGGATATTCAGAAAATCATGAACCATCGATATGTTATTAAGCTCAGGACCAATCTTGCTTTCGAGGAAAGATGATGTGATCAAATAATAAAGCGATTGACACAATCCTAACTCTTTGATTGGAGAGTGCACCATGAAATATGGACTAGGTGGCATGATAAATCTTAGGATGATGATTCAATAACCAGCACACAAAGAATGAGTGTATTGTCCATTAACTACCAAGCAACGAAGTTGCTAGGAGTATCGATTTCACACATCACGATTCACTTGTCGGTATTCCGGTTACAATAACATGGAGACCTAGGAATGAACGATGATGGCGAGAAGTAACGCTGTATCAAGAGTTCATAGGAGGTCGTGCAATTCCCATGACATTCTTGACATAAAGATGGTAATACCCCAATGTATAACAGAACATGAGCTCAATTGGCATTTTGATATACGAAATACAACTACTTTGACTAGTCCAAGAAATGCATGAGGTGCTGGGTTTTTTTTGCTCCTTGTCATTCTGAAATAGAGCTGCTTGACGGACTACAAGAATAATAGGCATCGATGAACACGAATGCATCCATACTCTTCACTATCAATTGATAGATGATGGTCATAATATAGCTGAGGAGGGACAGCTCAAGGAACATATAACTTTCTGAGTTGTGGATGCATAGATTAGCATGATGAACCATGTTCGACAGGTTTCTTCCGATAACCCATGCGGAAAGGTAGGATTGGCAGAGTCACAAATATAACGGAGAACTCATCAAGAGCACTCTTATTGTGATCTTTTGGTTCAGGAGAATTTCTGCCATGAAGATTCGTGGTATTTGGAAGAATGATATACCACGGACCTTGAGGACTATCACTAAGGTTACTAATATCCTAAAGGAACGAGCAAACACTATCAACATGAAAGAGTAGGGTGAATTTCGGTTCACGAACCCAGGAATAGAATGCCTACTAACTATATGGCATCACGGGATGCTTTCAAGAGTGACGGCCAGAATCATCACACTGTGATAGAGGCGAAGGTGTCCAGATGTTTCGATGAGATAGATATCATTTTCTGTGGGAGTCGACTTTGACGATCTGACTACGAACGTGCAGAGACGTTGCACCTTAGCAATCGCTAAACTAACTTCTGAGGGTTACTGACCACGCCGGAGCATGATCAACCTGACCACGAGGGTCTATTTCCTGTGAGCAAATGAAGAACAAGCAAGAAACTAAGATTGCAATCTGGATATTGCGAATAAAAGAGAAAAGCTTTGTTAATTAAGGTGGGGTTCTATGACGTCATGGTCTTGTCGTTGGACAAAAACGAAGTATGCGAAGTTGCAGCTAAGGCGAACTTTTAATCTAAACAAAACCCAAAGTCTAAACGATGCCTAAGGGCTGTATATGTGGAGGAAGAGGGGAAATTTTGTGGCCCTTGGAGGAGGGGTCCGAAACCAACCCTAACTCTTGTTTCCCAACACATACGGACTCTAAAAACAACCTATACTTAAGTATTTCAAAAATACATGGGCCTGGCCCAATAATAAGGTGATGCATCACCTAAATAGCCTATGAACAAAATTTATGAAGTGGCATCTTGTATATTTCGTCCAAGGCTTCATGCACTCCTTATGGTGGCTTCAAAGTCCTGAAATCATCACGTGTAACTCCGTTCTTGATCCCCTTGCGCATGCCATCATCTCCATGCTTGGTCTTGCTCCAGTGTTCATCCCTCTTATCCAAGCTAGGCCCTTCATTTGTAAGCAAAACAAATGTATCCAATTTAGGCAGCATCATATTCTCATGAACATTAGAATCATTACCAAGAAACGAAAGTATCTGATAATTTAATTGGCATGCACGAGCTCTAGTAATTGGTTCAGTATGTATAGCAGCAGGGGCTGTGGGTGTAACAATGGTATTGATTTCCTCATCATCCTCCCCTTCTTGAAATGAAGTCGTCCTTGACGAAAGCTCATCTTCCTCACCCAAATAAGGCTTCAAATCTGCAATGTTAAAAGTGGGACTAACCCCAAAATCTGCAGGCAGCTCAAGTTTATATGCATTATCATTTATTTTTCTCTGACACCTTAAAAGGACCATCAACACGTGGCATTAACTTTGATTTGTGCAAATTATGAAATCTATCCTTACGCAAATGTAACCAAACAAGATCTCTAGGTGCAAACACAACATGTTTTCTACCCTTATCTCCAGCAAGTTTATATTTAGCATTCATACTCTCAATGTTTTCCTTAGTTAACTCATGCATGTTTAAAATCAATTCAGCACGTTCTTTAGCATCAAAATTAACCTTCTCCGAAGATGGAAGAGGCAACAAATCAATAGGTGCACGAGGTAGGGAACCATACATAATTTCAAAAGGGCACATCTTAGTAGTAGAATGCAATGAACTATTATAAGAAAATTCAATATGAGGCAAGCATTCTTCCCACATTTTCTTATTATTCTTCAAAACAGCCCTAAGCATAGTAGACAATGTCCTATTGACTACTTTAGTTTGTCCATCAGCTTGGGGGTGACATGTAGTACTAAAAAGCAGTTTAGTCCCCAACTTAGCCCATAAACATCTCCAAAAGTGGCTAAGAAATTTAGTATCACGATCTGAAACAATAGTATTTGGCACACCATGCAAGTGAATAATTTCACGAAAGAACAAATCAGCAACATTAACAGCATCATCGCTTTTATGACATGGTATAAAGTGCCATTTTCGAGAACCTATCCATGACAACAAATATGGTATCCCTCCCCTTCTTTGTTTGAGGTAAACCTAAAACAAATTCCATAGATATATCCTCCCAAGGAACACTAGGTACAGGCAAAGGCATATATAAACCATAAGGATTGAGTCGTGACTTAGCTTTTTGACATGTAGTGCAGCGAGAAACAAAACGCTCAACATCCCATCTCATATTTGGCCAAAATAAATGTGTAGCAAGTATGTCCTACGTCTTCTTCACGCCAAAGTGTCCCATTAATCCTCCTCCATGCTCCTCCTGCAACAACAAAAGACGAACGGAGCTAGCTGGAATGCATAGCTTGTTAGCACGGAACACAAATCCATCATTAACGACAAGCTTGTTCCACGTTCTTCCTTCTTTACAATTCTGCATTACATCTTTAAAATCAGCATCATGCACATATTGATCTTTGATGGTCTCCCAACCAAATATTTTGAAGTCAAGTTGTGATAGCATAATATAGCGACGAGACAATGCATCAGCTATAACATTATCTTTACCCTTCTTGTGTTTAATGACATAAGGGAAACTCTCAATGAATTCAACCCATTTAGCATGTCTATGATTCAATTTAGCTTGACTTTTAATATGTTTCAATGATTCATGATCAGAATGTATAACAAATTCTTTGGGCCATAAATAATGTTGCCATGTTTCTAAAGTACGAACAAGAGCATATAATTCTTTATCATAAGTAGAATAATTCAGACTACGCCTACTCAATTTTTCAGAAAAGTATGCAACAGGTTTGCCATCTTGTAATAACACACCTCCTAATCCAATTCCACTAGCATCACATTCAAGCTCAAAAGTCTTATTAAAATCAGGAAGTTGGAGTAAAGGAGCATGTGTCAACTTATCTTTCAATACCGTGAAGGCTTCTTCCTGTGCGGTACCCCAAATAAAAGGTACATCCTTCTTTGTAAGCTCATTGAGAGGTGCAGCAATGGTGCTGAAATCTCTCACAAAACGCCTATAGAATCCAGTGAGGCCAAGAAAAGTCCTCACTTGTGTGACCGTTTTGGGCTGCGGCCAACTCTCAATAGCTTCTATCATAGCTTTATCAACTTCAATTCCCTGTGGAGTAACAACATAGCCAAGAAAATATACTCGATCGATGCAGAAGGTGCACTTCCCAAGGTTACCAAACAAATGTGCATCACGTAGAGCAATAAAAACAACATGTAAATGTTCCAAATGTTCCTCCAAAGATTTGCTATAAATCAATATGTCATCAAAGTAAACTACCACAAATGAAAGCACGAAAAACTTCATTCACTAATCTCATGAAAGTACTAGGTGCATTAGTTAACCCAAAAGGCATGACTAACCACTCATATAATCCAAACTTAGTTTTAAATGATGTTTTCCATTCATCTCCCAATTTCATACGAATTTGATGGTATCCACTACGCAAATCAACTTTGGAGAATATTGTAGAGCCACTCAATTCATCAAGCATATTATCCAGCCTAGGAATAGGATGACGATAACGAATAGTAATATAATTAATGCCTCTACAATCAACACACATACGCGACGTACCATCCTTTTTAGGCACTAGTATAATAGGAACAACAAAAGGACGAAGAGATTCGCATATGTAACCTTTGTCGAGCAGCTCCTGTACTTGACGCATAATCTGCTTCGTCTCCTCTGGATTGGTACGGTATGGTGCACGGTTGGGTAGCGATGCACCGGGAATTAAGTCAATTTGATTCTCAATCCCTCGAATAGGTGGTAATCCCAGTGGCACGTCTTGTGGGAAGACGTCGGCGTATTCCTGCAAAATGTTAGTGACAGCAGGGGCAAAGAGGAAGGCACGTCTGTGAATGAAAATAATGCCTCTTTGCACACAAAAGCATAGCAAACTGATTTGTTGAAATCTAGCTTATCCATATCAGATTTTGTGGCAAGTAAAATGCACTTTTCAATTTAATTTCAGAAGCAACACTAGATGGTTGATTATTAGGTTTCATTTGTTGGTCAAATTCTTTTGCCACAATCTGATTTTCACTCTTATTTTGTCCTGTTTTGCTTTGTTAGCTCTATTAATATCATCTTTCAAAATGGACTCAAGAGTCATAGGAAGCAAAGTAATATTGCTATCCTTATGAACAAGAGTATACTGATTATTTCTACCATGGTGTACAAATTTTTTATCAAATTGCCATGGTCTACCAAGTAATAAGGAGCATGCTTGCATGGGTACCACATCACAATCAACATAATCAGCATATGTAGAGATACTAAAATGGACACGAATAGTATGTGTTACCTTGACCTTGCCGCTGTTGTTGAACCTTTGGATGTAGTAAGGATGTGGATGTGGTCTTGTGGTGAGAGATAGCTTCTCCACCATCTCCATGCTAGCCAAGTTGTTGCAGCTCCCTCCATCTATGATGACGTGAACAGAACGTTCCTTCACAACTCCCTTTGTATGGAACAAATTATGCCTCTGATTTTGCTCAGCTTGTGTGATCCGCACACTCAAAACACGTTGAGCAACTAAACATTCATACATGTCAGCATCTTCAGGAGCCATGTATTGCGTCTCATGATCAGAATCATCTCCACCGTGTTCTTCACGTGTAATAAGAGCCAAAGTCTCCTCATCATAGTCACTAGAGGACTCATAGCCACCATCCTCTGTAGCAATCATCACACGCTGTGATTTGCATTCTCTCACAAAATGTCCTCTTCCCTTACAACCACGACAAATAATATCACTTGTGTGCCCTGTTGATGCCATGGAAGAAGAAGAGCTCTGCGCAGGCCCGACAGGTGTGCTCTTGGCAGATAGTGGTGGTTGTGCCTGCTTTCTTGTATCACGGCTGGAGGTGGCACCTGATGGAGGTGCCGGTGCAGTGGAAGTAGAGGATGCACGTGGTGTCCATGCTGAAGGTCGACCTGCAGAAAAATTAGTTCACGCCAATGCCTGTCGATCCTGCACTTCACATTCAGCTTTACAAGCAAGATGGAATAAACGATTGATATTAGTATACTCCTTATACTCTAGAATGGTATGAATCTCTCTATTTAATCCACCCATAAAACATGCAACCATAGCTTCATTCTCCTCAACAATACCACATCTAATCATGCTAGTTTGTAATTCCTGATAATATTCTTCTATAGAATTTTTTCCTTGTCTTAAACGCTGTAATTTTTGAAGTAATTCACGTTGATAATATGGTGGAACCGAAAGAGTATGCATAGCAGTTTTCAAAGAAGACCAAGTAGTTGGAATAGGATATAGTCTAGAATGTTCAGACCACCAAACACATGCGAAGCTAGTGAAAGCACAAACATCAGTAGGTACACGTCTCTCCTCAGGATATTGTAAACATGTAAAACATTTTTCAGTTTCTAACTCCCAAGTAAGATATATATCAGGAACATATCTACCCTCAAATGGTGGAATATTCAATTTTAGTTTAGGAAGATGGTCACGATCTCGTACCTCATATGGTGGTGCAGCCCTACCGTTGCGATGATATACCCGAGGACGACCTGGTGGAGGTGGTGCCGGTGGTTGCACGTAGTTCTGATTTTGATCAACCTCATCCTCGTAATGGTCCTCCACCTCTGCAGTAGCAGCAGGAGCTACAGAAGCATCAACAGCGGCACCAGAATTTTGCCCAGGGTCAATGGGAACGTGTTGTGCTCGTCCCACTTTATTTGGAAGGTGATGTTGTTGTTGTTGTTGTTATTGTTGTAGAGGTGCGTTAGGTGCAGCCGATGGTGGTGGTGGAAGACGTGCGAGCAATTCATTAAACTTGTTATCGAGCTTTGTTTCGAACGTCTTCTCCATGGCCTCTGCAAATCTGTTTAGAACATCTTGCACCTGTCCACTCATCATTTGCTGAAATTTATCATGCAACTCCTTATTCGTCATGTTCTCCCAGTCAGTCTCGTCGGCTTGTGATCCTGCCATGGTTAGCAGCAATAGAAACACACAAGAATATGATCCTACAGACTACTAACAAGAGGTGGTGGTGGGTGTCACAAATCCGTCAAGCAAGTCTCAAATTCTTACCAGTTCTTACCCAGCAGCAGGCGGTGATCGGCAACCGTCGTAGTCAAAACTCTCAAAGCTTGGATAGAGCGATTACCGGGGAGAGTCAAACGCACGACATAGTTGTATGTGGAGCTAGAAAGGCTTATAATATGGTATGGTCAGCAATAATCAATTTAGTGATGCAAAGTTGAATAAATGCTCAATGACGGTACTGTGCTGGTCCTAGGCTAGACCGTGCTAGAGACGCGAGCCTAGAACACTAACAAAATCACGACGCTGCACGTAAACAAGGGAGGAGAACGCTCAGAAAAAAAATCACTTTTTTGCACTTTTTTTCCTCTCCTTTTTTGGCTCCGCAATAATTTTTTTCCGAAAAAGTCTACAAATGGTCCAAAACTACCTAGCCAGAATTTTCCAGACTTAGTTTTTTTTGAGTTTGGAACTATTTTTCTACTGCGGGTAGCACGAAAGTTCGGGAGTCCTACTCTATCAAGACTCAGAGTATGGTGTGATTTGTAACTCGAAAACAAGCAACAAATACTGGACTCGGACTAGGACTGGTGGCAGAGATGAATCTGGTGGAAACTCGGACTGGTGGCGGATCGGTGATGGAGGTGGACTCGGATTATTGTGATGGTGGTGGATATGTGGTATATGGCAGCGCTGATGACGATGGTGGTATATGGCAGCAGTGATGACGATAGTGGTATATGACAGCGGTGATGATGATGGTGGTATATGGCAGCGGTGATGATGATGATGATGATGATGATGATGGTATATGGCAGCGGTGATGATGATGATGCGGCGGCGGCATGACTACTTGTGAACAGAACTCGAAACTCTACAGGACTAGGCACTAAGACCATCAACTAGACATGACGATGCAACCGCAAATTCAACAATGCAAAACCCTAAAAAGATTATGCAAAGGCTCAGATTGGTTCAGATATGATGAACTAACCCTGATTTTTTTTGTGGCTTTTTCGAGAACAGACTCGAGCTAAACTACGAAAAACTATAAAATCTCACCGAGCAACCTGAAAACTGATACCACTTGATAGAGGCGAAGGTGTCCCGATGTTTCAGTGAGATAGATATCGTTTTCTGTGGGAGTCAACTTTGACGATCTGACTATGAACGTGCGAAGGCGTCGCGCCTTAGCAATCGCTAAACCAACTTCCAAGGGTTATTGACCACGCCGGAACACGATCAACCAGACCATGAGGGTCTATTTCCTGCGAGCAAACGAAGAACAAGCAAGAAAGTGAGATTGCAATCTGGATATTGCGAATAAAAGAGGAAAGCTTCATTAATGAAGGTGGGGTTCTGTGATGTCTTGGTCTGGTCGTTGGACACAAACGAAGTACGCGAAGTTGCAGCTATGGCGAACTTTTAATCTAAACAAAACCCAAAGTCTAAACGATGCCCTAAGGGCTGTATATATGGAGGAAGAGGGGGGAATTTCGTGGCCCTTGGGGGAGGGGTCCGAAACCAACCCTAACTCTTTTTCCCCACACATACGGACTCTAAAACCAGCCTATACTTAAGTATTTCAAAAATACATGGGCCTGGCCCAATAATAAGGTGACGCGGCACCTAGAATAGCCTCTGGACGAAATTTATAAAGTGGCATCTTGTATATTTCATCCAAGGCTTCATGCACTCCTTATGGTGGCTCCAAAGTCTTGAAATCATCACGTGTAAATCCATTCTTGATCCCCTTGCGCATGCCATCATCTCCATGCTTGGTCTTGCTCCAGTGTTCATCCCTCTTATCCAAGCTAGACCATTCATTTGAAAGCAAAACAAATGTATCCAATTTAGGCAGCATCATATTCTCATGAACATTAGAATCATTACCAAGAAACGAAAGTACCTGATAATTTAATTGGTGTGCACGAGCTCGAGTAATTGGTCCAGTATGTATAGCAGCAGGGGTTGTGGGTGTAGCAATGGTATTGATGTCCTCATCACACTGGGAACACAAAACATGGCTAGATTACTAGGTGATTCTCTAAGACACCTAGGGTCATAATAATAGCTCCAACTTATATGTCGAGGCAATAGAATACCTCAACACACTAGTTAGTGTGCTTAATCTGGCCCAAAGGAACATCGGGAATGGAAGAAGGGAGTTGCAAATACATCAGACTATTTAGAAACATGGGATGACTCGGATAGCATAACGGCTGTAAATGCTCAATATACTTGAGACATGATACGTTTCCAACGTATCTATAATTTTTGATTGTTCCATGTTGTTATATTATCATTCCTGGATGTTTTATAATCATTTTATAGTCATTTTATATCATTTTTTGGTACTAACCTATTGACATAGTGCCAAGTGCCAATTCCTGTTTTTTCCGTGTTTTTTCCGTGTTTTTTACGGGCCAAGTGCCAATTCAATAACAGACGGAGTCCAAATGCCACGAAACTTTATGGAGAATTTTTATGGGCCAAAAGGAACACAACAGGACCTGGCTGCGCCTGGGAGGTACCCCGAGGAGGGCACAACCCACCAGGGCACGCCAGGAGGCCCAGGCGCGCCCTGGTGGGTTGTGGCCACCTCGGGTGCCCCCGAACAGTCTCTTTGCTCTATAAATACTCTCCAAAAATCCCAGAATCCTAGGGGAGTTGAAGAAATATTCATCCAGCCGCCGCAGAGTCCAGAAGCACCAGACCCAATCTAGACACAATCTCGGATGGGGTTCACCACCTCCATTGGTGCCTCTCCGATGGTGCGTGAGTAGTTCTTTGTAGACCTACGGTCCGTAGTTAGTAGCTAGATGGATTCATCTCTCTCTCTCTTGATTCTCAATACAATGGTCTCTCAGAGATCCATATGATGTAACTCTTTTGTGGTGTGTTTGTTGGGATCCGATGAACTTTGAGTTTATGATCAGATCTATCTTTTTATATCCATGAAAGTTATTTGAGTTTCTTTGATCTCTTATATGCATGATTGCTTATAGCCTCGTGTTTCTTCTCCGATATTTGGATTTTGTTTGGCCAACTTGATCTATTTATCTATTTATCTTACGGTGCTTGATCCCAGTGACAGAAAGGGAAACAACACACATGTATCGTTGCTACTAAGGATAAAACGATGGGGTCTATCTCTACATAGATAGATCTTGTCCACATCATGTCATCATTCTTATTGAATTACTCCGTTTCTCCATGAATTTAATACACTAGATGCATGCTGGATAGCGGTCGATGTGTGGAGTAATAGTAGTAGATGCAGGCAGGAGTCGGTCTACTAATCTTGGACGTGATGCCTATATAATGATCATTGCCTGGATATCGTCATGAGTATTTGAAGTTCTATCAATTGCCCAACAGTAATTTGTTTACCCACCATTTGTTATTTTTCTCGAGAGAAGCCACTAGTCAAACCTACGGCCCCTGGGTCTTCTTTCTCATATATTTGCCTTTGCGATCTATTTTTACTTTCCTTTATTTTAAGATCTATTAATCCAAAAACCCAAAAATACTTTGCTGCACTTTATTTTATTTATGATCTATTTATTCAATCTATTACAACTTTCTCCCATCACGCACTAATTTCTGGCACCGTTACCCCAAAGGGATTGACAACCCCTTTAACACGTCGGGTTGCGAGGATTTGTTATTTGTGTGCAAGGGTTGTTTGCGTTGTGTTGCTTGGTTCTCCTACTGGTTCGATAACCTTGGTTTCATATCTGAGGGAAATACCTACCGCTGCTGTGCTACATCATCCCTTCCTCTTTGGCGAAATACCGACGTAGCTTCAAGCGACATTAAAAGGAATTTCTAGCACCGTTGCCGAGGAGGATCTTCAACATATACCAGGTTCCTAATCAAAAATCTCATCTCTTGCAATTTACATTATTTTCCATTTGCCTCTCGTTTTCCTCTCCCCCACTTTACAAAAAATTGTTGTTTTATTCGCCTCTCTTTTTCGTTTGTCGTTCTCTTGCTTTCTAGTCTCGATGGCTAGCATTCCTACTCCTCCTTTGTCACAAGATTTTGAAGTCCTTTACTTCAAGCAAGGACAAGGAGAAAATTTGAAAGATGCTTGGTATAGGCTTATGGAATCATATCATATTTCCAACTTAAAGGGGGGACGCTAAAGTTTTGATTCGAAAGTTTTTACATAGGATTGGCTTTGCATCATAGACAACTTCTAGATTTTGCCGCTAAAGGAAACTTCATTGAACTTGATGCCAATGCTGCCTATGAAATCTTAGAGGGAATTTTTGAATTCCACCTCAAAAGAAGGGGTTTCCTTTTACCCCTGAGGGAGCTGAAATGTTGGACAAGCCTGGTGATTTGCATAAGCATATGGTTGAAATACAAAAATATAATGAACCCCTCAAACATCTCAATGGTAGTATCAATCGCATGAATGCCCTTATTACTCTTTGCAACAAGCGATTGGATATTTTGGACATTAAGATGGTTTATTTTCCGGAGAATTTAGGGAATCATAAAGAGCCTCCCGGCTTTGAGAAAACCCTTACAAAAGTTGCCAAAACTCCGGAAGACAAAACTTAGATCCTAGCTTTATGCCTAGCTAAGGGCGTAAAACTATAGCGCTTGTTGGGAGGCAACCCAATGAATAAAATTTATTTTTGCTTTTTGCTTCCTGTTTTTGAGTGTTAACACAATTATGCTACTGTTACGATTGTGTTTTTTGAGTTTTAATTAGTATTTGTGCCAAGTAAAGCCTTTAGGATCTTCTTGGGTGATAGTTGTTTGATCTTGCTGAAAAAAACAGAAACTTTTACGCTCACGAAATTAATTTTCATTTTTTTACCAGAGAGCGATAAAATACCCATTACACTTGCAGTATATCAATATAAAAATTTCTCAGTTCATCCTAATTTTTCAGAATGATTGGAGTTACATAAGTATTCGAAATAGTCAGATTCCTACAGACTGTTCTGTTTTGACAGATTCTGTTTTCTTTATGTTGTGTGCTTATTTTGATGGCTCTATGGTTTTCTTTGATGAGTTTTTGCCATAGAAAAGTTGGAATACAGTAGATATATTACAAAAACAAAATATGACTTGGTTTGATACATTAATTATAGTAGTGATTTATTATTCTTATACTAGCAGATCTCATGAAGGTTTTGTTGAGTTTTGTGTGATTGATGTTTTCAAGTTTTGGGTTATCTTACGATGGATGAAGGAAAGATGGAAGAGCCTAAGCTTGGGGATGCCCCGACATCCCAAGCTATTATTGAAAAATGAGCAACCAACTAAGCTTGGGGATGCCCCCGGGTGGCATCCCCGCTTTCTTCCAACGACCATCGGTATTTTACTCGAAACAATATTTTTATTTGTCACATGATATGTGTTTTGCTTGGAGCGTCTTGTATGATATGAGTCTTTGTTTGTTTTATTTTGTGTCTTAAGTCATCAATCCTTTCTGGACACACCTATTTGAGAGAGCCAAAATTATGTCATAACTTGTTAGAATTACTCTCTATGCTTCACTTAAATTTTTATGAGCAATGGACTTGCTCTAGTGCTTCACCTATATCTTTTTGAGCACGGTGTGCTTTAGTATTTTTGAAGAAATGCTCTCTTGCTTCACTTAGATTTATTTGAGAGTTAGTAAAATTTTCAAGAAATTCTCTCTTACTTCACTTAAATTAATTTGAGAGAAAGGAAATTTTATTATGCTCATGATCTTCACTTATATTTGTTGGAGCTTGTCAAAAGCAACACATGAAAATTAGTCCCAAAGTGATACATATCCATGAAGGATATAATAAAAACTTTCATGAAGATCATTGGACAAAATAATCTTGATTCTTAGTAATAGTTTTGAGATATAATGATGTGATATGTGAGTTATGTTGGTGAGTAATTATGCTTTAGTAAGAATATTGGTGTTAAGGTTTATGATTCCCTATGCAAGTACGAAAGTCAATAGTCATTCAATGAAATTATATCCTACTTATGGTGCATTATTCGATGTTAATTATGCTTAATGCTTGCTTATGAGATTATTCATTTCTTAGTTAGTCGCTTCCCAATCTTTTTCTAGCCTTCATTTTGCACTAAGTATGATTACTACTTGTGCATCCAAAAACCTTAAACCAGTTTTGCCACATGAGTCCACTATATCTACCTATATGCGGTATTCTTTTGTTGTTCTTAGCAAATTTGCATGTGCCATCTCTAGTTTTCAAAATAAACTTCTCTTTTGTGTGTTTTCTTCGCTCGCGGAGCGGTGAGGGGTGGCTAATATTTTCCATGCTAGATGTGTTATTCTCAAGATGAGTGTTTATTCACTTGTCATTGCACGAGAGTAAGGCAAAGGTATTAGGGATGCCTAGTCCCGAAATGCAAAAAAATTGAATTTACTTTATGTTGTCAAATAATAAATTCCTTGGAAAGTGTTGGTATGGAGGGCAACCATGGATATGGCTAGCCATGGAAAGTGAAAGTATGGTGGAAAAAGGAATAAACTTTATTTTCTGTTTGGGAACCGCCTATGATATATCTATGCATGGAAAGTATTGGGAACTCTCAGTCGTTTTCGTTGGTGAGATGGATACACCTCTCAAAATGTTTTAATCTCTAAGTTTTTCGCTTTGAGCTCTGGCACCTCTACAAATCCCTACTTCCCTCTGCGAAGGGCCTTTCTTTTACTTTATGCAATTTTTATTTTTGAATTTGAGTCTCCATCATCTCTTATAAAAGCACCAGTTAGGAGGCAATATGATCGTACTTAAGTATTGGGTGTAGCTAATATTCGAGTGTGTTTCATGAATGGATCAATGGTTGAGCATGATGGGCTAGGGATAGCTTATTTTAGCGTTGATATCTTGAAAGACATGGTTGCTTGTTGATATGCTTGAGTATCTAAATTATCATGTCAAAACTAGACTATCGCTTTGAACAACTAAAAGTCCAATTGTCCATGCTATAAAGAAAAGAATATGATATGACATGATAGGCAGCATTCCACATCAAAAATTCTGTTTTTACCACTTACCTACTCGAGGACGAGTAGGAGTTAAGCTTGGGGATGTTGATACGTCTCCAACGCATCTATAATTTTTTATTGTTCCATGTTGTTATAAATCTTGGATGTTTTATAATCATTTTATATATTTTTTGGTACTAACCTATTGACATAGTGCCAAGTGCCAGTTCATGTTTTCTCCGTGTTTTTACACCGCAAAAAATTAATATCAGACGGAGTCCAAATGCCACGAAACTTTACGGAGAATTTTTATGGGCCAAAAGGAACACAACGGGCCCTGGCTGCGCCATGGGGGTGCCTCGAGGAGGGCACAACCCACCAGGGCGCGCCAGGAGGCCCAGGCACGTGCTGGTGGGTTGTGCCCACCTCGGGTGCCCCCTGGACCGCCTCTTTGCTCTATAAATACCCCAAAAAATCCCAGACCCCTAGGGGAGTCGACTAAATAATCATCCAGCCGCTGCAGAGTCCAGAACCACCCAATCCTATCTAGACACCATCTCGGATGGGGTTCACCACCTCCATTGGTGCCTCTCCAATGGTGCGTGAGTAGTTCTTTGTAGACCTTTGAGTCCGTAGTTAGTAGCTAGATAACTTCATCTCTCTCTCTTGATTCTCAATATAATGGTCTCTTGGAGATCCATATGATGTAACTCTTTTGCGGTGTTTTTGTTGGGATCCGATCAGCATTGAGTTTATGATCAGATCTATCTTTTTATATCCATGAAAGTTATTTGAGTTTCTTTGATCTCTTATATGCATGATTTCTTATAGCCTCGTATTTCTTCTCCGATATCTGACTTTGGTTTGGCCAACTTCATCTATTTATCTTGCAATAGGAAGAGGTGCTTTGTAGTGGGTCCGATCTAACGGTGCTTGATCCCAGTGACAGAAAGGGAAACAACACGTATGTATCGTTGCTACTAATTAAGGATAAAACGATGCGGTCCATCTCTACATAGATAGATCTTGTCTACATAATGTCATCGTTATTATTGCATTACTCTGTTTCTCCATGAACTTAATACACTAGATGCATGCTGGATAGCGGTCGTTGTGTAGAGTAATAGTAGTAGATGCAGGCAGGAGTTGGTCTACTAATCTTGGAAGTGATGCCTATATAATGATCATTTCCTGGATATCGTCATGAGTATTTGAAGTTCTATCAATTGCCCAACAGTAATTTGTTTACCCACCGTTTGCTATTTTTCTCGAGGAAGCCATTAGTGAAACCTACGGCCCCCGGGTCGTATTTCTCATATATTTGCCTTTGCGATTTATTTTTGTTTGCCATTGTTTTTAGATCTATTAATCCAAAATCCCAAAAATAGTTTTCTGCACTTTATTTTATTTGCAATCTATTTATTCAATCTATTACAACTTTCTCCCGTCACGCACCAATTTCTGGCACCGTTACCTGAAAGGGATTGACAACCGCTTTAACACGTCGGGTTGTGAGGATTTGTTATCTGTGTGCAGGGGCTATTTACATTGTGTTGCTTGGTTCTCCTACTGGTTCGATAACCTTGGTTTCATATCTGAGGGAAATACCTACCGCCGCTGTGCTGCATCATCCCTTCCTCTTTGGGGAAATACCGACGTAGCTTCAAGCAACATCAAGACATCCTGCAAAATGGTGGCATAACCACTCAACATCACAATATCAAGGTTTCGAGACCAACTGTTAACACATGGAAGTACTAGAAACTGAACTGAGACTTGGATCCATAAATCCTATAAGTGTGCGGATTAGTAACACGTGATCTTGGTAGAAGAGGAGAAGCCTAGTTCTTAATCCCCGTAGAAGAGAAGAGGATGACTCGGATCAGAAGGTTATAAGGTAAAGGAGTGAATAGGGCCTTACGTTCCCTTCCACAATCAATTCCCTTATATAACTCAAGCATTTCTGGACTCGACTTCGACTAGTTCGGCTTGGTAATCCTATAGTCAGTCAGGCTCTCATACCAAAGTTGTCAGGACCCCGATCCTAAGTCACACCGATCTAGCATGCAACACATCATATCACTTTGCGGCCTCACGCATGGTATCCCCACAGGTTCCACCTTACCTAGCCCGGGACTGTTTGCGCCTTTTGGCTGACATATATGATAGTGTAACTAGCATCCATATGACATAGAACCCAGGCCTACATAACTAGTCGTAAACCCAAGGCGGCACTAACTTATAGGGACAGACATACATGACCTTGTAATGCACGTGTCGATCAACGTATGAACCCAAGTCGTAGCAAGCTACAAGGACATAAAGGAACAACACATGACATTTCCCCGAAGGGACAGACACAAGAGCAAACAAGGACACATGCCGATCATCCCATGTGTTCCGGAGCAGTAGCAAGCTACCATCGCTCAGTGGAAGCACTAGGAGACATTTCCCCATAAGAGAGGCTACCAAGAATAAACAACTAGATTGTCGGATCCCACACATACCAAGCATTTCAAAATCATACACACAATATGCTCGATATGTGCAAATATAACATGGCATCACAACAAAACTCTATGACTCAAAGTATTTATTCAGAAGGCTCCGAAGAGTCATACATATTAGGAATTACAATCATGGGTCACATAACCCAACATACAGAGCATACAAGCAACAGAAGCATAAACATGTCTAGGTACAAGACCCTCCAGAGGGTACAAGATCGTAGCTGAGGTAACAAGCTAAACGTCGAAGTCCACGTGAAACTCCTAGTGAGACTGAAGTCTCTCTGCAAAAACATAAATTAAGCAAATGTGATTACAAATGTACCCAGCAAGACTTACATCAGAACTATCTACATATGTGCCAGTATCAACAAAGGGGTGGTGGAGTTTAACTGCAGCAATCCAGCTTTGACTCAGTGTCTATCCTGTACTACGACTGTTGGTAACTCTTTTGAGGTGGCGCACACGAGTCCACATATTCACCATGTCAATACACCACTATGGATCCGCTCCTATCTCCCTACGAGAATGCCATCCATAGCACTCACGCTTATCTTGTGCATTTTAGAGTATCCACTTTCACTTGTCTATGAACTGCATGAGCAACCCAGTAGTCCATTACCGCGGGCGTGGCTATTCGAATAGATCATGTTAACCCTGCAGGAGTGTACTTTGTCACACACTCTCTCGCCACTTACCGCCATGTACATGTCATGTATCTCGGCAACCTTCAAGCGGAAGCCTGGCGAGGGTGTCGGCCACGACCTGACTAACCATGCAAGTCTCTAGTCTAGGTTTATCGCCTATTCAGGTTCCATCCATAGGGAGCGAGGTTTCCACTACGGCCCCAAACGATGTGTGCAGGGTTCCTGATGCACCAAACAGGCATCTCGGCACACTTGGCCACTTGCCTACGACATCACAGCCCACCCCTGGTCAGTGATGCGCACGGCCTCCAACATACTACAAACACCAGAAACTACTTGCAACTCCCGGACAGAGATCAAGGCGGCTAATATGCCGAGAGAGTCAATTAAGGATCCCAATGTGTGTTAGTAACTGTCTTGGATGGTTCCTGAGGACGGTTCTAATGAGACAACCCACCATGTACTCCTACATGGCCTCTCACCGCTACCTTTAGCAAATCATGTTCACACACTTAGCTCTCAACAGTAGGACATGCTCACACCATTCCAGTCCATCCTAGATGAATCAGACCTGACACAACTCTAAGCAAAGTAGGCATAACAAGCAAGCATAAATGAGTAGGCATATCATGGATCTAACAACTCCTACTCATGCTAGTGGGTTTCAACTATTTGCTGTGGCAAAGACAGGTCATGCGGAGGAGAGGGGTTCAACTACCGCAACATGTAACAGTTGAATCATTGTTGTCCTAATGCAGTTAAAGAGAGGAGGAGAAGGAGAGTGGGATAGTATCGGAGTGATCAAGGGGGTTTTGCTTGCCTGGCACTTCTGAAGATAGTAATAGCTCTTCATCGGTGTCATCGATCTCATTGTCGGAACAATGTCTACTGAGGGGAGACAATTACCGGCAACAGAGAGGAAACACAATCAATGCAATGCAACAATATGATGCATGGATGTGACATGGCAATATGCTGTGATTTGAGCTAATGCAGCTAGTAGCGATTTAAATGGAGTTAGTTTGAACACTAGATTCAAATTCAAACTCCAAATAAGACATTTCAAATGCCATTTATTTGATTTGTCCAATTAGCAACTATAAATTGTTCAAACATGCATGAAAATTCCATAAACAGATCCTCATATTTTTCTGATAATTTTTCATATATATAAATTATTTCATTTGGAGTTACTGTTGAATTTCTATGATTTTTAGAAGTTTTGGGAATTTTCTAAAATCCATAAATCATTTTCTGATTTATTTAAATTCCAGAAAATATTCACTATGTCAGCATGACGTCACTATGATGTTAGCAGTTAACAGGGGCGGTCCATGTCAAACCTGGCCTGTGGGGCTCATATGTCATCCACACACTGTTTAACAGTGGTTTAATTAACTTCTAACTAACGTAATCAGTCGGGCTGGGCCCACGGTCAATGAGTTAGGGGGCTATTGGGGTTAATTAAGAACTTAACCTAGAATTAGCTGGGTTGTGGCCCACATGTCAATGACCCATGGGGGTCAAACCCTGGTCAACTCGGGGCAAACCCGTCGGCAATGACAAGTGCAGCGGAGGGGTGCGGGCTTCGTGCTCCGGCGACCAAACCAACGGCTGAGGCAATCAACATGACGAGGAGGCTCGGCCGCATCGACTAGTCCCATTGGTTTCGCCAGAGGTGGCCCAGAACGATAGCGACGTCCACTCCCGCGGCGGCCGGAGTTCGGGCGAGGTTGGGAATAGTGCTGTGGGGCATGGCGGAGTGAACGGTCGGGTGCTACGGCCTCCTGGTGATGTGCTTAGCATGGTGACGCGCTCAGTTTCGAGTTTAGGCGTTTGTGGCCATGGCAGTGACATGGAGCTCTCGGCCGTGATGGCCAATAGAGTTAGGGGCAGCTCGAGCGACGTGGCTAGGGGGAGAAGGAAGATGAGCTCACGGCGAGTGCAGCGGTGGCCTCGGCAAGCTCAAGGAAGGGCTGGTGATGGCAGGAGGTCGCGGACGATCTCAACGTTCAGGGGGGAGAAGAGCTCGGGGTCGTCATCATGGAGCTCCAGGCGGCGCCTGTCTTGGTGCAGAGGACGCGGGGGTCGAGGTGGAGGTCGTAGCATCGCTGGATGGGCGTGGGGAGATCGGTGGCAACAGCGAACTACGACGGTGGCGGCGGCTCCATTCGGTGTTGAGAGAGAGAGAGGTCCAGGGGAGGGGTGAGGATGAGGGGGAGTGGGAGGGGGTCGAGGGGATGCGTGGCATCGTCCAGAGCCGTCCAAGGCGAGCAGGCAGGCTGGAGGTGGTCGGGCGCGTGTCGGCGGGCGTCGGCCACGCGCGCTCCAGTCCTTCTCGCGCGAGCTAGAAGAAGACAAGGGAGAGAGATTGGCTGGGCCAACAGTGTTGGGCCAGGTTGGCTGTCAGGTGAGCGCCAGGTACTCTCTATCTCTCCTTTATTTGTATTTTTCTATTCATTTTTCTCTGTTTTGATTTAGTTTGAAAACTAAACCATTTGATAAAATGCTGAAAATAATTGTGGTCACTTGTGAAATTATTTACAACAACCCTCAAATACTTTCAGAATTATTTGGACATGTAAAAATATTTATAGTATTTAAGTGTTCAAATGCAAATTCTTTATGGAATAATTCAATAATCCAGAATGTCCTAGAAAAATGTGCACCATTTTTTCCTAAGGTTTTATCCTAATCCAGAAATGATGAACATTTTGTGACGGGCATTTTGGGTTCATTGAAACCAGTTTTGGTTGAACCTAGTAATTCAAAGGGGTGCTAGGGTTTGTTAAATCCCCATTTCAAGTTTAAATAAAATTTAAACATGATGCGACATGATGATCAAGCAAGGATAAACAAGGGTTGATCTAGGCCTATGACACCACTGGATTGTAAGCGGGGTTGACTCGAAGTATGCCCGACGTATAACTTGATGGGTCTTTGGCGCAAAGGGGATCGAGGAGCGATTCCGGATTCTGCATCAAGGTCGGTTCTAATACTGACGTAACTTTAGGCGTAGGACCAGATCTATATCTGGACTAGAGATCAGAAGGAGGCCTGCTGGAGTGGTTACAACGGGGGTCTCTGGTGACACCGCGATGGAGATCGATTTCGGAGTTGAACCTCCGGAGCCGGACGAGCACTCAATCCGCGGTGTATTCGAGGCCACCAAAGGTCATGGTCCAACCTGGTCATAGTTTTCGACAGAGGCCATATGACATGTCGAGCCGGCGCAAAAGACCATGGTGCCGAACACAAAAAGCTGGTCAGGAGCGTAAACGCTCCTGTGGCCATTGGCGCAGTTGATCTGCAAGTGAGACATCGATCGTTCTAGTGATCGTACAGTGGAGCTCTCAATGAAAGCACTAGTGTCGGTGTTAAAACCGGCAGACTGTAACACCCCAAATATTTAACCATAATTTTGTTAAGTAAAATTTGGTCAGAAATAAAATTTTGAGTTATATGAGGTCATTTATTAATTTCAGAGCCTTTTTTGTTTTCTGTTTTCCCAAATTCTTCCCTTCATATAGAATTTTTGTAAAATATTGTGGGCCTTGTTATTTTTCTTAAATCTTTCCATTTGTATTCTAAATAATAGTAGGAAATATTTTCATAATAAAATTTGCCACAAAATAATTCGTTTACTAGCATTTTCAATCTCCGAAATGCTTCTACTGCACTTAGACCCTTTTAAATAATTCTTCTAAAATACCACAAAATTATGAGAGGTTAGGTGATGCCTATATATCACTTTTATGCAAAAACCTAACTTGATCCTTTGAAAATTTTGGGTGAAACACTCTCTTGTCGATTCCGGCCCATTCTTGAGTTAAGACTACAACCCTAATTTTCCTAGCTCTGTTAACTTCGAAACTTTTACACCTTGTAATCCTCCCAACCAAAACCTTAAGTCCAGGAGATCAGCCCCAAGTATTCATGTGTAGTTTCTGTCCAGTACTGGAGTTTTGTAAAACTTGCACTAACAAGTTTCTACTTTTTCCAAACTAACGCCACTAGCATCTGCACCATCTAAAGAGACTGCATCATGCCAATTCCCAAGTCTAACAAAGTCTTCTAGCTCACCCTAGCATTCTGTCGAACACCTCAGGTGCATGAAAGAAATGTTGCGACTTCCTAAACCGCACTGTACATTTGGTCATCTGGCCAAACAAACATGTCCATTAGCTCTCTCATAAGAAGTTGCCGGACCGATCTTGTCGGATTAGTCGGATCCGTTGGCTATCTTCACCAACATGCAGCCCGATGCCACCAGCTTCTTTCACATCGTGCAGACGGCTGCGCCAGGCCTCGTCACCAGCACGCCGGCCTACCCGCACAGCATGCATGCGACGCAGGCTGGCAAGAGGTGCACGGGCAGTCTGAGCCATGGGCACCACCACACTGAGCAAGGCAAGGGAGGTGAGCCAAGGTAAGGCCGAAGCTCAGGAGAAGCAGAACGATGCCAAGACCAAGACCACAAAGAGCAAAGGGGACGAAACGGACCCCCCCCCCCGGCAAGATCCTTCCCGGGAGGCGGTTTTAGCAAACCCGGCAAGACCCTTGCCGTGGCAGCTCGCCCCACACCTACGGAGTGAGTCACCCTTGAGTCCACTGCCCCCAAGGTGCAAGGATTTGGGAGACATCCCCGTGGTGGCATGTAGATCTTTGTGAAGACATTCAAGATCAGATACACCCTTTAGAAGATGATGATCCTTGGCGGGATCCCAGCCAAGGAGGACCACAAGGCCCCTGGCACGAGCCTTGCCGGGGATGACAGCAGGCGCCACGGCAAGACCCTTGCCGGGGCCCTGGCAAGGCCCTTGCCAAGAACACCCGTAGGGCCACCATCAGGCCCACGCCAGTCAAACCTCCACCGCCGTTTGCATGTAGCTGCCGACCCAACCAGCTGGGCAGGCACCTGCGTGGCGGCATGCGGATCTTCATGGAGACCCACCATTGCGCCACCTCATCTGCCTGCCTGCCTACATGGCACCGCGGGCGCCGCTGGCCAGGGTGCGTGTCGACATGAGAGGGAGCGGCGACGGACGAGACAGGGCTCTCCCCCGTCCCCGATAAAGCAAGGACACCTGGGCAAGACGCATTAAATGCGCCTTGTCATGTACTGCGAGGGATAACCTCACATCACTGTACCCTTTCCACCTCCTGTGTGCCACTGTGGCAACCCCTTTCCTATAAAAGGAGGCCCGAGGCGACCAGGAGGAGTATTCGGCTTTTTGGAGCTCCTCACACCCCATAGCTAGCTCAAGAACACATATATACAATCCACCAAAGCAGGAGTAGGGTTTTACGCATCCCCACGGCCCGAACCTGGATAAACGAACCGTGTGCTATCTGTCTGATCCGCTCTTCTCACAACCCCGCGCCCCGCAACCATAGTAGGGATTCTTGTGATCCCATAGGTGTCGTTCCTACCGACACCCGGCCTACAGCATGCATACAGCCATGTGTGCAGGTGCCCATGCCTACAGCATGTATACGGACATGGATGCTAGCTCCATGGACTTCAACCTGCACGCGGCGCTGCCTCCTCCGGTTGGCGGGTACCCCACGCTGCGTCCTCCGCTTGCCGGTGGTGCCGGCTACCAGCAGCAGCAGTCGGCGTCCTCTCCATGGCGCGGCCAGTCCGTCGTCGCCCCGCCGCCGACGCCCTCTGGCGCGGCCCCCCATGTGTCTGTTCCCATGTACGGGGTGTACGGGGCTCCGCCCGCATATGGGTCTTCCGGATACTGGTGGGGGTCGTCAGCAGGCCAGCACTCGCCCGTTGGGCATCAGCCAGTCGGCACCCAGCATCTGTCAGCGGGCCAACAGGTTTTTTCAGCGGACCATCCGGCCTACCTGGCACCGTAGTTGCCGCCGCGGCTGCTATCCATACCGTACGGGCCTCCTGTCCCTCCCGCGCCTCATGCGTACTACGCGGCTCCGCAGCCGTATGGAGAGTACCCGCCGCCGCAGCTGAGCGGCGGTTATGCCTTTCTCATGGCGTCTCCGTCCCCATCGCCGACCCTGCCGCCGGCACCCTGGGACCCGGTGCTCCTCACCGGGCTGCATGCCGCTCCTACGCCGAACAACTACACCCGAGGTGATGATTGTTACATGGACACCGGGGCTACGGCTCACATGTTTGCTCATCCTGGTAATCTTGCCTCCTGCACTCCCATCACCACCGCTACATCATTGTCGGCAACTGTTCCACACTCCCTATCACACATCTCGGGCACACTTCTTTTCGTTCTAATTCCATGCCTATTACTTTGTCTAACATACTTGTGTCACCTCATCTTATTAAGAACCTCATTTCTGTTCATCCTGTTACCGTTGAATTTGAAGAGCTTGGTTTTTGTGTCAAAGACGCTCGAACCAGGATGGTACTTCACCGATCTGACAGCCCCGACGAGCTCTATCCGGTGCACTCGCCTTCATCCACCACCACCACCGCACCGGTTGCTCTCTCCACTGGCGCCAATCTCTGGCACGCTCGTTTGGGTCATCCCAACCCCGCCACACTTCGTCATATTCTTAGGTGTTTCAGTTTCAGTTGCAATAAGATTGAGGATCACACCTGTCATGCCCGTCGTGTCAGCAAACATGTTCGCCTCCTGTTTAATAACTCCACCACCATTGCTTGTTTTCCTTTTCAGTTGATTCATAGCGACGTGTGGAATTCTCCGGTTCCCAGTAACTCGGGCTATTTATATTATCTGGTCATTCTTGATGATTATTCTCATTATGTGTGGACTTTTCCTTTGCGCAGAAAGTCAGATGCACTCTCTACCTTGACGGCCTTTTACTCCTATGTCCGCACGAAGTTTGGGCATCCCATCCTTGAGCTTTAGACGAACAATTGAAAAGAGTTTGACAACCTCGTTTTCCGCACCTTTTTGTCGCATCACGGCACAATTTTCCGCCTTACATGCCCGTACACTTCACAGTAGAACAGTCGAGCTAAACGCGTCCTTCGCACTCTGAATGACTGCGTTCGCACGCTCCTGTTTCATGCCAACGTGCCGCCTCGTTTCTGGCCGGGCGCACTCGCCACTGCACCACTTCTTAACATTAGACCCTGCCGCCCACGGTGGAACTACGCACCTCACCATCTTCTCTTTGGGACGCCCCCATCTTATGACGACTTGCGTATTTTTGGGTGGCTTTGCTATCCCAGCATTGCCGACACTGCTCCTCACAAGCTTGCACCATGATCTGTCGCTTGCATCTTCATCGGCTACCCCTCCAACTCCAAGGGATATCGGTGCTACGATCCCGTCTCCCACCATGTGTTCACTTCCTGGCACGTTTACTTTGATGAGCATGTGTTTCCGTTTCACCAGGTACCCCCTGTTGTTCTTCCCGCCACTGGTGACGCGGGCTCCTCGATGCCTCTCCCAGGGCGGTCGCGCGCCCCTCTTGGCCCGCCTCCTGGCTTTGAGGCGCCCCCCCCCCCCGCATGCACCACCTCCTACACCTGCAGCGCTGGCGCCCCCGGCAGCCCCGACGTTGGCGCCCGCGGCCCCCGCAGCACCCCTAGTGCCCGTGGCCCCCTCGGCGCCCGCGGCCCCCCCGGCGCATGTGGCCGGTCCGGTCACCCGCGCCCGTATGGGCATTTTTTACCCAAGCTCACGCTACGCCTCGGATGACTACATCCATGCGGCGTCCACTCTGAGACGTCGCCGTTGCCATCCTCCGTTTGAGCCGCTCTTCGTGACCCACTCTAGATGGCTGGGATGCAAGAGGAGTTTGACGCCTTGTTGCGCAACTGGACGTGGCAGCTTGTTCCCCGTCCCCGGCACGCCAACGTGATTACCGAGAAGTGGGTCTTTAAACATGGGCTCCGTCCTGATGGTACCCTTGATCTCTACAAAGCACGCTGGGTCGTTCGTGGCTTCCGACAGCGTGCTGGCACCAACTTCACCGATACCTTCGCTCTGGTCGTCAAGCCCGGCATGATGTGTGAGAAGTTTACTTCAGACCTACGGGTCCATAGATGGCTTCTTCTCTCTCTTTGGATCTCAATATAAAGTTCTCCTCGATCTTCTTGTAGATCTATTCGATGTAATCTTCTTTTGCGGTATGTTTGTCGAGATCTGATGAATTATGGGCTTATGATCAAGTTTATCTATGAACAATATTTGCAAGTCTCTTCGAATTATCAGTTTGGTTTGGCCTACTAGATTGATCTTTCTTGCAATGGGAGAAGTGCTTAGCTCTGGGTTCAATCTTGCAGTGCTCGATCCCAGTGACAGAAAGGGAAATGACACATATTGTATTGTTGCCATCGAGGATAAAAAAGATGGGGTTTATATCATATTGCATGAGTTTATCCCTCTACATCATGTCATCTTATTTAAAGCATTACTCTATTCTTATGAGCTTAATACTCTAGATGCATGCTGGATAGCGGTCGATGTGTGGAGTAATAGTAGTAGATGCAGAATCGTTTTGGTCTACTTGTCGCGGACGTGATGCCTATATACATGATCATACCTAGATATTCTCATAACTATGCTCAATTATATCAATTGCTCGATAGTAATTCATTTACCCAATGTAATACTTATGCTCTTGAGAGAAGCCACTAGTGAAACCTATGGCCCCTGGGTCTATCTTCCACCATATTAATCTTCCAACACTTAGTTATTTCCTTTGCCATTTATTTTACTTTGCATCTTTATTTCTCTTTATCATAAAAATACCAAAAATATTATCTTATCATATCTATCAGATCTCACTCTCGTAAGTGACCGTGAAGGGATTGACAACCCCTTTATCGCGTTGGTTGCAAGGTTCTTATTTGTCTGTGTAGATGCGTGGGACTCGAGAGTGATCTCCTACTGGATTGATACCTTGGTTCTCAAAAACTGAGGGAAATACTTACGCTACTTTGCTGCATCACCCTTTCCTCTTCAAGGGAAAACCAACGCAGTGCTAAGGAGGTAGCATTACCTTGCTACTAAACACTTTGCTGCAGATATTAAGTTTCCAGGGTTGTTGAATTCACAACTCAGCTGCTAATACTTGATAATATTCTTTGGCTCCCCTTGTGTTGAATCAATAAATTTGGGTTGAATACTCTACCCTCGAAAATTGTTGTGGTCCCCTATACTTGTGGGCTCTCAAGACTCTTTTCTGGCACCGTTGCCAGGGAGCATAGCTCTATTCTTTGAGTCACTTGGGATTTATATCTACTGGTCACTATGAAGAACTTCAAAGATCAAAGAACCAAGATTTTTCCCTCAACTACAAGGGGAGGTAAGGAACTGCCATCTAGCTCTGCACTTGATTCACCTTCTGTTTTGAGTACACTTGCAACACCAACTCTTGCTGTTCATTCTGATATGTCACATGTTATTGATGATGCCACATCTGCTTTGCATGATACTTATGATGAAACTGCTTCTATGCTTGATAATACTGTGCCACTAGGTGAATTTCTTGATGAACAACTTGCTATGGCTAGAGAGAATGAAATTATTGAAACTGATAATATTGATGAAAGTGATGATGAAGATTCTCCCCGTAGATATGAATTACCTGTTGTGCCTGAGGGTTATGTTATGGATGAAGAAACTGCTAGACTTTCTTTCCTGCAATGATAGATCTGATATTAAGAAATTATTAGCTAAGCTTAAAGAAAAGTACTTGAATGCTAGAATGAAATATGACCCTGCTTTTGCTACTTCACCTATCTTTATTACTGATAAGGATTATGATTTCTCTGTCAACCCTGAGTTAATTACTTTGGTTGAATCTGATCCTTTTTATGGCTATGAATCTGAAACTGTTGTGGCACATCTTACTAAATTAAATGATATAGCCACCCTTTTCACTAATGATCAGAAAACTCGCTATTACATTATCCTTAAGTTATTTCCGTTCTCATTAAAGGGTGATGCTAAAACATGGTTTAATTCTCTTGATCCTGGTTGTGTGCGTAGTCCCCAGGATATGATTTATTACTTCTTTGCTAAATATTTCCCCGCTCGTAAGAAACAAGCCGCTTTAAGGGAAATATATAATTTTGTGCAAATTGAAGAAGAGAGTCTCCCACAAGCTTGGGGGAGGCTTCTCCGATTACTTAATGCTTTGCCTGATCATCCTCTCAACAAAAATGAAATACTTGATATCTTTTATAATGGACTAACTGATGCTTCCAGAGATTACCTGGATAGTTGTGCTGGTTGTGTTTTCAGGGAAAGAAATGTTGATCAAGCTAAACTGCTATTGAATAATATGTTGACTAATGAAAATAATTGGACACTTCATGAACCAACTCCTAAGCCAACACCGAAGAAAAGGGGTATTCTATTTCTCAGTCTTGAAGATATGCAAGAGGCAAAGAAATCTATGAAAGAAAAAGGTATTAAAGCTGAAGATGTTAAGAATTTACCACCTATTGAAGAAATACATGGTCTTGATAACCCGACATAGGTAGTAAAGGTAAATTATCTCTATAGATTTGATAAATGTGAAATTCCATTTAATTAGTTTGCTAGCCAATGCTTGGATGAGTTTGATGACTTTATGGTTAAACAAGAAAACTTCAATGCTTATGTTGGGAGACAATTGAAACACAATGCTGATATGCTTGAACACTTGAGTGATTATATGTCTAGAGTTAAAGGTGAACTTAAAATATTAGTAAACATGCTTCTATGGTTACCACTCAAGTAGAACAAGTACTTAAGGCTCAGAATGATTTGCTCAATGAATTAAATAATAAGAAAAACGATAATGTTGTTAGAGTTATGACTAGAGGAGGTAAAATGACTTAGGAACCTTTGTATCCTGAGGGCCACCCTAAGAGAATTGAGCAAGATTCTCAGAGAACTAATATTGATGCACCTAGTCCTTCTAAGAAGAAGAAAAAGAAAAATTATAGGACTTTGCATGCTTCTTGTGAGCCTATTGTTGACACACCTGAGAATCCCAACGATATTTCTATTTCTGATGCTGAAACACAATCTGGTAATGAACATGAACCTAGTGATTATGTTAATGATGATGTTCATGTTGATGCTCAACCTAGCAATGATAATGATGTAGAGATTGAACCTGCTGTTGATCTTGATAACCCACAATCAAAGAATCAATGTTATGATAAGAGAGACATTGTTGCTAGGAAGCACGGTAAAGAAAGAGAACCATGGGTTCAGAAACCCATGCCTTTTCCTCCTAGACCATCCAAGAAAAAGGATGATGAGGATTTTGAACGCTTTGCTGAAATGATTAGACCTATCTTTTTGCGTATGCGTTTGACTAATATGCTTAAAATGAACCATTATGCTAAATACATGAAGGATATTGTTACTAATAAAAGAAAGATACCGGAAGCTGAAATTTCCACTGTGCATGCTAATTACACTTTTAAGGGTGGAATACCAAAGAAATTTGGAGATCCCGGAGTACCAACTATACCATGCTCCATTAAAAGAAACTATGTTAAAGCTGCTTTATGTGATCTTGGAGCTGGTGTTAGTGTTATGCCTCTCTCTTTATATCGTAGACTTGATTTGAATAAGTTGACACCTACTAAAATATCTTTGCAAATGGCTTATAAATCAACTGTTATACCTGTCGGTATTTGTGAGGATGTCCCTGTTGTGGTTGCAAACGTTACTATTTTAACGGACTTTGTTTTTCTTGATATTCCCGAGGATGATAGTATGTCGATTATCCTTGGTAGACCCTTTTTGAATACTACAGGGGGTTGTTATTGATTGCAACAAAGGCAATGTCACTTTTCATGTTAATGGTAATGAGCATACAATAAACTTTCTGAGGAAACAACCTCAAGTCCACAGTATCTATTCTATTGGAAAATTTTCAATGATTACTATTGGAGGTTTTGAATTTCCTCTTCCTACTGTCAAGAAGAAATATGGTATTCTTATTGTTGGGGACATGCTTATCCCCATTGAGGTAACCTAGTGTTATTCGAAAATTCTCCGGTTTTATGTTATTCAAAAAGAGTTTGTGAACAAGACTTGATCAACCTTGTTAGTGGATTCCTTTTGATGAGCATGAGATGGATGAATTTAGAAAATACAACTCTTTGTACCCTCTTTTTACTTTCTGTTATTTATATTAAATAAAGAAAAAATAGTATTTTCTGTCTGTTTTCTGAATTATCCATGCAATAAAAAATACCCCGAAAATAAAAGTTCTCCAAATGCCCTGAAAATGAAATATGATTTTTTTTCTAGAATATTTGAGGATTTTAGGAACTGAGAAGACAACAGGGGGAGCAGCCACGTGCCCACGAGGGTGGAGGGCGTGCCCACCCCCTGGGCATGCCCCCTGCCTCGTGGACCCCACGTGGGTCCCCTCCACTTATCCTTGCACCCACATGCTTCGTCTTGCTCCAGAAAAAATCACTAGCCAGCTCAAACCCGAGTTCTTGCTCATCTTGCTGCCATTTTCGATCTCCTTGCTCAAAGCTCCATTCACAAAACTGCTTTGGGGGATTGTTCTTTGGTATGTGACTCCTCTAATGGTCCAATTACTTTTTGTTCTAGTGCTTTATTTATTGCAAATTTTTGCTGCTTAGGTGACCCTGTTCTTGAGCTTGCATGTCAAATTTATGTGGTCAAATGCATGATATAGCCTCTAGGCACTTGTAGGAGTAGTTGCTATCAATTTTGTTGAATTTGGTTCACTTTTATTTTAAGTTACTAAAAAATTCAGAAATTTTCAGAAAAAGATGAAGAGATTTTTGACGGGCTCATCGAGCCGAAGCTCGAAGGATAAGAAAAGTGAAGAGAACAAGAAGCCCAAGTATGATCTCCCTCGTACTGCAGAGGTTTGGCCATGTGAATGGCCTTGTGATGATTTCTTGAAAGAGGCCTAGATTTATGAAGATTTTTATCAATTGGCTGAGAATGCAGGCAGCACCACCTTTCTCCACGATTAGCGTGAACAGTATCTCTTACTCGCCAATATCTTTGTGCGAAATTTTCATTTCCATGCTAGGAGATCACCACCTTCGGTGGAATTTTATTTATATGATGAGCATAAGGAGATGTCACTTTATGATTTTTTCCGGGTCTGTTTGATACCCTTTGAGGGGCAGCATAGAGGAACCACATCTTAATGATGTGGAGGGATTTATTGATATGATTGTTGTAGGGGAAATGAGAAAAGTTTCCGATGCAAGAATCACTAGAATACATTTTCCTGTTCTACGTTACTTCGCAATATTTGCTAGTAGATGCTTAATTGGTCGCGGGAACTGAGGAAACCTTAGAGCTCCTGATATTGTTATTTTGCGCCATGCATTGTTTCATGATACTACTTTCAGTTTGGGCGCTATTGTTGCTAAACTGTTAAATCTGAACCGTACTAAGGGCCCCGTCCTCGGAGGCATCTTTGCCTCGCGCCTTGCTGCACACTTTAACATACCTATCAGGCATTATGAGAAAGAGGAAAAGTTGCTACCTCCTATTGTTCTAGGTTATAAGAGTATGGTAGCACATGAGTTTATTGTTAAGGATAAGAATAAGACACTCAAATATAAATTGATATTTAACAAAAATTATTGTGAGTTTATTACCTTGCCCGCGCCCTCTTTGTTCAACATATTTTCAGGCATGTACCTTGTTCTGCCAGAAGCCATTCATGCCAACCGGAGCCAGATGTTAGCTGCAGAGCCAGAGCCACCATCTGATCCTCACCGTAAGTCTGTTTATGAGTGGAATCCGGAGGAGATTGCCAAACAGTGGCAATCTGATGACCCTTCTCAGTACGACCCCTTCTACAATTTTGATCCATGGGCATAGACCAACTTTGGCCAAAAGCTTAAGCTTGGAGGAGTATGTATCTCTCACCGACATTACATTCATGTTCACACACTCATGCCAGTTGTCAGTGCTCATACTTTTTCATTGTATCATCCATGTTAGTTTATTTTGATTTTAAGTTTTCTTCTTTTGTGTTTGAAAAACCTTAAGAAAACCCAAAAAATTAGTTGTAGCTTTTAGTTAGTTTACTTTCCATGCCTGTAGTAGTAGTAGTAATTAAAAAGAAAACCCAAAAAGGTTTCTCGTTTCTCTACTGCTTGTTGGGAGCATTCCCGTGTAAATAGTTTTATTACTTTTCTTGTTCTTTGGGGGTTGAGAGGAGAAGACCTTAATGAAAATGTTGAGTGGCCCTCGTATGCATTATTGTTGATCTAACAAAGAGCCCATATTACCTTGTCTTCTCCCTTGAATTGAATGCTTGCAGATTCCATCTTAGTCCAATGCACGTGCACTATTATTATTATCCACACTATTTGGTCGTGCAAGTGAAAGGCAATAATGACGATATATGATGAACTGATTGAGATGAGAAAAGCTGGTATGAACTCGACCTCTCTTGTTTCTGTAAATATGATTAGTCCATCGTTCCTGATTCAGCCTATTATGAATGAAACATGTTTGCAATGACAATTAGAGACTATAGTTGCTTGTGCCATGCTTAATTTGCTAGGAGTTTATAATGGTTTACCTTGCGTGCCAACATGCTATTAAAATGGTTGTGATGTGGTATGATGGGGTGGTATCCTCCTTTGAACGATTCGAGTGGCTTGACTTGGCACATGTTCACTCATGTAGTTGAAACAAAATCAACATAGCCTCTACGATATTTATGTTCATGGTGAATTATATCCTACTCATGATTGCATTCGGTGTTGATTAATTTTAATGCATGTTCATGACTGTTGTCGCTCTCTAGTTGGTCGCTTCCCAGTCTCTTTCTAGCCTTCTCCTGTACTAAGCGGGAATACTGTTTGTGCATCCAATTCCATAAACCCCAAAGTTATTCCATATGAGTCCACCATACCTTCCTATTTATGGTATCCACCTGTCGTCCTAAGTAAATTTGTATGTGCCAAACTCTAAATCTTCAAATAAACATTTTGTTTTGTATGCTTGAATAGCTCGTGTATCAACTAGTTGTCATCCGAGATTTATGATTGATTTGAGAAAGTGTTGTCATCCGAGATTTATTATTATTGCACGCTAGTTGATTATGCCATTGATATGAGTAAACATGAGACCTAAATTTATTGTGAATATGGTTAGTTCACAATCTTTGCTGAAAACTTGAACGTTGGCTTTACATATTTGCAACAACAAGAGCAAACAGAGTTTGTAAAAGTTTTTCTTTATCACTTTCAGTTTATCAACTGTATTGCTTAAGGACAAGCAAAGGTTTAAGCTTGGGGTAGTTGATACGTCTCCGTCGTATCTACTTTTCCAAACACTTTTGCCCTTGTTTTGGACTCTAACTTGCATGATTTGAATGGAACTAACCCGGATTGACGCTGTTTTCAGCTGAATTGCCATGGTGTTATTTTTGTGCAGAAATAAAAGCTCTCGGAATGACCTGAAAATCAACAGAGATTATTTTGGGAATATATAAAAAATACTGGAAGAAGAATCCACGTCAGGGGGCCCACACCCTGTCCACGAGGGTGGCAGGCACGCCTACCCCCTGGGCGCGCCCCCTACCTCGTGGGCCCCCTGATGCTCCACCGACGTCCATCTTGACCCCATATATTCACTTTGGGGAGAAAAAAATCAAAGAGAAGGATTCATCACGTTTTACGATACAGAGCCGCCGCCAAGCCCTAAACTCTCTCGGGAAGGCTGATATGGAGTCCGTTCGGGGCCCTGGAGAGGGGAGTCCGTTCGGGGCTCTAGAGAGGGGAATCCATCGCTATCGTCATCATCAACGTTCCTCCATCACCAATTTCATGATGCTCACCGCCGTGCGTGAGTAATTCCATCGTAGGCTTGCTGGACGGTGATGGGTTGGATGAGATTTATCATGTAATCGAGTTAGTTTTGTTAGGGTTTGATCCCTAGTATCCACTATGTTCTGAGATTGATGTTGCTATGACTTTGCTATGCTTAATGCTTGTCACTAGGGCCCGAGTACCATGATTTCAGATGTGAACCGATTATGTTTTCATGAATATATGTGAGTTCTTGATCCTATCTTGCAAGTCTATAGTCACCTATTATGTGTTATGATCTGTTAACCCTGAAGTGACAATAACCGGGATACTTACCGGTGATGACCGTAGTTCGAGGAGTTCATGTATTCACTATGTGTTAATTCTTTGGTCCGGTACTCTATTAAAAGGAGGCCTTAATATCCCTTAGTTTCCAATAGGACCCTGCTGCCACGGGAGGGTAAGACAAAAGATGTCATGCAAGTTCTTTTCCATAAGCACGTATGACTATATTCGGAATACATGCCTACATTACATTGATGAACTGGAGCTAGTTCTGTGTCACCCTAGGTTATAACTGTTGCATGATTGATCGCATCTGACATAATTATCCAACACTGATCCATTGCCTACTGATACTTCTCCAACATATCTATAATTTTTGATTGCTCCATGCTATATTATCTACTATTTTGGACATTATTGGGCTTTATTATCCACTTTCATATTATTTTTGGGACTAACCTATTAACCGGAGGCCCAGCCCAGAATTGCTGTTTTGCCTATTTTAGGGTTTTGAAGAAAATAAATATCAAACGGAGTCCAAACGGAATGAAACCTTCGGGAACGTGATTTTCTCAACGAATAAGACCCGGGATACTTGGACCCTACATCAAGAAAGAAAAGAGGAGGCCACGAGGTAGGGGGGCGCGCCTACCCCCACCAGGTGCGCCCTCCACCCTCATGGGCCCCCTGTTGCTCCACCGACGTACTCCTTCCTCCTATATATACCTACGTACCCCCAAACGATCAGATACGGAGCTAAAAACCTAATTCCACCGCCGCAACTTTCTGTATCCACGAGATCCCATCTTGGGGCATGTTCCGGAGCTCCGCGGGAGGGGGCATCAATCACGGAGGGCTTCTACATCAACACCATAGCCTCTTCGATGAAGTCTGAGTAGTTTACTTCGGACCTACGGGTCCATAGTTAGTAGCTAGATGGCTTCTTCTCTCTTTTTGGATCTCAATACAATGTTCTCCCCCTCTCTTGTGGAGAACTATTCAATGTAATCTTTTTGTGGGTTTATGATCAAGTCTATCTATGAATAATATTTGAATCTTCTCTGAATTCTTTTATGTATGATTGGTTATCTTTGCAAGTCTCTTCGAATTATCAGTTTGGTTTGGCCTACTAGATTGATCTTTCTTGCAATTGGAGAAGTGCTTAGCTTTGGGTTCAATCTTGCAGTGTCCTTTCCCAGTGACAGTAGGGGCAGCAAGGCACGTATTGTATTGTTTCCATCGAGGATAACAAGATGGGGTTTTCTTCATATTGCATGAGTCTATCCCTCTACATCATGTCATCTTGCTTAAGGCTTTACTCTGTTTTTAACTTAACACTCTAGATGCATGTTGGATAGAGGGCGATGAGTGGAGTAATAGTAGTAGATGCAGGCAGGAGTCGGTCTACTTGTCTCGGACATGATGCCTATATACATGATCATACCTAGATATTCTCATAACTATGCTCAATTCTGTCAATTGCTCAACAGTAATTTGTTCAACCACCGTAGAATACTTATGCTCTCGAGAGAAGCCACTAGTGAAACCTATGGCCCCGGGGTCTATCTTTATCATATTAATCTCCTACTACTTAGTTATTTCCTTTGCTATTTACTTTCCCTTTATTTTACTTTGCATCTTTATCATAAAAATACTAAAAATATTATCTTATCATATCTATCAGATCTCACTCTCGTAAGTGGCCTTATAGGGATTGATAACCCCTATTTGCATTGGTTGCGAGGATTTATTTGTTTTGTGCGGGTACGAGGGACTCGTGCGTAGCCTCCTACTGGATTGATACCTTGGTTCTCAAAAATTGAGGGAAATACTTACGCTACTTTGCTGCATCATCCCTTCCTCTTCGGGGAAAACCAACACAGTGCTCAAGAGGTAGCAAGAAGGATTTCTAGCACTGTTGCCGGGGAGGTCTACGCAAAAGTAAACATACCAAGTACCCATCACATACCCTTATCTCCCGCATTACATTATTTGCCATTTGCCTCTCATTTTCCTCTCCCCCACTTCATCCTTGTCGTTTTATTCGCCCCTCTCTCTCTATCCTCCCTCTCTTTCTGTATTTGCCTCTTTTGCCCGCTTGCTTTCTGTTTGCTTGTGTGTTAGTTTGCTTGCTTGTCACGATGGCTCAAGATAATACTAAATTGTGTGACTTCACCAATACCAACAACAATGATTTTATTAGCACTCCGATTGCTCCTCTTACCGATGCTGAATCTTGTGAAATTAATACTGCTTTACTGAATCTTGTCATGAAAGATCCGTTCTCCATCCTTCCTAGTGAAGATGCCACTACCCATCTAAATAGCTTCGTTGATTTGTGTTACATGCAAAAGAAGAAAGATGTGGATAATGCTATTGTTAAATTGAAGCTATTTCCTTTTTCGCTTAGAGATCGTGCTAAAGCTTGGTTTTCATCTTTGCCTAAAAATAGTATTGATTCATGGAACAAGTGCAAAGATGCTTTTATCTCTAAGTATTTTCCTCCCACTAAGATCATCTCTCTTAGAAACGATATTATGAATTTTAAGCAACTTGATCATGAACATGTTGCACAAGCTTGGGAGAGAATGAAACTAATGATACGTAATTTCCCTACTCATGGTTTAAATTTGTGGATGATTGTTCAAAAATTTTATGCCGGATTGAGTTTTGCTTCTAGAAATCTTTTAGATTCGGCCGCAGGAGGCACTTTTACGGAAATCACTTTAGGAGAAGCTACTAAACTCCTAGATAATATTATGGTTAATTATTCTCAATGGCATATTGAAAGATCTACTAATAAAAAGGTGCTTGCGATAGAAGAATTTAATGTTTCAAGTGGAAAGATGGATGAACTTATGAAATTATTTGCTAATAAGAGTGTTTCTTCTGATCCTAATGATAGGCCCTTGTCTACTTTGATTGAGAATAATAATGAATCTATGGATGTGAATTTTGTTGGTAGGAACAATTTTGGTAACAATGCGTATAGAGGAAATTTCAATCCTAGGCCTTATCCTAGTAATTCCTCTAATAATTATGGTAATTCCTACAACAATTCTTATGGAAATTATAATAAGATGCCCTCTGATTTTGAATCTAATATTAAAGAATTTATTACTTCACAAAAGAATTTTAATGCTTGATTGAAGAAAAATTGCTTAAGATTGATGATTTGGCTAGGAACGTTGATAGAATTGCTCTTGATGTTGATTCTTTGAAACTTAGATCTATTCCACCTAAGCATGATATCAATGAGTCTCTCAAAGCCATGAGAATTTCCATTGATGAGTGCAAAGAAATAACCGCTAGGATGCGTGCTAAGAAAGATGTCTTTATAAGAGCGTGTTCTTCTAGTTCCTATGAAAATAAAGATGAAGATCTAAAAGTTATTGATGTGTCCCCTATTAAATCTTTGTTTTGCAATATGAATCTTGATAATGATGGTACTGATTATGATCCACCTTTACCTAGAAGGCGTTCCAAGAATTCGGAATTTGTTGATCTTGATGCTAAATTTGACAAAAGTGGGATTGAAGAAATTAAAACCCTAGATGTTGCTAAACCCACTATTATGGATTTCAAGGAATTTAACTATGAAAATTTCTCTTTGATTGATTGTATTTCCTTGTTGCAATCCATGCTAAATTCTCCTCATGCTTATAGTCAAAATAAAGCGTTTACTAAACATATCGTTGATGGCGATGCAATCTTATGAAGAAAAACTTGAATTGGAAGTTTCTATCCCTAGAAAACTTTATGATGAGTGGGAACCAACTATTAAAATTAAATTAAAGATCATGAATGCTATGCTTTATGTGATTTGGGTGCTAGCGTTTCCACGATTCCAAAGACTTTGTGTGATTTGTTAGGTTTCCGTGATTTTGATGATTGCTCTGTAAACTTGCACCTTGCGGATTCCACTATTAAGAAACCTATGGGAATAATTAATGATGTTCTTATTGTTGCAAATAGGAATTATGTGCCCGTAGATTTTATTGTTATTGACATAGATTGCAATCCTTCATGTCCTATTATTCTTGGTAGACCTTTCCTTAGAACGATTGGTGCAATTATTGATATGAAGGAAGGAAATATTAGATTCCAATTTCCATTAAGGAAAGGCATGGAACACTTTCCTAGAAAGAAAATTAAATTACCTTATGAATCTATTATGAGAGCCACTTATGGATTGCCTACCAAAGATGGCAATACCTTGATCTATTCTTGCTTGTTATGCCTAGCTAGGGGCGTTAAACGATAGCGCTTGTTGGGAGGCAACCCAATTTTATTTTTATTCCTTGCTTTTTGCTCCTGTTTAGTAATAAATAATTTATCTAGCCTCTGTTTTGGTTGTGTTTTTGTGTTTAATTAGTGTTTGTGCCAAGTAGAACCGTTGGGAAGACTTGGGGAAAGTCTTGTTGAACTTGCTGTAAAAAACAGAAACTTTAGCGTGCACGAGAACTACTTCCATTTTAAATTGGAAAGTGCTATTTAGTTAATTATTTTTGCAGATGATTAATAGATAAATTCCTCACGTCCAGCAATTCATTTTAGAATTTTTGGTGTTCCAGATCTTGCGCTAGCTACAGATTACTATAGACTGTTCTGTTTTTGACAGATTCTGTTTTTCATGTGTTGTTTGCTTATTTTGATGAATCTATGGCTAGTAAAATGGTTTATAAACCATAGAGAAGTTGGAATACAGTAGGTATAACACCAATATAAATAAAGAATGAGTTCATTACAGTACCTTGAAGTGGTCTTTTATTTTCTTTCACTAACGGAGCTCACGAGATTTTCTACTTTAAGTTTTGTGTTGTGAAGTTTTCAAGTTTTGGGTAAAGATTTGATGGATTATGGAACAAGGAGTCGCAAGAGCCTAAGCTTGGGGATGCCCATGGCACCCCCAAGATAATCTAAGGACACCTAAAAGCCAAAGCTTGGGGATGCCCCGGAAGGCATCCCCTCTTTCGTCTACTTCTATCGGTAACTTTACTTGGAGCTATATTTTTATTCGCCACATGATATGTGTTTTGCTTGGAGCGTCTTGTATTATTTGAGTCTTTGCTTTTTAGTTTACCACAATCATCCTTGCTGTACACACAATTTTGAGAGAGCCATACATGATTTAGAATTTGTTAGAATACTCTATGTGCTTCGCTTATATCTTTTGAGTTATATTATTTTGCTCTAGTACTTCACTTATATCTTTTAGAGCACGGTGGTGGATTTGTTTTATAGAAACTATTGATATCCCATGCTTCACTTAGATTATTTTGAGAGTCTTAATAGCATGGTAATTTTCTTTAAATACTAATATGCTAGGTATTCAAGAATAAAAAAATTCTCTTAATGAGTGTGTTGAATACTATGATAAGTTTGATAATTGATAATTGTTTTGAGATATGGAGATGGTGATATTAAAGTCATGCTAGTTGAGTAGTTGTGAATTTGATAAATACTTGTGTTGAAGCTTGTGATTCCTGTAGCATGCACGTATGGTAAACCGTTATGTGATGAAGTCGGAGCATGATTTATTTATTGATTGTCTTCCTTATGAGTGGCGGTCGGGGACGAGCGATGGTCTTTTCCTACCAATCTATCTCCCTAGGAGCATGCGCGTAATACTTTGCTTTGATAACTTGTAGATTTTTGCAATAAGTATATGAGTTTTTATGACTAATGTTGAGTCCATGGATTATACACACTCTCACCCTTCCACCTTTGCTAGCCTCTCTAATATCGCGCACCTTTCGCCGCTATCATACACCCAGCATATACCTTCCTCAAAACAGCCACCATAGCCATTCCAAGATATATTGACATGCAACTTTCCACCGTTCCGTTTATTATGACACACTCCATCATTGTCATATTGCTTAGCATGATCATGTAGTTGACATCGTATTTCTGGCAAAGCCACCGTTCATAATTCTTTCATACGTGTCACTCTTGATTCATTGCATATCCCGATACACCGCCGGAGGCATTCATATAGAGTCATATTTTGTTCTAAGTATCGAGTAATTGTTGAGTTGTAAGAAAAATAAAAGTGTGATGATCATCATTATTAGATCATTGTCCCGGTGAGGAAAGGATGATGGAGACTATGATTCCCCCACAAGTCGGGATGAGACTCTAGACGAAAAATTAAAAAAAGAGAAAGAAAAGAGGCCATAAAAAAGAGAAAAAGGCCCAAAAAAATTAAAAAATGAGAGAAAAGTAGAGAAGGGACAATGTTACTATCCTTTTACCACACTTGTGCTTTAAAGTAGCACCATGATCTTCATAGTAGAGAGTCTCTCGTGTTATCACTTTCATATACTAGTGGGAATCTTTCATTATAGAACTTGGCTTGTATATTCCAATGATGGGCTCCCTAAAAATGCCCTAGGTCTTCATGAGCAAGCAAGTTGGATGCACACCCACTTAGTTTCTTTTCTTGAGCTTTCATATACTTATAGCTCTAGTGCATCCGTTGCATGGCAATCCCTACTCACTCACATTGATATCTATTGATGTGCATCTCCATAGCCCGTTGATACGCCTAGTTGATGTGAGACTATCTTCTTCATTTTTGTCTTCTCCACAACCACCACTCTATTCCACCTATAGTGCTCTATCCATGGCTCACGCTCATGTATTGCGTGAAGATTGAAAAAGTTTTGAGAATGTCAAAAGTATGAAACAATTGCTTGGCTTGTCATCGGGGTTGTGCATGATTTAAATATTTTGTGTGGTGAAGATAGAGCATAGCCAGACTATATGATTTTGTAGGGATAACTTTCTTTAGCCATGTTATTTTGAGAAGACATAATTGCTTTGTTAGTATGCTTGAAGTATTATTATTTTTATGTCAATATGAACTTTTGTCTTGAATCTTTCGGATCTAAATATTCATACCACAATTAAGAAGAATTACATTAAAATTATGCCAAGTAGCACTCCGCATCAAAAATTCTGTTTTTATCATTTACCTACTCGAGGACGAGCAGGAATTAAGCTTGGGGATGCTTGATACGTCTCCAACATATCTATAATTTTTGATTGCTCCATGCTATATTATCTACTATTTTGGACATTATTGGGCTTTATTATCCACTTTTATATTATTTTTGGGACTAACCTATTAACCGGAGGCCGAGCCTACAATTGTTGTTTTTTTCCTATTTTAGGGTTTCGAAGAAAAGGAATATCAAACAGAGTCCAAACGGAATGAAACCTTCGGGAACGTGATTTTCTCAACGAACAAGACCCGGGAGACTTGGACCATATGTCAAGAAAGAAAAGAGGAGGCCACGAGGTAATGGGGCGCGCCTACCCCAACCAGGCGCGCCCTCCACCCTCATGGGCCCCCTGTTGCTCCACCGACGTACTCCTTCCTACTATATATATATACATACCCCCAAACGATCAGATACGGAGCTAAAAACCTAATTCCACCACCGCAACTTTCTGTATCCACGAGATCCCATCTTGGGGCCTATTCCGGAGCTCCGCCAGAGGGGGCATCGATCAAGGAGGGCTTCTACATCAACACCATAGCCTCTCCGATGAAGTGTGAGTAGTTTACTTCAGACCTACGGGTCCATAGTTAGTAGCTAGATGGCTTCTTCTCTCTTTTTGGATCTCAATACAATGTTCTCCCCCTCTCTTGTGGAGAACTATTCGATGTAATCTTCTTTTTGCGGTGTGTTTGTTGAGACCGATGAATTGTGGGTTTATGATCAAGTCTATCTATGAATAATATTTGAATCTTCTCTGAATTCTTTTATGTATGATTGGTTATCTTTGCAAGTGTCCTTTCCTAGTGACAGTAGGGGCAGCAGGGCACATATTGTATTGTTGCCATCGAGGATAACAAGATGGGGTTTTCTTCCTATTGCATGAGTCTATCCCTCTACATCATGTCATCTTGCTTAAGGCGTTACTCTGTTTTTTACTTAATACTCTAGATGCATGCTGGATAGCGGTCGATGAGTGGAGTAATAGTAGTAGATGTAGGCAGGAGTCGGTCTACTTGCCTTGACGTGATGCCTATATACATGATCATACCTACATATTCTCATAAATATGCTCAATTCTGTTTATTGCTCAACAGTAATTTGTTCACCCACCGTAGAATACTTATGCTCTCGAGAGAAGCCACTAGTGAAACCTATGGCCCCCGGGTCTATCTTTATCATATTAATCTCCTACTGCTTAGTTATTTCCTTTGTTATTTACTTTGCCTTTATTTTACTTTGCATCTTTATCATTAAAATACTAAAAATATTATCTTATCATATCTATCAGATCTCACTCTCGTTAGTGGCCTTATAGGGATTGACAACCCCTATTTGCGTTGGTTGCGAGGATTTATTTGTTTTGTGCAGGTACGAGGGACTCGCGCGTAGCCTCCTACTGGATTGATACCTTGGTTCTCAAAAACTAAGGGAAATACTTACGCTACTTTGCTGCATCATCCCTTCCTCTTCGGGGAAAACCAACGCAGTGCTCAAGAGGTAGCACCTACGAGCTTTTCATATATTGTTCTTTGCTTATTTAATTTTCCATTGCTACTGTTACAATCACTGTAAAACCAAAAATATTACATTTGCTACCGCTACCACTACTATCATATTACCTTTCTACTAAACACTTTGCTGCAGATATTAAGTTTCTAGGTGTGGTTGAATTGACAACTTAGCTGCTAATACTTGGGACTATTCTTTGGCTCCCCTTGTGTCGAATTAATAAATTTGGGTTGAATACTCTACCCTCGAAAACTGTTGCGATCCCCTATACTTGTGGGCTATCACTAATGTGTGTGCCTTCGCAAATCAGGCAGAAAAATTACCATAGCATGTTGGTACCATGTCATGCGACCGTGCCAAAGTTGTTTCTCATTCTTTCCGGCCAAGCCACGACACCCAGATGTTTGAATTTCACTCACATGTCTTGCATGGGACCTAGATATTCACCCAAGGACACACATGTGATTTTTCAAACAACTTTGGTGCACTGGAGCATCCGCATGTAGTTCAAATTTGAATTAAGCACATTTAATGCCCAGAAACTCAATTAATGTATAAAAAAGGTCAAATGAACCCGAAACAATTCCAAAATTTAGCACGATACTTCTATTTGGTCTAATCTGGCTGTGTAAAAAAATTAAGGCGGGAGAAGCCAGTGTACGTATGTCGCTTCACACACGGAGGTGACACATTCCCTCTCGGAACCACGAGCCTTCTTGAGGGAAGCTCCTGTTTGCAAGAAGCTTACACCAAAGCTTGTCCCAATTCGGCCAAAAAAATTAGCGCATCATGTTTGTGCCATGTCATGACACCATGCCAAGTTTCATGATTTTCAGGCGTATTTTGGAATTACAGGAATTAAAAAACCAAGTTTCTCAATCTTTCCGGCCGAGCCATGACGCTGAGATGTTTGAATTTCAATCCCGTCTCTTGCATGGGACCCAGAAATTCAACCAAGGACACACATTTGATTTTTCAAACAACTTTGGTGCACTGGAGCATCCGCATGTAGTTCAAATTTGAATTAAGCACATTTAATGCCCAGAAACTCAATTAATGTATAAAAAAGGTCAAATGAACCCGAAACAATTCCAAAATTTAGCACGATACTTCTATTTGGTCTAATCTGGCTGTGTAAAAAAATTAAGGCGGGAGAAGCCAGTGTACGTATGTCGCTTCACACACGGAGGTGACACATTCCCTCTCGGAACCACGAGCCTTCTTGAGGGAAGCTCCTGTTTGCAAGAAGCTTACACCAAAGCTTGTCCCAATTCGGCCAAAAAAATTAGCGCATCATGTTTGTGCCATGTCATGACACCATGCCAAGTTTCATGATTTTCAGGCGTATTTTGGAATTACAGGAATTAAAAAACCAAGTTTCTCAATCTTTCCGGCCGAGCCATGACGCTGAGATGTTTGAATTTCAATCCCGTCTCTTGCATGGGACCCAGAAATTCAACCAAGGACACACATTTGATTTTTCAAACAACTTTGGTGCACTGGAGCATCCGCATGTAGTTCAAATTTGAATTAAGCACATTTAATGCCCAGAAACTCAATTAATGTATAAAAAAGGTCAAATGAACCCGAAACAATTCCAAAATTTAGCACGATACTTCTATTTGGTCTAATCTGGCTGTGTAAAAAAATTAAGGGAGGAGAAGGCAGTACGTGTGTCGTTTCGCACATGGAGGTGACACGTTCTCTCTCAGAACCACGAGCCTTCTTGAGGGAAGCTCCGGTTTGCAAGAAGATTACACCAAAGCTTGTCCCAATTCGGCCAAAGAAATTACCGTAGCATGTTGGTGCCATGTCATGACACCATGCCAAGTTTCATGATTTTCAGGCATGTTTTGGATTTACAGTAATTAAAAAACCAAGTTTCTCAATCTTTCCGGCCGAGCCACGATGCTCAGGTGTTTGAATTTCACTCCCATCTCTTGCATGGGACCCAGAAATTCACCCAAGGACACACATGTGATTTTTCAAACAACTTTGTTGCACTGGAGCACGTGCTTGTAGTTCAAATTTGAAGTATGCACATTAAATGCGTAGAAACTCAATTAATGTATAAAAAGGCCAAAGACGAAACCGAAATAATTCCAAAATTTAGCACGGTACTTCTATTTAGTCTAATCCGCTTGTGTAAAAAAATTAATGCAAGAGAGGGCAGTGTATGTATGTCATTTCACACAAAGAGGTTACACATTCCCTCTCGGAACCAGGAGCCTTCTTGAGGGAAGCTCCGGTCTGCAAGAAGCTTACACCAAAGCTTGTCCCAACTCGGCTAAAGAAATTACCGCAGCATGTTGGTGCCATGTCATGACACCGTGCCAAGTTTCATGATTTTCAGGCGTGTTTTGGAATTACAGGAATTAAAAAACCAAGTTTCTCAATCTTTCCGGCCAAGCCATGACACCTAGATGTTTGAATTTCACTCACATCTCTTGCATGGGACCTAGAAATTCACCCAAGGACACCCATGTGATTTTTCAAACTTTGGTGCACTGGAGCCTATGCTTCTAGTTCAAATTTGAATTATGCACATTAAATGCGCAAAAACTCAATTAATGTACAAAAAAGGCCAAAGGAACCCAGAATAATTCCAAAATTTAGCACGGTACTTCTATTTGGTCTGATCTGCCTGTGTAAAAAAACTAAGGCGGGAGAAGGCAGTACGTATGTCGTTTCGCATACGGAGGTGACACGTTCCCTCTTGGAACCATGAGCCTTCTTGAGGGAAGCTCCAGTTTGCAAGAAGCTTACACCAAAGCTTGTTCCAATTCGGCCAAAGAAATTACCGTAGCATGTTGGTGCCATGTCATGACACCATGCCAAGTTTCATGATTTTCAGGCAAGTTTTGGATTTATAGGAATTAAAAAATCAAGTTTCTCAATCTTTCTGGCCGAGCCACGACGCCCAAATGTTTGAATTTCACTCCCATCTCTTGCATGGGATCTAGAAATTCACCCAAGGACACACATGTGATTTTTCAAACAACTTTGGTGCACTGGAGCATGTGCTTGTGGTTCAAATTTGAATTATGCACATTAAATGCACAAAAACTCAATTGATGTATAAAAAGGCCTAACGAACACGGAATAATTCCAAAATTTAGCATGATACTTCTATTTTGGTCTAATCTGCCAGTGTACAAAAATTAAGGCGGGAGAAGGCAGTGTACATATGTCGTTTCGCACACAGAGGTGACACGTTCCCTCTCAGAACTAGGAGCCTTCTTGAGGGAAGCTCCGGTTTGCAAGAAGCTTATGCCAAAGCTTGTCCCAATTCGGCCAAAAAATTACCGCATCATGATTTGCCATGTCTTGACACCATGCCAAGTTTCAAGATTTTCAGGCGTGTTTTGGAATTACAGGAATTAAAAAACTAAGTTTCTCAATCTTTTCGGCCGAGCCATGACGCCCAGATGTTTGAATTTCACTCCCATCACTTGCATGGGACCTAGAAATTCACCCAAGGACACACATGTAATTTTTCAAACAACTTTGGTGCACTGGAGCATGTGCTTGTAGTTAAAATTTGAATTATGCACTTTAAATGCCAAGAAACTCAATTAATGCATAAAAATGGCCAAACGAACAGGGAATAATTCCAAAATTTAGCGTGATACTTCTATTTGGTCTAATCTGCCAGTGTACAAAAATTAAGGCGGGAGAAGGCAGTGTACGTATGTCGTTTCGCACACGGAGGTGACACGTTCCCTCTCGGAACCACGAGCCTTCTTGAGGGAAGCTCCGGTTTGCAAGAAGCTTACACCAAAGCTTGTCCCAATTCGGCCAAAAAAATTATTGCAGCATGTTGGTGCCATGTCATGACACCATGCCAAGTTTCATGATTTTTAGACGTGTTTTGGATTTATAGAAATTAAAAAACCAAGTTTTTCGATCATTCCGGTCGAGCCACGACGCTCAGATGTTTTAATTTTATTCCCGTTTCTTGCATGGGACCTATAAATTCACTCAAAGACACACATGTTATTTTTCAGCAAACTTTGGTGCATTGGAGTATGTGCTTGTAGTTCAAATTTGAATTATGCACATTAAATGCCCCAAAACTCAATTAATGCATAAAAATGCCAAACGAACCCGGAATAATTCCAAATTTAAACACGACACTCATGTACTAGTTGCATGTTCATTGTACGTAAATGTTCTAGCAATTCAAACACCATCCTTTACCTCCGTAACACGAATTTGTCTTTCAAAACATAATGAAAAAAACTAGGTATACCACAAACAGTTTACTAGAAAGAATCATGCGGGATGCGATATAAAATATCTTGGGGCATCGTCTTGTCTGGCTTACGCAGGAAGCTTCATCGTCTATAGTCCACCGTCCCCGCTTGAACCACACTTGCGCGCCAGTTTCTCGCGGCACCGAGCGAATTTTTTTTCCACCGCGGAAATATCTATCTCCCCGCCCCCTCCCTCCTACCAAAAGCCGCATTTCCATTGTTCCTCCTTGCTTTCCAAGTTCAAACCTTCACTTCTGCTTACTGGCAGCTCAGCCTCCTCACCGGCGACCCTTCTTCTTGTAGCACCGCCTCCTCGCCGGCTACCCTTCTTCTTGCAGCGCCGCCTTCTCGTTGGCGACCCTACTTCTTGCAGCGCCGCCTCCTCACCGACGACCCTTCTTCTTGCTGCGCAGCCTCCTCAGTGCCGACCCTTCTTCTTGCTGCGCGGCCTCCTCAGCGCCGACCCTTCTTCTTACTGTGCGGCCTCGTCGATATGGTCAGGTAATCCACACCCCACCCACACCATCCTCCTCCTTTCCCGTCCCACATGCCCCGACTGATGGAGCGACACCTTCTAGCAAAATCACTACCCCCTCCTCCAATTAAGTGCTGCCCACAGCCATTTTACACGCAGTATAACATGGAGCTGAGTAGCATGCGGCCGCACGCGCGAACGAGGTTGCTATGGCAGCCATGCGTGTCGACCGCCAGATCTTGGAGGAGCACCTCATCTTCGAGGCCACTGTCGACACCACCACGCGGTTTTCTACTTTAAAATACAGTTCATGATGTTTTCTCGAGGCCACCACCAGTGCCTTCTAGTGATTTGTCCTCTATAATGTTAATTTGCAATCTGATGTTCAGTTAACAGTTTGGTCCTCTGAAATGTAATGTTCAGTTAACACTTTGGTTCAACAATTGCTACATTTCGTAGTACTGTTCTCAAGCATTCTTTGTTTTGTTAACTGTCTTATCTTCTAGTACATGGTTCTATTCTGCAATGTCGTGCTCAGTTAACTATTTTGGTTCATTTGGTCTGCTGTCCATTTAACTGTTTGGTTCAGTTCTGCAAGTTGATTTTCGTTTGATGTGGGTACAATTTTGTATTGTTATACATGTGACACCAATCTAATTTGGCTGTAGTCAATACATATTCTACTGATAGTATGGCAACTCTCAGTTAACCTGATCAAGATCTTCCTTATGTGTGTTGCAGGAAAACAATGGGAGACACTGCAGTTTACCATCGAGGTTTGTTCAAGCAGGGTCCTTTGGCTAATAGCACTTTATTGTGCAGCTGCAGGAATCATTCTAATATTTAGGTTTCTTACAATTTGGTCCTGCACACGTAGGTCCTGCTGTCAGAGGCTTAGACCCACTGTTCGACCCATTTTGCATATGGGGAAATGAGATGTCCATGAATATCAGTCAAGTCAAGAAACTCAAAAATATTGTTAGGATGAAGAAACTTGTGACGAATAACATCAAGATCTTTGTTTGCACAATGAAGAAGACACTAGTCAACTATAGGATGGTACCAACTCTTTTACCTTGTTTTTACCCCTTGCACCATTTCAAAACTTACAACAGCGATTTATGCATAGCTTTGTTTTCAGTACTTTTCAAAGGAGTTCACCGATGATTACCTCTCAAATCACCTGCATGGTCAAGAGGTGAGGAAGGTATTAATTCAACACCCACGGTGCAATTATCCGTAGCCACTGGCCTAAAGTTGCAAGGACATTCAACATCACTGAAGGCTCAATATTTGCCTTCCGCTCCTGCAGTTTCCCAGATGAGATTCATCTGTCTATTTACCGTGTATGATGCTACTTTCCAAAGGTTTTTTACGCTGCATGTGAAACTTGGTGTTGGTGTGTAATGGCGTAACTAAGTGCCGAAGCTATCTGATGTAATTCGATTATGAAATCCTGGTTGCTTTTATACGGATATGAAATATCTGGCGTGTTTTATAAGAAATATCAATTTGATTAGTACATGGATTATCAATAATAGGCTAATTACCCTACTTATTGGGGTTTTATATTGCAAATGGTTACTCAGACAGCACCGTGGGCGATGAACTCAAACAACCTGCACGGTTTCTAGAAAGTAGGCGTGTTCAATCAACTAACAATCACACACGGCTTCTGGCAGCGAACTGTTTGCGTTAGGCCACCTGCCACAAACGTTTCCACACAAAGAACTATGTGTGATATACATACCTACAGAAATGTTTTTCTAGGATTCACCGTGCGGGATGTACATACCTACAGAAATGATTTTCTGGGATTCACCGTGTGGGATGTACATACCTACGGAAATGATTTTCTGGGATTCACCGTGTGGGATGTACATACCTACAGAAATGATTTTCTCGGATTACCGTGTTGGATGTACATACCTACGGAAATGATTGGGTTTCGATGCATCGCCCGATCGCACAAGGCCCCAGCCTGGGTACCATAAACCCCAGGGTTGTGTTCGTTAGACCAGCGTTTAATTGCGTGATTTAACCAGGAGAATCGTGATCAAATTTAGAGCCACATCCTCCATTAGGGCTTCTCCTCGAGCTCCAACATCTAGGAGAAGGAGGAAGAAGAGGAAGAAGTGAGGCAAGGTGTGAGGTAGAAGGGAGAAAACCATGGTCGTTTTTATAGCTCGAGCTCGGTGCATGATGAGAAAAGTCTACCAGCTCCGCTTGTCGCTCGATCGCCGATGTTTGGAGGAGAATCCGTGAGCAGTGCCGACAAGGTGCTGGCCCACGAGGTGAGTACACGCTGCGCCAACAGCAAGCACGTCGCGCACTACCACAGTGCGACCCTAGATGCTCTATGCGCTAGACGCCACAGGTGGAGAAGGTGCGAGAAAGCGCATGAGAGTGGAGAGCTAGAGGAAGAAGAGGAGACTTATAGTGGACCCTGGGTCCACCTGTCACCAGTAGAGAGCACTATGCACTAGAGTATGACAAGCAAAATTTGGAATTTGAAACTATAATTTTTCAAAATTTGCCGTGGCTCTAAGTAGCAAATCCTCAGCTACCCTAGTTGTAGAATTATAACCACAACACTATTACCTCACTGTTGTTGCACGAATTATTAGTGCCCTCACTCTAACTGTGTTTAAATCACGTGAGCTAAATAATTATTTCAGTGGTATTCCCACGGAGTTGTAGACGTAGTTCAGGTGACCACCCTACCAAATCTCAAGGACGAGATTTTCCTTAAGGGGGGTAGAGTTTGTAACACCCCAAATATTTAACCATAATTTTGTTAACTAAAATTTGGTCAAAAATAAAATATTGAGCTATATGAGGTCATTTATTAATTTTAGAGCCTTTTCTATTTTCTGTTTTCCAAAATTCTTCCCTTCATATAGAATTTTTGTAAAATATTGTGGGCTGGAAATTCTTCCCCACAAAGTCACCTATTCTTCACATCTCCAAATGAGCTGAAAATTATGGAGAATTGTTTTGGAGTATGTAGAAAATACTGGAGAAAATAACTACCAGAGGGGTCCACCCTGGTGAGCACAAGACACCAGGGTTAGCCTAGGCCCCCGGGCGCACCCTGGTGGGTTGTGCCCTCCTCGGCCCACCTCTGGTGCCCATCTTCTGGTATATAGGTCATTTTGACATAGAAAAAAATAAGGAGGGGACTTTCGGGCGGGAGCGCCGTCGTCTCGAGGCGGAGCTTGGGGGAGCACTTTTGCGATTCGGCGGAGCAATTCCGCCGGGGGAACTTCCCTCCTGGAGGGGGAAATCATCGTCATCACAAACAAACCTCTCATCTTTGGGAGGGAAATCTCCATCAACATCTTCAACAACACCATCTTCTCTCAAACTCTAGTTCATCTCTCGTGTTCAATCTTTGTACCAGAACTTTAGATTGGTACCTGTGGGGGACTAGTAGTGTTGATTAGATCTTGTAGTTGATTACTATATGGTTTATTCGGTGGAAGATTATATATTCAGATCCATTATGCTATTTAATAACCCTATGATCTTGAGCATGATTATCATTTGTGATTAGTTACTTTTGTTCTTGAGGTCACAGGAGAAATCTTGTTGCAAGTAATCATGTGAACTTGATATGTGTTCGATATGTTGATGATATGTATGTTGTGATTCCCTTAGTGGTGTCATGTGAAAGTCCACTACGTGGCACTTCACCATATTTGGGCCTAAGGGAATGCATTGTGGAGTACTTATTAGATGATGGGTTGCTAGAGTGGCAGAAGCTTAAACCCTAGTTTATGCACTACTTTGTAAGGGAACGTTTTGGATCAAAAAGTTTAATGCTATGGTTAGATTTTATCTTAATACTTCTCTTGTAGTTGCGGATGCTTGCGAGGGGGTTAATCATAAGTAGGAGGTTTGTTCAAGTAAGAACAACACCTAAGAAGCGGTCCACCCACATATCAAATTATCAACGTAGCGAACACGAATCAAATCAACATGATGAAAGTGACTAGACGAAATTCCTGTCTACACTCAAGAACGATTTGCTTATTACTAGAGACCGTTTTGGCATGTACTTTGCCACAAAAGGATTGGGCTACCTTGCTGCACATTATTTGCCATTACCGCTGCTTGTCTGTTACAAATTATCTTGCTATCAAACTACCTACTACGGACAATTTAAGTGCTTGCAGAAATTACCTTGTTGAAAACCACTTATCATTTCCTTCTGCTCCTCATTCGGTTTGACACTCTTACACTACTGCTGGATGCTGCTAACGCGACACTACGATCAGAGACCCTTCGACAAAACTGTGTGCGATGCAATAATCACAAACAGTGGTGTAAAAACCCATCAAAAAAGGTGCAAAATGTTTGCGATGACGGATGCCTCAAACACGGTTCGGATTTTATTTGCGTGTGCGATGCAGGGCATAGGGTTCAGCTCAATTAACTGTTTGCGATGAGGAGGAACAAAAGAAACAGGTAGCCAGATGAAGGTGTGTGCGATATACACCATACGGTTCACTCGGATGAACAGTTTGTAATAAGGCAACACAAAAGAAACGGTCAGCCAGATCAAGGTGTGTGCGATATATGGCATGCGGTTCACTCGGCCTTGTCATCAGTGTGTGACCTCTGTGGCAACCATTCGCTCCCCACTAGCCTCTTCTTGTACCGTGGCAACCGTCCATCGCCTCTTCGCCTTTCCCTCTCGAGTTGGAACTGCTGTCGCACGCTCTTCCTCCCTCCATTTGCCTTCACCCTTCCTTCTGCCATTGTTCGATCGTCTTCTCCATGGAGGGAACAGGCCGGAAATGACCCCGCTATTCTTGCCCCGATCTGAAAGATGACGTGGTGGAGGAACTCATGGATCGGTGTGACGTCATCACCTCAGCTAGCACGGCAGGTTCGTTCAAGTCCATTCTCGACTCAACAAATAACATCATTGCAAATAACTCAATGGTTCAGGAGCGGTTTGATCTCCCCTATCTTCTTCGCCATGACGCTGATCGCCGGCGTGGGGACGACGGAAGAGTCACCTTGTGCAAGTTGATGCCGCTTGATAATGATACGTGTGATGTTAAGATGAAATCACTTGAGGGTAAGGCTGAGGCAGGCACAAATGGAGATTGGGTTGTTTATATTGGGTATAACTGCGAGTAGGAACTTGTGAATGTGTACACTTGTCACCGGATTCCACTTCCAAAAATCAAAGACTGCCCGGAGGTTAAGAACACAAATAATCTACATATGTTTAAATATGATCATGGTGACTGTCGTCTATGGTAGATAGCTATTTGTCGAGTTACCAACCGCTCTTGGGATTACAAGAACTATGAAGTCGTTGCTATCTTCAACAAGCTTCTTGCCATCCTTACTTCCACGCCTCGATGGATATTGCTCAAAAATCATTTTTTGTACAGAGATGAGTACTATGATGCAATTCAATACGAGGGCCTTGTGTTTGCTGCCACCACTCGTGGCACTGTTTTTGCATGGAATCCCTATGGTTTCAGTACGTTTCTCTTCCACCGTAATTATAGTTGTTTCATCCACATGCATGTGGGTTAGCTAGTTTCCCTTTACTAATTAACCTTCTTGTATTTCCAAGGTCCTGTGAACATTCCACCACCTATACTTGAAAAAATTTATAACCAAGGGGGAGATGATGATGGTGATTATCACGAGCATGAGGACGAACAGGACCTATATACTAAGTGGCGCCTGGCAACTTATTCCGATGGATCACCTCTTCTTGCATGTATACAGGGCACTGCTGATTTTACTAACAAAACAGGTGTTTTCTCCCATGGTCGCACTCTCCGGACCTATTCCAACATCTGTTGCAGGGTATTCGAGATGGATTTGCTGCTAGCGTCAACACCTTCTCCCTGGTTCAGTATTGACAGTCTTGGATAAAACTCGCTCTTCCTTGGACATAACTCTCCAATGATGGTGAAAGGTGATCCAGCTGCTATTGACACAACGTTACTACCATTTATGAGAAGCAACTATATCTATACCTTGGACATTGCTATTGTTCCCTACCCTGGCTATCACAATATGCGTCCTGATATAGGCCGCTTTAGCCTGGATGATCAATCCTGCGTTGGTCTCGAGATTGACAATAGCTGGCCCTTCCCAGTGAATCAGTTATGGTTCGAAGCAAGTGTTTCCAACGCCAAGGATTGGTTGAGCTAAAGTTCATTTCATCGCTTTGTTATTTGTTTTGTGAGAAAAACTTTAGTATTTACTAGAATGTTTTGTTGGAAATAATCTATAATCCAACATGTACCCACGTTGTTGTTGTGTGTTGATGACTTGTTGTATGTAATGAATGGTACATTTGCATATGCATCCCATCAACTCACGCCTGCTCGCACGGCACACGGGTCGCGTGGCGGCACATATATTATTTTTCTATTTGGATGATTAATGCTTCCGCTTTATTGCTTAACCGAAGCATGGCACGTATACATTGTTGGTCTAACGCTCATGGTTCGAATAAATAATCCGTTTGGGATATTGGTTCCCAATTATTAATAATCTCCCGTCTGTAATTAGATAAAGATTACATAAAAAATAGTCTCAAATTTGACAAAAAAGTACAATGCCACTTTGTATTGGTGTCCATATGAACAATGCTAGTGATTTTAGTTGCAAAAATTAGATAGTGCTAATGATTTTTAGCTACATATTTTGACAAATCGTAGTGTTACAAGGTTGAAAAATGGCAATGTTACTAGATCAACAAATGTCAATCTTTCCAGTTTGACAAATGGCAATATACCCAATATGACAGATGCAAATCTTACCCAATTGTTTCTACATGGTTGCACACAGGTCATCCAAAACAACCGTTTGCGTTGAAGGGATGCACAAATCCTGCGCTGTGAATTTTCCCTTGACTTAAGGGGGATGACCATAGCTCTCACTTTGCATACAAGTGTTCTATCTAAAACGTTTGCGATCAAGAGCTGCACAAATCCTGCTCGGCACCTTTTCCCTTGGCTTCCTGGGGAAGCTGTCAGTTTGCATACGGGTGTTCTAACTAAAACATTTGCGATGAGTGTTTTATATTAAAAACCATTGACTTTATCTTCAAAAGAAAATCATTCGATAAGGTTGTACATTAAGAGAGAAAAACGCAAGTTCGTTCAAATCATATCTTTCATTCAGTCACACAGTGAATTTATATTCATATGATCGAGAATTCGAGATACAGTCAAACTATTTCATTCAGTCAAACTATTTCCGGCGGTGGCGGAGGCGGTGTGCCGCGCCATCGTTGTCGTTGTCGTCCTCCGGGACACCGTTGGTGAAATCTTCAAGGTAGCACAAAATGTTCTTCACTTGTAAATCAAACATCATGTCGTCGCGCGATCGACAGGCGAGGCGCGGGAGGACGGCAACTGGCGCCGCTGAGAGGTAGTGGTCGACGGCGGCGTCCCATGCCGCTGAGGGGGGTGCGTGCACGGGCACGGGCGCGGAGGATGCAGCCAAACACACGGGGACCGGTGCCACAGGGGTGGAGGGGCGCGCACGGGCACGGGCATGGGCACGGGCGTGGCGGGTGCAACCAAAGGCACGGGGACCGGCGCCGCGGTGGGTGGAGGGGCGCGCACGGGCACGGGCGCTGGCACTAGCATGTACACGAGCTCGTGTGGGTCCGCGGAGACCTCGCTAACGCCCGCGGCTTCCAGCTCTGTGATAGTGCTCGGCGACCAGCCCGTCAATGCTACAGGGATGGTCGCTGGCGCGGCGTGGGGATGGGAGCTGGGACAAGAGCAGGGGCAGCAACCGCCGCAAGCAGCTCATTTAGGGCCATGTCCATGAGGCCCCATTCCTCCTTATTTTCTATCTCCTCTGGCTCGGAGTCGATTTCACCAAACTTGAAGACTAGTGGAAGATGATCATTCTGCACCATGGCGTTGGTGGAGGTCTGGGGGAGGGAGGGGAATGGGAGGAGAACAGTAAGGCCGGTCTGGGGGAGGGAGGGGAATGGGAGGAGAACAGTAAGGCCGCCCATATTAAACAACGGCTCAGGCGCCATTAATGGAGAGGAAGGCGGGCGGCCATGGAAGTCGAAGGGCTTGCTTCCCAGTGAGCCTGCGCAGCGTTTAGCTCGCATGCTTGCTAGTGAGCCTGCGCATTGGAGGACAGCTTGCACGCCTCTCGGTCAGCCTGCGCACCGGACTCCGCTTGCACGCCTCCGGTTCAGTCAAGCAGCTGTCCGCACGACACCTCCTATAGCCATTAAAACCAAGACACATGGCGTCACGTGAATGGTTAACATAACACACACGATTTGAATTATACAAATGTTAGAGATATTAAAGTGGTAGCTATTTTTTAAAATGCCTTTGTTGGCTGTTATTCGAGTGCGCCTTCTCTCAAAATGGGCACGAAAAATACCACAGCATGTCGGGTGCCATTCCATGATAGCATGCCAAGTTTCATGAATTTCAGACGAGATTTGGATTTACTAGAATTTAAAAACAAAGTATCTCAACGGTTTGCCGGCAATCAACAGTGCCCTGGTGTTTGAAATTCATTACCATTTCTTGCATGGGACCTAAGCATGCAACCAAGGACACAGATTTGATTTTTCAACCAATTTATATGCACTGGAGCATGCGCATGTAGTTCAAATTTGAATTATGCACATAAAATGCCTAGAAAACCCAGTTGATGTATAAAAATGTCCAAATGAACCCCAAAAAATTCCAAAATTTAACACAACACTCCTGTTGTTCTATGTTGACACTAGAAATTTTTTAAAAGCAATAAGAGGCAATGAAGATCGCTTCATCCCCAAAGGTGGGACATTCCCTACCGAAACCATCAGGTTTATTGTGAAAGCTCTGGTTTGTGAGAAGCTTATGCCCAAACCTGCCCCAAATGGGATAAATTTTTTATCATGGCATGTTCATGCCGCTCCATGATAGCATGCCTATTTTCATGAATTTCAGACGAGTTTTCGATTTACTAGAATTTAAAAACCAGGTATCTCAAGGTTTGCGGCTGAGTGACAGTGGCAGGGTGTTTGACACTCATTCTCATTACTTTCATGGGACCTAAGCATGCAACCAAGGACACATATTTGAATTTTCAACCAGTATATATGCATTAGAACATGTGCCTGTAGTTCAAATTTAAATTATGCACATAAATGCATAGAAAACTCAGTTAATGTATAAAGATGTCCAAACGAGCCCCGAAAAATTCCTAAAATTAACACAAAACTGATGTTGTTCAATGTTGACACTAGAAAAAAATTGAAATCAAGAAGAGGCAACGAATATCGTTTCGTCCAGAAAGGTGAAACGTTCGCTGCTGTAACCATGAGGCTTGTTGTGAGAAGCTCTGGTTTGTGAGAAGCTTATATACCCCAACCTGCCCCAAATTGGACAATATTTTTACCACTGCATGTTGATGCCAGTCCATGCTAGCATGTCAAGTTTAATAAATTTCAGACGCGTTTTTGATTTACTAGAATTTAAAAACCATGTATATCGATGTTAGCGGTCGAGCAACAGTTGCAAGGTGTTTGACATTCATTCTCATTTCTTGCATGGGACTTAAGCATGTAACCAAGGACACACATTCCAATTTTGAACCAATTTATATGCACTGGAGCATGTGCGTGTAGTTCAAATTTGAATTATGCACATGAATGCATAGAAAACTTAGTTAATGTATAAAAATGTCCAAGCGAACCCCGAAAAATCCCAAAAATTGACACAACACTCGTGTTGTTCTATGTTGACAAGAGAATAAATTTGAAAGTTAGAAGAGGCAACAGATATCATTTCGTCCCCCAAGGTAGCACGTTGCCTACCGAAACCATCAGGCTTGTTGTGAGAGAAGCTCTAGTTTGCGAGAAGCTTAAACCCAAACCTGCCCAAAATGGTATAATATTTTTACCACGGCATGTCGATGTCGTTCCATGATATCATGTCAAGTTTCATGAATTTCAGACGAGTTTTGGATTTACTAGAATTTTAAAACCATGTATCTCAATATTAGAGGCCGAGCGATAGTGTCAAGGTGTTTGACATTCATTCTCATTTCTTGCATGTAACCAAAGCTTGCAACCAAGGACATACCTTTGATTTTGCAACCCGTTTTTATGGACTGGAGCATGTGCACGTAGTTCAATTTTGAATTATGCACATAAATGCCTCGAAAACTCAGTTATGTATAAAAATGTCCAAATGATCCCCGAAATTCATCCCCATTTCTTGCATGGGACATAAGCATAAACCCATGGACACATATATGATTTTACAACCCATGTTGTTGCACCTGAAATGTGCGTGTAGTTTAATTTTGAATTGTGCACCTAAAATGGCCAGAAAACCATTTTAAAGTATAAAATGTCCAAACGAACCCTGAATAATTCCAATTCTTTTATGACACACATATAGTTGCATGTTCACTACACATAAAAGTTCTAGCAATTCAAACATCGTCCATTGCCGTTGTGACCCCATTATTTAATTCAAATCAAGATGAGAAATCATGTAGATCCCACACAGTTTATTATCACCAACCGTGTGAGATGCAGTACAAAATATCCTGGAGCACCGTCTGAAGCAACTCAAAATTTTCGGCTTCCACGGAAATATCTACCTCCCCGCCCCCTCCCCCTTACCAAAAGCCACAGTTCCCCTATTTTTGCCTTCCTTTACAAGTTGAAACCTTCAATCCTCGCTTGCAGCGCCGCCTCCTGTTAGTGACCCTCCTTCACGCTGCTCGACATCGCCTATCTAGGCAGGTAATCGACACCCGACCCCCATCTTCCTCCTCCTTCCACATCCCAGATGCCCCGACCGCCAGTGTGACACCTTCCACCCAAATCACCGACCCCTCCACCAAATAAGCGTCGCCCTAAACCATGGTGCACGCAGTATAGCCAGGATTTCAAGGAGCATTTGGCAGTGGAGAAGCAAATCGCATCTGCACGCGTGGATGAGGCCACGATGGCTGCCATTCGTGACGACCCCCAGATCTTGGAGGAGCACCTCGCCGTCAAGGCCACCGTCGACACCTCGCTGCCGACGCCGTAACGCGGTTGTCTACTTTAAACGACAGTTCGTGGCATTTTCTCGAGGCCACCCTCGGTGCCTTCGACGAAGACTACTAGGTGGTTTCTCAGCGTGCATGTGCTTACCTCATCTCGAGAGCCAGCAGGTTGGTGCCCGGAGCAGCTCAGGCAACTCACCACTACGACGACGGCACCCACAAAGCGGAGGCCTCGCCCTCTTCCATGTCCAAGGATCCAATCTTCATCGATATCTCCGACAATGATGAGTAGCTTGTCTTATTAACTCACTATAAGGACCCATGTTCAGTTTGCTAGCTACTGCCTTTCCTTAACAAATTCTAGTGAATTGTGCTATCCACTTGTAAAAAGCAATCTTTTGCTCTAGTGTACATGTTCTATATGCCGTGCAATGTGGTGCTCACTTATTAACAGTTGGTTAATTAGTTGTCCTGTTCAATTAACTATTTGGTCCAATTATGCAAATGTGATATTCAATTCTTCAGGGTGCAATTTTGTATTGTCTTCCATGTGAGAAATAAATCCAATTTTTCTTTACAAAATACATGAGAAACAAATACAATTGCTATATTTCCAAGTTATCAAGCATGCTTGGTTTGGTTAACTGTCTAATCTTCTAGTATGATATACATTGTGCAATGTGGTGCTTAGTTAACATTTGGTTCATTTGTTGTGGTGTTTAGTTAACTGTTTCGTTCAATTCTGCAATGCGATGTTCAATTGTTGTGGTTGCATTCTGTTGGTGTATACCATGTGACAAATAAATCGAATTTGGCTTTACAAAATACATGAGAAACAAATACAATTGCTATATTTCCAAGTTGTTAGGCATGCTTGGTTTGGTTAACTGTCTGATCTTCTATTAGGAGTATGTTATATTGTGCAATGTGGTGCACAGTTAAAGTTTGGTTCATTTTTTGTGGTGTTTAGTTAATTGCTTGGTTCAATTCTGCAATGCAATGTTCAATTGTTGTGGGTGCATTCTGTTATTTTATACCATGTGAGAAATAAATTGAATCTGGCTATACTAAATACATGAGAAACAAATACAATTGCTATATTTCCGAGATGTTAAGCATGCTTGGTTTGGTTAACTGTCTAATCTTCTATTAGGAGTATGTTATATTGTGCAATGTGGTGCTCAGTTATTGTTTGGTTCATTTGTTGTGGTGTTTAGTTAACTGCTTGGTTCAATTCTGCAATGCGATGTCCAATTGCCGTGGGTAGAATTTTGTATTGTTGTGCATGTGAGGAATAAATCGAATTTGGCTACACTTAATACATGAGAAACATATACAAGTGCTATATTTCCTAGTTCTTAATCATGCTTGGTTTGGATAAATGGGTTTTCCATGTGGCTTGAATTAATCTGATGAATCTGCAATGTGCTTATTTTTCATCAACATATTCTACTGATAGCATGTGAACCCTTACTGAACCTGATGACTAACTACCTTATATGTGTTGCAGGGCAACAATGGGAAGCACCGAGGTTTACAATCGAGGTTAGCACGTGCATGATCCATTGTCTAATAGAACATTATTGTGCAATTGCAGGAACCATTCTAATATTTAGGTTTTTAACAATTTGGTCTTGCACATGTAGGTCTTGCCGTCAGAGGTTTTGACCCACTGTTCGACCCTTTTTGCATAAGGGGAAATGACTTGACCATGAATATCAATCAAGTCAAGAAACTCAGAAAGATTGTTAAGATAAAGAAATTAGCGACAAAAAACAACAAGATCTTTGTCTGCACAATGAAGAAGACATCAGTTAACTACAAGATGGTACTAACTATCATACCTTGCCTTTTTTATTCCTTTGCCCCATTTCCAATATAGAGAAGATATTTATGCACATCCTTGTTTTTAGGCCTTTCCAAAGCAGTTCACTGATGATGACCTCTCAAATCACCTCTATGCTTAGGAGGCGAGGAAGGTTTTCATACAACACCCATGGTTCAATATTGAAGTGTTCCTGAAGAGGACGGAGGATGGACGGTCAATCATCCACAGGCACTGGCCTAAAGTTGCAAAGACCTTCAACATGAATGAAGGCTCAATATTCACCTTCCGCTTCAGCAGTTTTCCAGATGAGATGCATCTTTTTATGTATCGTCTATGATGCTAATTTCGAAAAGTTCTAGAAGTTGCATGTCAAACTTGGTGCTGGTGAAGTTGTGTAATGGGGTAGCTGAGTGCTGAAGCTATATCATGTTGTACTCTGATGTATTTCAATTATGAAATCATGCTTCCTTAATATGGAAATGAAATATATTATGTGCTTAATATGAATGTCAATTAGATTCATAAATGGATTATAAATAATAGGGCAATTAGCCTGCTAATTGGGTTTTTCTATTGCAAACGGTTGTTTAGAAAACACCGTGGGCGATGACCTCAGGCAACGCACACAGTTTCTAGGAATAAACCGTGTCGGATCAATGAACAATCACACATGACATTCTCTTAAAAACTGTTTGCGTTAGGCCACCTTGCACAAACATTTACCACATAAAAACTGTGTGTGATGGACAAACTTTGCCGCACAGTTTCTTCTACACACCGTGTGTGATGCATTCAATAACACAAACGATAAGATTGTTAATATCGTGTGCAATGGCAACGCTATCACAAACAATCTAATGGGGAATATTGTGTGTGTTGTGCATGCGAAGGGAAACGTTTTCCTTGGAGCGACTGTGTGGGATGTTCATATGAATGGAAACGTTTAGCAGGGACTGACTGTGTGGGATGTACTTACGACCGGAAATGATTTTGCTTGTATAATTGTATTTTTTTAGCATTACTGTACGTATAACCGTATTTGAGCGCTCGCCGGTCGCACACGACCTCATTTTGCCAAGCGTGTGTGCCAGGAGGGCATATCCTCGACGGTTTCTGGGTCGTGTGGGAAGGACCCCCTATCGCCCGCACTCACTTGGCGACGGTTCCAAGTGCCGTCGTGGAAAGGGGTTAAAAACCGTTTGTATAGCACCTCGTTGTACCAGTGTTACTTATCAAAAGGACTACGATTGATCGCCTATACTTGTGGGTTGTGAAGGCTCTTTTCTGGCGCCGTTGCCAGGGAGTGAAGCGCTATTAGTTAGTGTAAATCGGTAAGGAAAAATCATTACTACGCGCTGAAATCTATTGTCAGTTGTTAGTATGGAGAACTATCCTTTGAGGGGTTTGTTCGGGTTATCTACACCTTGACCGGAACCATAATTAGTTCCCTCTCAACCTACTGCACCTACTAAAAATATTGGTTATGAGATTCCTTCAGGTATGATAGAACAACTGGTAGCTAATCCTTATGCAGGAGATGGAACTGAACATCCTGATATGCACTTGATATATGTGGATGAAATTTGTGGATTATTTATGCTTGCAAGTTTATCCCTAGATGAAACTAAGAAGAAGGTTTTACCGTTATATTTGAAGGGAAAAGTATTGATGTGGTATAGGCTATGCGATGATATTGGTTTTGGAATTGGAATCGATTGAAATTGGAATTTCACCAAAAAAATTGTCCTATGCATCAGTTCAGCATGATCGGAATTACATATATAATTTTTGGCCTCGTTAAGGAGAAAGTATCGCTCTAGCTGGGGGGAGTCTTAAGTCAATTTTATATTCATGCCCCAATCATGAGCTCTCGAGAGAAATTATCATTTAGAACTTTTATGCTCGGCTTTCTCATGATGATCGATCCATGCTCGATACTTCTTGTACGGGTTCTTTTATGAAGAAGATTATTGAATTCAGGTGGGATCTTTTAGAAAGAATTAAATGCAACTCTGAAGATTGGGAACTCGACGAAGGTAAAGAGTCGGGTATTAAGCTTGAGTTTGATTGTGTCAAATCTTTTATGAATACCGATGCATTTCAAAAGTTTAGAACTAAATATGGACTTGACTCTGAGATAGTAGTCTCCTTTTGTGAATCATTTGCTACTCATGTTGATCTCCCTAAGGAGAAGTGGTTTAAATATCATCCCCCTATTAAAGAAGAAATTAAAGAAATGTTGTACTTAAAGATGAAACTATTATTTACAATGTTGATCCAGTTGTGTCTACTTCTTATATTGAAAAACCACCTTTCCCTATTAAGATAAAGGAACAAGCTAAGGTTTCAACTGTGGTTCACAAAAGTTACATTAGAGCACCCAAACATTCTGAACAAATCAAAGTAGAACCTAGTGTTGCTATGGTTAAAGATCTCTTGGTAGAAAATATTGATGGGCATGATATTTACTTCTGTGATGAAGTTGCTAGAATTGCTAAACCCGGTGCAAGAGCTAGACATAGACCTGTTATCGGCATGCTTGTTGTCTCAATAAAAATAGGAGATCATAGTTATCATGGTTTATGTGATTTAGGTGCTAGTGTGAGTGCTATTCCTTTTACCTTATACCAAGAAATTATGAATGACATAACACTCGCTGAAATAGAAGATATAGAAGTTACCATTAAACTTGCTAATAGAGACATCATAACACCACTTGGGATTGTTAGAGATGTTGAAGAATTGTGTGGGAAAATAAAATATCCTACTGATTTTCTAGTCCTTGGTTCCCCACAAGATGAATTTTGTCCCATTATCTTTGGTAGACCTTTTCTTGAACACTGTCTACTATAGATTGTCATAAACAAACTATCAGTGTTAGCTTTGGTGATGAGTTTCATGAATTTAATTTCTCCAAGTTTAATAGACAAACTTATATGAAAGAATTACCTAGTAAGGATGAAATAATTGGTCTTGCTTCTATTGCCGTGCCTCCTACTGATCCACGAGAACAATATTTGCTAGACCATTAAAATGATATGCATATGCATGAAAGAGATGAAATAGATAAAATCTTCTTTGAACAACGACCTCTGCTTAAACACAATTTGCCTATTGAAACTCTAGGAGGTCCTCCTCCACCTAAAGGTGATCCTGTGTTTGAGTTAAAACAATTGCATGACACTTTGAAATATGCTTATCTGGATGAGAAAAAGATATGTCCTGTTATTATTACACTCGTACACGTCGGTGCTATACACACGGTTTTTAACCCCTTTCCGTGACGACATTTGGAACCGTCGCCAAGTGAGTGTGGGCGATAGGGGGTACTTCCCACACGACCCAGAAACTGTCGGGGATATGGAGCCATGATCCAGCAGCCTTGCAAAGTGTAATCGTGTGCGATGCAGCACACACTAAATTCCTTAGCACGTGTGGGATACGTGATTAAACATTTCTAATGATGTAGTGAAACCAAACGGTGTGTCGTAATGAACCATTGGGGAAACACTATGTAAGGCACACAGGCCAAGATATGAACTATGTGCGATATGTGCCCCATCGCACACGTGTTTTTGCAAGATTCCATCGCACACGTTTCCCAACAATTACCTTGTGTGATAGTGTTCTATCACAAATGGTTCAAGAGCCCCTTCGCACACATATAAGTGTTGCAAACCGTTTGTGATTTATTGTGTATCACAGACGGTTGCGGCAAGAGTGACATGTGCTTTTCATTTGGGATCCCACATGTTTCCTGAAAAAATTACAACTAGGATTGTATTTTACATTGGGCATGGTTTACTCCGAGCTCTCGTGTGCGATACCGTGATATCACAAATGATTCCGGGGACCCTATGCACATGTGGTAGGACCGCAAATCGTTTGCGATCTGATGTATATCACTGACGGTTCCGATATGATTGACGTATGCTTTCCAATGTGGATCGCACACATTCATTTAGTTGAACCGTGTGCGGACCTTTTGCTAGATTTAAACAAAAATATCTCATTTTGAATCGGCATGCAAAAGGCAAATTCGCCACAATATTCAATTGAACAAATAGTGTCCACAGGAAGAACATTCATGACCGGACTCGGAGAAGACGACCGATGGCAAGCGCTCAGGGCCTCCTAGCTCGAGCCCTTCAGCGTGGTGATGGAGCCGACCATGAAGGAGCTCCCGGACGCCTTCTCGTGGCCCGGGGTGGCTGGTGGCCGCGAGCTTCACTGAGGCGCCTCCATGGCAGCACTTAGACGTGTGAGGCAGAGAGCGACGAGGGAGAGAGAGGGTCCAGAGGGAGTGGGGTGAGTGGAGTGGCAGGGGAGGAGCCCGAGGAGGCGCGGGTGGCGGCCTTATCCTCCTCGCGGCGACGTCGGCGAGGTGGTCAGGGGCAACCATGCCCCTCTAGCGACAGCGCCAGGGGAACAGGAGAAGGCGACCGGGGAAGTGGGATGGCTGGGCCGGCCTGTTAGTCCAAGGCCCAGTGGGGGGATACATGGGAGGTTTTCTCTTTTATTAAAACAGCTTTGCTTTTCTGTTTATTTATTAATAAACAAATATGGGTAAGAAAATATTGGGCATGCCATTTTCATTGAAAAAATATGGGAAGTGCCCCTTTTATTCCCTGGTGATATTAGACAGTGCCACAAATATTTTGGAGACCAGAAGAATTCATTTGGTATTTTTCATAAATAGGATAGCATTTAAAAATGCTAAATTGGTGCTGTTATAGTTGCTAATGCTCATCTTTGCACAAAAGTGATGTTGTGTTACTTAACAAATAATTGTTATGGAATTTTTGACAAATGATGAACATTTTTCCAGAAACTTTTGAGCAACTTCAAACTTCACTTGAATTTGAATTGACTAAAATTTCAAGTGGGATATCGAACAAGATGATTAAGCATTGTTTGGAAAAATGATTAGCTTAATCACATGGAGTTACTTTAGCATGACATTGGGGTGTTACAAATCTCCTCCACTACAAGAAATCTCGTCCGAGATTTAAGTGGAGAAGTAAAGAGTAACTTCGGGAGTACTGACCCTTATAGGGTTAATTATCTGGTGAACAATTCAGGGAATGAGGCGGAAGTATCTCTCGAGTTGAAACTTAATAAAACATCAAGAGGAAAGTATGAAGGTACCATGAGAAATTTTAACGATCAGGCAATCATTTGATGCCTAATCAAAAGGTGAAAGGGGTTCAGAGCAACAACAACAAAATTATTGCGTCTGTTACTAGAATAGATCACTAGGAAGGTGGCTCATGAATTACATACGAAGGCAAGTGAAAAAGGATACTTCGGAATCAAGGATGTACAGGAGTCAGGTTTCGATCCTGTGGAACTGTGGGTTATGGGCCCACCATGTGGTTCAAAGGTAGGAAGGACGCCGACATATTGCACAGTCATGGTAGTAAGGCATGTCAGTTATGTTGGCAACAGCGTTGGTACCAAGGGCGAGGGACGAAGAGAACCATTTTCCTGCTCATTGAAACGAGGCAGACCAATAGGCAAAGTTCTCGTCCATCGGTGGTTACCGAAATGTCAACAGCAATAATAACAAGGTATTACTGACAAATTGTACACCGAGGTGTTTACATAAGTAGGGAACTATTATTGCTTAGATCATATAGATCATAAGAAAGGTTAAACAAAACAACAAAAAGGAAAATGTGTTTAAACACAAGATTTAGGAGTGTAACTTTTCCCAAGGAACAGTAGAGCATGATATACATGTCAGAACAACAAGTACATCACCATTTGGATAAAGGGGCAAGAGAATTCATGATGTTATCCATACAACGGTGTATGGATAGTTGAACAAGAAACATTTAGCATTGCGCTGCCAATGTTCTTGTTGATGAACGGAGTACCACAGTTGTGCTTCGGGATATCATTGACATGGTCATCAGGTAAAGGTCAGTCTTTGGATACTCAAGGGATCCATCGGAAATTTTTAGAACATCTCATGCAATTTTACTACGAAAAAGATGAGGATGTGGCTGATGGGTTCAGCAGCAATCCATCGACATGTCAAAAATGATGTATTTCCAAAATTTTATGAACTAGTTTGTGTTGGGGGAGGCAAGAATGTTTTTGATGATAACATAAATCATCGAGGGGCAAGGATGGTATTTCTCATCATAATTCGATTGATATCCTAGTAGAGCATCAGAATGTTGATGATGATCATGACACATTTGTTGAGAGATTTTGTGAAGATGTAATCAATTGGCGATGACATCAAGTCAAAGGAATGATGAAGCGAAAGGTTATTGGAACCACGGGTACGCCACAAACTTGAAATCAAGCTTGTTGTTCAAGGCGAAAAGATATGACAAGGAAGATCGACGTAAGCTTAGCTCATCGTCGAAAATTGTGCTCCGGGAAGAAGGACCAGGTAGCACAGTTAAAATTTGGCACGATAGTGATATTGCCGATCAGGCTAGGAATGACTTGAAGGATTATTAAACTCGTAAGCCACGAAAATTACTTGAGTTATTGAATCGGAGTGCAGAATCCATTGACTTATTGGTGTTCTCGGTTGACAAACAACCCAAAACCCATGAAGTGACAAAGACAGGGTAAGGTAGTACTTCATCAAAAGTTCATTAGATGTAGTGCAATGCATTATATCCTCGAGATACCAGGGGTAATACTCCAAGGTAGAACATAATAGAGGTTGGGTAGGCGTATTGACCTGCAGAAGGCAAGTGCTTTAACTTGTCCGAGGAATGGAATAAAGGAGAAAAATATGGTCGGAACCACGATTGCAAAGGATCAATTTACAGATAACGGATGATATTATACCAAGGAAGTATTATTACCAGAAGCTTACATGATAGGATCTACATCGTGTCCATGGGCATGAACAAAAATTTCAAGGTCGACTCCCACTTCTTCAATGCATAACCTCTCATTTACTCCTCACTTTCGAAGAATTTGTAGTGCGAAACATTATCTGGTGAAGCACCAGAAGAGTATGACTCACATCTCTTTTGAGTTCACACAGATTAGGGAAGGCATAGGTTCAACCCGTAGGGGTATCTTAGGAACATATGCCACTAACTTCAGGATTAAAATATACCAACTCGAAAGTAGAGCATGGTTGACAAAAGCAGATGATAGAATTTACCAAAGGCATTATGTGTCGGGGCAAAACTCACAAGTTTAATGAATATGAAGGACATTGTCGGATAACAACCCAGCAATGGATCTGGCGAATCACGATAGAGTTGATGTGAGTATTGGTAAACAATCAGATGAAGAAGGGGATGGAAAGGCATCGGCTTATAGAAACGTCTGAATGATTCGATGCTTAGGTACAAAGGAATTATGATTTCAAGACGAAGGATCAGAAGCAGGGGCTCTGATCAAAAGATGAGTAAGTTGAATAGACTTAGAGATGCACCTGATCAAATCTTGATTGGGCAAGAACCAACTCATAACTGGAGCGATGTCGGAGCCGAAAAGAAAATTTCCAAGGATTAATTGATGATTGCGAGTATTCGCTCACACGTTGAATCCATAGGAACAGAATGACAACCACAAAGAATTTTAAAGAATATTGCTAGACATATGGAATTAATTCTAATGCAAGTAGGCATGAATTTCAAGAGCAACAAGGGGTGCAGAGAAATTTCGGAAGATCGATTAACAATGGGAATGATATTGCGAAGCACATGATCAACTAGGGATGAACGAATCCCTAATAAGTGTGAGGAATTATTCGCAGTGCGAAAGAAGCTGCAAAGCAGAAGCACAAGGATTCTCGGAACAACGAATAGTATTGGGGGTAACTTGTAATCATCAAGAGCAATTGGGAATGATTGTATGAACGACACGCGTAAGTCGTTATCCATATGAATATAACGATGGTAGGGAATTGCAAAGGCGGAGGTCACGAGGGTCTCGGGATAACATCGGAGAGTAAATACAGAATCTTCTGGTGCAGTAAGCGGTCATCAGTAATGTCGGGGCTCTCCGGGAGGAAGTGGGTCCGAGAACCTAAGTGTCGGTGTTAGTAAATCCATTTTAACCCGAATAGGAGAGAGATCAAATTCCCAGAGTATAGTCGAGGAATAAAAGATCCTAATACCACCCAATTGGCGACGTGGGCCCGTAAGCCACACAGCCAAGTTTGTAAAACGGTTTCCGGTTTCTAGACTCAACTTCGGCCAAGGAGTTGGAAAGGGGGCTACCTACAGGCAGTCGGCTCTGATACCAACTTGTGACGCCCTCGATTCAATCGTACACTAATCATACACGCAAATGTGTACGATCAAGATCAAGGACTCACGGGAAGATATCACAACACAACTCTAGACGCAAATTAAAATAATACAAGCTTTATATTACAAGCCAGGGGCCTCGAGGGCTCGAATACATAAGCTCGAAAACACAAGGGTCAGCGGAAGCAACAATATCTGAGTACAGACATGAGTTAGACAAGTTTGCCTTAAGAAGGCTAGCACAAAAGCAACATCGATCGAAAAGGCAAGGCCTCCTGCCTGGGAGCCTCCTAACTACTCCTGGTCGTCGGTGGTCTCCACGTAGTAGTAGGCATTGGCGGTGACAGCTGGCTCCTGGGCTCCGACATATGGTTGCATCAACCGGAAAGAAGAAGAAAGAGGGGAAAGGGGGAGCAAAGCAACCGTGAGTACTCATCCAAAGTACTCGCAAGCAAGGATCTACACTACATATGCAACATTATCAAAGGAAGGCTATATATGTGGACTGGGCTGCAAAAATGCCAGAATAGACAGAAGGCCTAGTCCTATCGAAGACTAGCATCTTCTGGAAACCGCCATCTTGCAGAAAACAGGAGGGAGTAGAGTAGCATAAAGTAAAGTAGTAGAAGTGTTATCAACCTCGGCCGGAGATCCTTTCTCGACTCCCTGCGAGAAAGGCATCCCAGAGCCATACTATCCAGTTATCATCACAATCCAATTCTCATCACCATCCAGTTCTCATCACAAGTATCAAGTTCTAGTTGTATCGATCGGGATACAACTCCAAGTGTCCGTTACCGTAGGACAGGCTATTGATAGATGTTTTCTTCCCTGCAGGGGTGCAACAACTTACCCACCACGCTCGATTAACTCCGGCCGGACACACTTTCCTGGGCCATGCCCGGCCTCGGCCAAACGATACGCCGCAACCCAACCTAGGCTTAATAGAGAGGTTAGCACGCCGGACTAAACCTATGCCCCCAGGGGTCATGGGCCATCTCCCCGGGAACTCCTGCACGTTGCGAGGGCGGCCGGTGAGCAGACCTAGCTACCTCCCTAAAAAGGAAGGAGCTTACCAGTCCAACCCGGCGCGTGCCGCTCAGTCGCTGACGTCTATTAAGCTTCGGCTGATGTATACGACGCAGAACGCCCATACTATGCCCACGTGATGGTTAGTGCTATCAGGCTAGAGGCCCCTCGAATCAAATATCGAAATCGTAGTGGATTAGGAACGTGCGGTAACAAGCAGAGACTCATGAAAGATGTGACCCCGTTGCCTCATCTCGAGGACTTGCGGCAAGGGCTAGGAATGCCCGGCCATGCCTCGTAATTATCTCGCGGGCACCTTCCAGGTACGCCCGACTCCACATCACTCGCAATTAAGCTCGCGCGGGTACCCCTCAGGGCCAACCCGTCTTTAGTAACAGGGTCCAGTGCAAAGTCATAGTAACCATAGTAACCGTGTGTCTAACACCAAGGGGGAAAACCTAAGGAATCACCCTTGTCGGATTCCCACTCGATGTAAACATCAAGGTGAACGTAAGAGGAACCACCCTCGAGGTTCACACTTGAGGGGCTGCACGACAGAGTCGTATCGGAAGTGGTTAAGGAGGAAATCACCCTCGATGACCACGACCGAATAGCTACTCTACAGAGATCTCATTGGGAGTGATGTATGAGGTTCCACCCTCGGCACTCGATGGTAACTCTGCAGAGTCGAGCAACAAAGGGGCGTGATGTGACGTGAGGTGTCGGGGCCTGGTCCTCGATCCCGTTGATCGGGTCTTCTGATAATCCAGCGGGGCAGTCGGGTCAAGTGGGGGGGTCACTGATGGGTCTCTAACCAACCTATACTAAGCAGTTTAGGATAAGCGGGTAGGTAACAATAGCAGGTTACAATAAACAGGCTATGCAGCAGAATAAGAGCAAAAAATAACAGTAGCAAAATCTAATGCAAACATGAGAGAATGGAATGGGTGATATCGGGATGATCAAAGGGGGGGCTTGCCTGGAAGCTCTGCTGAAAAGGAAGAAGTGTCGTCGTCGACGTAGTCGATCACAGGGGCATCAGCATCGTCACGGGGTCTACCGAAGAGAAGAGGGGGGAGAAACAGTAAATATATAGCAAGCAAGTGCATAACAGGACAACATGCAGAGCTAGATGTGTTCTAGCGCGGTGCTACACGATACCGGTGAAGGGGGAAGCCAACCGGGAATGTTTTCCCGGTTCCGGACTTGTGTCAAACAGATGACCGAAGAGGGAAAGTTCTATGTTCAGATAGTTAGAGGCATCTGACAGGTAAACGAAACGCGTGTTCGGATTCGTCTCGTCGTTTTGAGCAACTTTCATATATAAAACTTTTTCAACCGAGTTACAGATTATTTTTTATCATTTTCTGAAGTTTAAAACATTTCCTGAATTCATTCTAATTCGAGTTAAAAACAGTGAATAGCTTTTGTACACAACAACACCTACCCACTTTGTATGACCGGTGGGGCCAGGGGCTGGGTTTGACTCAGTCAACAATTGACTGATCAATAAATGAATAGTACAAGTGGGGCCTACTTGACATTGAAACAGACTTTTAATTAGGCCTTTTTTAAGAAATAAGATAGGCCCACATGACGTGTACTACCTCTAGACCATAGCAATCAATTTAGACCATATCAATTAATTTAGTTAACTTAGAGGGATTAGCACTAATAGGGATTACTAGTTCCTAATCTCAACATGGGCCGGCCCAGGTGGTTGTGGCCTAGGCGGCCACACACACCACACACACATACAGCACACGAACGCACGGGCACTCGGCCATGGCCACGACCACAGCCGAGGCGAGCGCGGGACAGCATTGGCGAGCACCGGCATGCACGGGCGGCAGTGGGCGCTAATACGCGGCGACAGTAGCAGGTAGCGGCAGCAACAGCAAAGCAGCGACGGTGCAAGCAGTAGGCCGGGACACGGGCACGCACGCACGCATAACGCAGGGACGCCGGCGGCTGTAGCCAGCAGCTCCAGCAGCATGCAGCAGCGCAGCACCTGGGAGGCGGGCGTGCTCGCACGCCCGGGGCGCGGCCAGCGCGCGATGTGGGTGAAGGGCGGGCGTGCGCAGGCGAAACAGCTGTAGTAGGCCGCGCCGCAGCACGCAGCAGCAGTAGACGGAGCAGGGGCGCGGGCGGCAGCGAGCGGCGAGCGGGGCAGCGATAGGCAGCAGCAGTGTACTAGTATAGCGGAGGCAGCGAACAAAGCAGCACAAGGAGCAGCAGGCGCGAGTACGCGAACACTGAGGTTCGGCCATGGCGGCCGCCGGCTCGTACAGGTTACTACGGCAACAGAATCGAAAGGGAAACTAGGGGAATCAGGGAAGGGCCTCACAGCGGTTCTCGACGACATGCTCGGGAGGTCGAGGAAGCGCCGAGGAAGGAGATCCGGGGCGGGGAAGCGATGACCGGACTCGGAGAAGACGACCGATGGCAAGCGCTCAGGGCCTCCTAGCTCGAGCCCTTCAGCGTGGTGATGGAGCCGACCACGAAGGAGCTCCCGGACGCCTTCTCGTGGCCCGGGGTGGCTGGTGGCCGCGAGCTTCACCGAGGCGCCTCCATGGCAGCACTCAGACGTGTGAGGCAGAGAGCGACGAGGGAGAGAGAGGGTCCAGAGGGAGTGGGGTGAGTGGAGTGGCAGGGGGAGGAGCCCGAGGAGGCGCGGGTGGCGGCCTTATCCTCCTCGCGGCGACGTCGGCGAGGTGGTCAGGGGCAACAATGCCCCTCTAGCGACGGCGCCAGGGGAACAGGAGAAGGCGACCGGGGAAGTGGGATGGCTGGGCCGGCCTGTTAGTCCAAGGCCCAGTGGGGGGATACATGGGAGGTTTTCTCTTTTATTAAAATAGCTTTGCTTTTCTGTTTATTTATTAATAAACAAAGATGGGTAAGAAAATATTGGGCATGCCATTTTTTTTCTTTGAAAAAATATGGGAAGTGCCCCTTTTATTCCCTGGTGATATTAGACAGTGCCACAAATACTTTGGAGACCAGAAGAATTCATTTGGTATTTTTCATAAATAGGATAGCATTTAAAAATGCTGAATTGGTGCTGTTATAATTGCTAATGCTCATCTTTGCACAAAAGTGATGTTGTGTTACTTAACAAATAATTGTTATGGAATTTTTGACAAATGATGAACATTTTTCCAGAAACTTTTGAGCAACTTCAAACTTCACTTGAATTTGAATTGACTAAAATTTCAAGTGGGATATCGAACAAGATGATTAAGCACTGTTTGGTAAAATGATTAGCTTAATCACATGGAGTTACTTTAGCATGACACTGGGGTGTTACAGAAAGGTGCGCGGTACTAGAGAGGCTAGCAAAGGTGGAAGGGTGAGAGTGCGTATAATCCATGGACTCAACATTAGTCATAAAGAACTCACATACTTATTGCAAAAATCTATTAGTTATCGAAACAAAGTACTACGTGCATGCTCCTAGGGGGATAGATTGGTAAGAAAAGACCATCGCTCGTCCCCGACCGCCACTCATAAGGATGACAATCAATAAATAAATCATGCTCTGACTTCATCACATAACGGTTCACCATACGTGCATGCTACGGGAATCACAAACTTCAACATAAGTATTTCTCAAATTCACAACTACTCAACTAGCATGACTCTAATATCACCATCTCCATATCTCAAAATAATCATCAAGTATCAAACTTCTCTTAGTATTCGACACACTCATAAGAGAATTTTATTATTCTTGAATACCTAGCATATTAGGATTTTAAGCAAATTACCATGCTATTTAAGACTCTCAAAATAATATAAGTGAAGCATGAGAGTTCATCTATTTATTTAAAATAAAACTATCACCATGCTCTAAAAGATATAAGTGAAGCACTAGAGCAAATGACAAACTACTCTGAAAGATATAAGTGAAGATCAATGAGTAGTCGAATAATTATGCAAATATGTGAAGACTCTCTAACATTTAAGAATTTCAGATCTTGGTATTTTATTCAAACAGCAAGCAAAGAAAAATAAAATGACATTCTAAGAATGGCAAACATCATGTGAAGAAGCAAAAACTTAGGATCAACCGATACTAACCGATAGTTGTTGAAGAAGAAAGGTGGGATGCCAACCGGGGCATCCTCAAGCTTAGACGCTTGAGACTTCTTGAAATATTATCTTGGGGTGCCTTGGGCATCTCCAAGCTTGAGCTTTTGTGTCTTGTTAATTCCTCTCATATCACGGTCTCCCTAAATCTCAAAAGCTTCATCCACACAAAACTCAACAAGGACTCGTGAGATAAGTTAGTATAAACCATTGCCAAAACCTTATCATACTCTACTGTAGAAAATCACTAAAATTATTATTCTATATTGCATACTAAATGTCTCTGCATATTTAATACTCCTATCCTCAAATAGCATCATTAAAGAAGGAAACATATGCAAACAATGCAAACATAACAACAATCTGCCTAAACAGGATAGTCTGTAAAGAATGCAGCAACATCCATACTTCCCTAGATCCAAAAATTATGAAAGAAAATTACCACTGTAGTAAATTTATCAGAGCTTAATATGCAAAAGGTTTCAACATTTTATCACATTCTGACTTTTCTAGGGAATTATTGCAACAGCGGTAAACTTTCTGTGTTCAAACAGCAACATGTGTACTTGTAACCTAGGCATAGTAAAGACTATCAATGCCACTTTTATTGAAATAAAAGATGAAAAACATTTTTCTAAATAACAGCAAGAAAATCCTAACAAAATAAATTGACGCTCCAAGCAAAACACATATCATGTGGTAAATAAAAATATATCTGCAAGTAAAGTTACCGATGAGCGAAGACGAAAGAGGGGATGCCTTCCGGCGCATCCCCAAGCTTAGGCTCTTGGTTGTCCTTGAATATTACCTTGGGGTGCCTTGGGCATCCCCAAGCTTAGGCTCTTGCCAATCCTTATTCCATAGTCCATCGAATCCTTACCCAAAACTTGAAAACTTCACAACACAAAACTTAACAGAAAACTCGTAAGCCCCGTTAGTATAAGAAGATAAATCACCACTTCTAGGTACTGTAATGAACTCATTATTTATTTATATTGGTTTTAAAACTACTGTATTCCAACTTCTCTATGGTTTATAAACTATTTTACTAGCCATAGATTCATCAAAATAAGTAAACAACACCCGAAAAACAGAATCTGTCAAAAACAGAACAGTCTGTAGTAATCTGGATCAAACGTATACTTCTGGAACTCATAAAATTCTCAAATAAATTGCTGGATCTGAGGAATTTATCTATTAATCATCTGCAAAAATAATTAACTAAATACCACTATCCAAATAAAAATGTCAGCATTTCTCGCGAGCGATAAAGTTTCTGTTTTTTACAGCATGATCACAAAGACTTCCCCCAAGTCTTCCCAAAGGTTCTACTTGGCACAAACACTAATTTAAAAGCATAAAACCACATATAAACAGAGGCTAGATGAATTATTTATTACTAAACAGGAGCAAAAAGCAAGGAACAAAAGTAAAATTGGGTTGCCTCCCAACAAGCGATATCGTTTAACGCCCCTACCTAGGCATGATGATTTCAATGATGCTCATATAGAAGATAAGAATTGTAATATAAAGGGAGCATCATGAAGAATATGAATAGCACATTTAAGTCTAACCCACTTCCTATGCATAGGGATTTTGTGAGCAAACAACTTGTGGGAACAATAATCAACTTGCATAGGAAGGTAAAACAAGCATAACTTCAAAACTTTAAGCACATAGAGAGGAAACTTGATATTATTGCAATTCCTACAAGCATATATTACTCCCTCATAATAATTTTCAGTAGCATCATGAATGAATTCAACAATATAACTATCACCTAAAGCATTCCTTTCATGATCTACAAGCATAGAAAATTTATTACTCTCCACATAGGCAAAATTCTCCTCATTCGGAATAGTGGAAGTATCATAGGAAACTCGAATACTATAAATTGTTTCCATATTAAAAGGGTAATGTTCAGAGAAAGGGTACTCATAATCATGACAAGTTTTATAAATATAATCATCACTACTCTTTATAGCATAAGTTTTATCACAATAATCATCATAAGTAGTAACTTTGTTCTCATCATAATCACTTTGCATATCAAAACATGGAAGGCTAAAAATATCATCATTATTAAACATAGCATCCCCAAGCTTGGGACAAACATTAATTGCAGCAAATATATTCTCAAATATGTCATCCTCATCAAACATAGCTTCCCCAAGCTTGGACCTTTTCGTATCATAAGCATAATCACTCTCATCATTAATAGTATGGATACCACCAATAGTATAGCAAACATTATTATCATATTCTTACAAGCAAGTACCATAAAGATTTTCAAGATCATAATAAGTATCATTATCTTCAAAATCATAATCATCACAACAAGCAATAGGCATAACGAGATCATCATAAAGTGTATCATCTTCATTTTCATGAGGCACAGCAATAATAGGAGCAACTTTATTTGGGAGAGGTATCTTTTCACCTCTCTTCGTTTTTCTTTTATTCTTCTTCACCACATCATGTGTGGGTTCAATCCTCTTTTTGGAGCTCCTTATTAATGAGATTGGTTGAATAGGAGGCTCCTCCTCGTTACCTGATTCATCATAAGAAATAATAGGAGGGTATTGGGAAGTCTCTTCCCTTTCATTAGTATTCTCTTCATCTTCTATTTGTTTTCTTTTCTTTATGTAATTGACAATATAAGGATTTTCAATGCAATTCACCACACAATACATATAAATCTTTTCTAGATCAAAATGAAGAACTTTATCAAGATTAAACTTTGGAATACCCTCAGTTATACGTTTCATTTCTTCATAACCCAAAAGAAGGCAAAGCTCTTTATGATGCTCAAGGGTCATCAAATTATCACAATGTTTGGACACGACTTGATCATGAAACAAATAGCATTGGAGCTTTAAATGACCATGTTCATTGCAAAGTTCACAAGGGGCACGAAAAATATTGAATTTTTCAGCACATTCATCTAGCTCTTCTTGCAACAATTTGGTTTCTAAGTACTTATGCCTCTTGCAATATCTACCTTCCCTATTTGGTGTGTACATGCAAACCCAGTCTACTCCGCAAAAATTGACATGTTTATAGGAGGCATTTTCATCATAACTAGTGCAATCATCATTAGCATCATGGATATTCAAAGAATTCGTACTAACAACATTGCAATCATGCTCATCATTCAAATATTAAGTGCCAAACAGTTTATAGATTTCTTATTCTAGCACTTGAGCACAATTATCCTTTCCATCATACTCATGAAAGATATTAAAAAGGTGAAGCGTATGAGACAAACTCAATTCCATTTTTTATAGTTTTCTTTTATGAACTAAACTAGTGATAAAACAAGAAACTAAAAGACTCGATTGCAAGATCTAAAGATATACCTTCAAGCGCTAACCTCCCCGGCAACGGCGCCAGAAAAGAGGTTGATTTCTACTACACAACCTTCTTCTTGTAGACGTTGTTGGGCCTCCAAGTGCAGAGGTTTGTAGGACAGTAGCAAATTTCCCTCAAGTGGATGACCTAAGGTTTATCAATCCGTAGGAGGCGTAGTATGAAGATGGTCTCTCTCAAGCAACCCTGCAACCAAATAACAAAGAGTCTCTTGTGTCCCCAACACACCCAATACAATGGTAAATTGTATAGGTGCACTAGTTCGGCGAAGAGATGGTGATACAAGTGGTATATGGATAGTAGATAATAGTTTTTGTAATCTAAAATAATAAAAACAACAAGGTAGCAAGTGATAAAAGTGAGCGTAAACGGTATTGCAATGTGTGGAAACAAGGCCTAGGGTTCATACTTTCGCTAGTGTAAGTTCCCTCAACAATACTAACATAATTGGATCATAAAACTATCCCTCAACATGCAACAAAGAGTCACTCCAAAGTCACTAATAGCGGAGAACGAACGAAGAGATTATGGTAGGGTATGAAACCACCTCAAAGTTATTCTTTCCAATCAATCCGTTGGGCTATTCCTATAAGTGTCACAAACAGCCCTAGAGTTTGTACTAGAATAACACCTTAAGATACAAATCAACCAAAACCCTAATGTCACCTAGATACTCCAATGTCACCTCAAGTATCCGTGGGCATGATTATACGATATGCATCACACAATCTCAGATTCATCTATTCAACCAACACATAGATCCTCGAAGAGTGCCCCAAAGTTCTACCAGAGAATCACGACGAAAACGTGTGCCAACCCCTATGCATAGGTTCCCAATGTCACAAAACCCGCAAGTTGGTCACCTTAACATACATCAAGTGGCACGTGGTATCCCATTGTCACTACAGATATCCACGGCAAGACATACATCAAGTGTTCTCAAGTCTTTAAAGACTCGATCCGATAAGATTACTTCAAAGGGGAAACTTGATTCATTACAAGAGAGAAGAGGGGGAAGAAACATCATAGGATCCAAATATAATAGCAAAGCTCACGATACATCAAGATCGTATCATCTCAAGAACACGAGAGAGAGAGATCAAACACATAGCTACTAGTACATACCCTCAGCCCCAAGGGAGAACTACTCCCTCCTCGTCATGGAGAGCACCGGGATGATGAAGATGGCCACCGGAGAAGGATTGCCCCCTCCAGCAGGGTGCCGGAACAGGTCTAGATTGGTTTTCGGTGGCTACGGAGGCTTCTGGCGGCGGAACTCCCGATCTATGTTGCGTTCTAGAAGTTTTAGGTTACGTGGGTATATATGGGTGCAGGAGGTACGTCAGGGGAGCCACGAGGGCCCCACGAGACAGGGGGCGCGCCCTGGGGGGGCACCCCCCACCCTCGTGAGCACCTCGTTCCTTCCTTGACGTGGGGTCCAAGTCCATCAGGTGTGTTTCCTTCCAAAAATAACTTCTCCAGTTGATTTCGTTCCGTTTGGACTCCGTCTGATATTCCTTTTCTTCAAAACACTGAAATAGGCATAAAACAGCAAATCTGGGCTGGGCCTCCAGTTAATAGGTTCGTCCCAAAAGTGATATAAAAGTGGATAATAAAGCCCAATATTTCCTAAAATAGTAGATAATATAGCATGGAGCAATCAAAAATTATAGATACGTTGGAGACGTATCACGTTCCTCCGGTGGTAATATTATCCCTGAAAACAAGGCGAGACATCGATCTTGTTGTCGACGGCACAGTGGAACTCTCAATGAAAGCACCAATGTCGGTGTCAAAACCGGCAGATATCGGGTAGGGTCCCAAACTGTGCGTCTAAGGTCAATGGTAACCGGAGACAAGGGACACGATGTTTACCCAGGTTCGGGCCCTCTCTATGGAGGTAATACCCTACGTCCTGCTTGATTGATATTGATGAATATGAGTGTTACAAGAGTTCATCTACCTCGAGATCATAATGGCTAAACCCTAGAGGTCTAGCTTGTATGGCTATGATAATGAGTGTCCTATCCAAACTAAGTCCTCCCGTTTATATAGACACCGGGAGGATCTAGGGTTACACAAGGTCGGTTACAAAGAAGGGAATCTACATATCGGGTCGTCAAGCTTGCCTTCCACACCAAGGAGAGTCCCATCCAGACACGAGTACAGTCTTCGGTCTTCGTATCTTCACAGCCCATCAGTCTGGCCCATGGCTAACAGGCCGGACACCCGAGGACACCTTAATCCAGGACTCCCTCAATAGGGTCGGGATATATAAACCCACGGGTGAGATTTTGGAAATTTCTTCGAAACCTCTCAGCCCGCGCGTATCTTGCTCTATTGCCTCGGGTCTCCGGATCGTCCTCTCGCCGCTAGCGACCTCCCTCCACCGGTTTCCATTGCTGTTAATGGATTTTTGCTCCTCTGTTGCCACCGTAGCAAACTCCGCCGAATTAGGGTACGAGATCGATCCTTTGTGCTACTCTTTTAACTCCGATTCGTAGCGCATTACTTTGCCATGTTCATGACCACGTATGCAATCAATCTATCCACTGAAAACATCCTCTAGATTAGATTGGATTTGAAAATTTAGGGTTACATCTCCGTTGAACTCATCTCGGACCGACCGAATTATAGAAATCGGTCTCACCGATTTGGCTTAGGCCATTGCAGTTGCACTTTCGGTCTGACCGAAAACTTCAAATCGGTGTGACCGAGTTCAATTCTTTATGAAACCCTAGAAGTCTCGGTGCCACCGAACTGTGATTCGATCTGACTGAGTTCACTATTTTAGGTTCCAAAAGCTGCTTCGGTATCACCGAGTTTACAAATCGGTAGCTCCGAAATGCTTTCTGTGAAGAACTAAAACTAAGTTTTTAAGTCATCCTTTTTGCAAAAATGCTGCGTACCCAGGGAAAGGAACCCTTAATGGAACTATTCTCCCTAGAAGATGTTTCTTACTATCCATCTAATATAAATAGCTAGTTGGGTACTTGTCTGTTCAAGCACTTCTGACCCCTACGCCTGGTTTCCACGCGTACCCCGGTTTTTACATAACTGAGCAGGTATTCGGATACACTCCGGACTGTCGGGTCAGGAGGTCGAAGCGAAAAGGTCCGCCATGACAAATGATTTAGAATCCGGCTAGGGACAATATATATTGGTTGATGTACACAGTCACTTAGACTGACTAAATTCTTCTTTTATACCATCCAACAGGCCGTCTAGCCTACAATCCTGTTGGAAATACTTTGCGGCTAATTTCACCTGGTCATACACCAAACCGACGGGGATCTCTTTCCCATCAGACCCCACAGGTCCGACCTCGGCCATGTGGTAAGGTCAGCCTTGGTATATCGCGTCTTCACCATGGCACAGGCTTCCCTTGCACCTTGTCGGTAGGATGATACCTTCCATAATCGGAAGCACCGCCGCGCTCCCTTGAGCATCTCTACAAGCTCCCCCATGCCTCCTGGCAGGGAGGCGGATGGCCACAAGGCTTGGTCAATGCCCTACATCACCTGCCGAACTTGTTCATGTAGTTGTGAGAGCTCTGGCAGAAGATCACCCGCAGACCCGGGCATCTCCTCTGTGGGACGACCCGTCAGCATACCTACAGATATATAACTCTGTTAGATGGTTTCTTCCATGAACTCTATAACAGTTCGTTCAAGCACTTACTAAAAATGCCGCGTCGAAGCCTCTTATTCTCTTTTACGGGGTCAGCAAGCTGGGCCCGAACATCTTTTAGTTCAAAGCCCAGCCGGGTATTGGCATCTTGGAGATCGTTTTTCTCCCGCCTAACCTGTGTAAGCATGCGCTCGCCAACCTTTAGTTGTCGTTGAGCATGTTGCTCATCCCCTCGCACGACCTTCGGATTCACTCCGGGATCATTTGCAGAATCTATTGTTCAATTTGCATGCATGCCGAATACTAACTGGTACATGTCATTCTTTTAGATAGAAACAAGTGTTACCAGATGGGGCCTTCTCGGACTCCTTCAATGTAGCAACTGCGGCCCATAGCTGGGCTTTGCACTCCTCCAGCTCTTGAGACAACTGGGTATTCTTCTCCGTAAGAACCTATGAAAGCAATGATCCTTAAATCAGTTGTGCCAACTGTTCCAAGTCTCAGGGGCTACTAATATACATAATTATTAGATTCTCTTACTCGTATATCCTTTACATACTGGTCCGTGGCTCGGGCAAGACCATTTTGAGCAGCTCGGATGTACGCGTCTCCTGAGTTGAAGGCATCGAACGCCTCTTGAGAGAACCAAGCGTCGCGGAGTACGGCCCGACGGCGCCTGTGATTCATGGCACTCTCCACTTCTGAATTCGTAGCGGACAGCCTATCCGCATCCTCTGTAGGAGGAACATCCAGTGTTGGCCCCACGTTAGCATCTGCCTCTAAGTCCGGCTCTGGAGCCCGGCTGGTGGAGGCTTGGCCAGCAGGCTCTCCGGATATGGCCCGACAAGCGTTTTTCCTGCCAGGATCCATGGACGTTATTATATTTTAAAAGACGACAACCACGGAGTGGGGTTCTTTTTCATACCTCTGCGACGGCGTCTCAGTCCTGACCGCCTTCCTGTTAAGCCTACCCGGCATCGGTGCCCCTTGTTGGTGAGTCACTGCGGGTTCGGCATGGCGTCCCGAGGGCCTTCCCTGTAAGACATCATATGTGTGCGGTAGGTGAAGTGCGAAAAAGGGATCCTTCTCGGAAGTTGGGACTCCGGTTTTACTTACATGCGATGCAGGGAGCAGTCCAGGATAATCGGCTATGATGGCCACCAAGGCACCGTTGCAGCTTAACTGATAGAATGTCCTGTCGATGAGCTCCACAAATGTGTCCACATCTTCTTCGAGTCCGGGGTCGAGGGCCCAGTCAGGGTCCTCTGGTTGTGGAGACGGGCTGTGGACCTCCATCATAGCTTTTCGCAGTTCCTACTATGAAATAGCAAGGTAAATACTTATGATGAAGAATGCGGGAAGGTCTGGAGTAGAAAGTAACAGCTCACCCAGTTTGGGGGGATGTACATGGAGAATTCATCCCGTGGCTTAATGCGAATGAACTCCTCTTCCTCTCCTTTGTATAAATCGGATAGTATTTTCGCTAGAGCAGCGACGGAGTCCGGTCCCTTACGACCGCAGTGGGTGGCATCGTCTTCTCCATTAAAGTGCCACATGGCTTGTCCCCGATATTGAAGTGGCTGCACCCCCCGCATTATACATATTGACATAACCTCGATTATTGTCAATCCTGATTTGGCCAGCGTTTTTATCGGGCCCATCAGGTAAAGGACCTCTCTGTTATCTTCCTCCTAGGGGCTCTGAGGTGCCAGCTGCGGCGTTTCTTCAAAGGGGCGTTATTGAACCCAGGAAGGCCCATCCAAATAGGGTACGGAAGGGGGACGTCCTCCATATAAAACCACTCCGAAGGCCAGTCTTCGGATGTCTTCTTCGAAGTACCGGACAGGTATCCGGTCCCAACGATGCGCCATATCTCGGCTCCGCCCACTTGATATATTGACCCCTCCTGTGTACGGGGTACGAGGTAGAATGGCCTCTTCCAAAGCTCGAAATGAGCTTCGTAGCCCAAAAATAGCTCGCAAAAGGCGACGTAGCCAGCGATGTGTAGTATGGAGGCGGGAGTAGAGTTATGCAGCTGGAGGACGTAGAGCTCCAGGAGCCCGCGGAGGAACGGATGGATTGGAAATCCAAGCCCCCTTAATAAGTAAGGGACAACGCATACCCGCTCCCCCATGGATGGGTTGGGAAAGCTCTCCGCTTGCTCCCCGCCGTTGTAAGTGGCAAGTCCGGCTCGAACGAGGATCATATACGCTGGAGGGAGAAACCCTGGGTCTGTAACTCTACTAATTGGCTGTGGGGGACAGAACACTTCTTCCAATCGCTTGGCTTAGGGCTACGGGAGCGAGAGGAGGAGCTGCGATGGCCGGCCATGATGGGATGTACTTTTTCCGGGCGCGCTCCGATGGATACTCGCTGTGGGAGGATGGTGTGATCTGGATCTGAGGATCCCCGTCTCTTTAAATAGACGATTTACTCACATGGTTAGGGTGGCAAGTGTAAAAATTCCCCGACTTCTCGCATTCGCTCAACACGTGGAGGATAGCCATTATTGGGCGCAGAAGCCAAGGAGTGCAACATTCATGGGAAGCCGAACACTACTCGACAGGTATTCGAAATTTGGAGAAGAACCCGCCTTGCAATGCCGAAGACAATCTGCGCGCTGGACTCATCGTCATTGAAGCCTGGTTCAAGGGCTACTGAGGGAGTCTTGGATTAGGGGGTCCCCGGACAGCCAGACTATATCCTTTGGCCGGACTGTTGGACGATGAAGATACAACATTGAAGACTTCGTCTCGTGTCCGGGTGGGACTCTCCTTTGCGTGGAAGGCAAGCCTAGCAATTCGGATATGTAGATCTCCTCCCTAGTAACCGACTTTGTGTAACCCTAGCCCCCTCCGGTGTCTATATAAACCGGAGGCTTTAGTCCGTAGGACAACAACAATCATAAGCATAGGCTAGGTTCTAGGGTTTAGCCTCTACGATCTCGTGGTAGATCAACTCTTGTAATACTCATATCATCAAGATCAAGCAAGCAAGAAGTAGGGTATTAGCTCCATCGAGAGGGTCCGAACCTGGGTAAACATTGTGTCCCCCGCCTCCTGTTACCATCCGCCTTAGACGCACAGTTCGGGACCCCCTACCCGAGATCCATCGGTTTTGACACCGACACTAGGGATGAACTAGTACAGTGGATGTACAACCTCTTGATGAGAGGTCTTCTTGATCTCGATGAGCTGGTGTGATTGAGGATGGTCCGAATGATCCCTCTCCTGCTATGGTGGTGGCTAGCCTTATTTATAGAGGCCGTGGTCCTCTTCCCAAATGTTAGGCGGGAAGGGATCCACAACGGCCAAGTTTGAAGGGAGACAACTAGTACAAGTTATCCTGCCAAAAGGTGGTCTTCGCCTGCCAAAGGTTCTGGCAGTCATGCAACTGTGGGCTTTGCGGTGACCTCCATCCTGCCATCCTGCTAGTCTTGGTCTTGCTGCACCGATATGGAAACCTTTGCCTGATAATGGCTTCAATCGTCATGGCTGAAATCACACGAACCTCGCGAGGTGCCCCCTGCCTTGATATCTCCGCTCCTTGGGAGCCTGCCTAGCGAGGCTGCCCCAGAGGAGGTCATGTGTCGTCCGCCTCGCGAGGCTTGGCCCCTCGCGAGGCTTGGCCCCTCGCGAAGGTCTTGAGTGGTTGCTGATGACCACCAGTAGAGCCACGCCGCGGGCCTCAGGCAGGTAAGTCTGGGTACCCCCGTTCCCAGGACGCCAACACCAGTGGGATTGATGTAGTGATTTAGGAAGAAGTCGCTGATAAATCTCGGAACCATCAAAAATTCACTAGCCAGGAGCGGTTCACGGGTCCTCGATTCTAAGATGAGCTGTCGTATTTTTAAGATCAGAATGTGCCATATGGAGTAGAAGATATTAATTAAGATAGACTTACTGGTACTAATTCGCGAGGATTGTTAGAACTATCAACAGATTTGCAGATGGAGATCATGTGTCTGCAAACATAGTATCCACAAAGGTTGGTCCCTGCTTGTTGCCGAGGACACTGAAATTTTTTGTACATAATTAGTCATGTAATTGTCCTGTTAGGAACAACCTAGCCGGTGTTAGATGTATTATTTTTTCTTTGGACAAAAATAGAAAGTGGTTTATTTAGAATCTTGAACATTTGACTAGCGTAAGAAAAGGTATTTGCAGACTATTGGATAAATTTTCCGAGAATAACGAATTTTGGTGTGTTACGGGAGAAGTGATCTCGTGCTAGAGAGGTAGTTCCCTCTTGAACAGGTTCCCTGGTTTAGTTCTCCACAATGCGAGCACACTGCAAATGAAGATGAATTTTAACAACATCAATTATTGAACCAGATATGAATGCAAATTAATTTCAACATAATAGAATTCAATACCTATCCATGAATTGCTGAAGATGCGTCAGATCCTGAGCATTTATTGACTCTCTGGGAGAATCCATGTAGTAAATTGTGTTCTTGTTTGGAACAATGAATACCAATATCCAGTGATCCCTACATATTAAGAAAGCCATGAAATTACGAATTATGTCGAAATCTGAAAGACAATCAATGTATGGGGGTTGTTTACTTGACTTACCGTTCATGATATGGCCAGAGAAATGATTCTGCATGGTACGTGTTTTTGAAGAGACAGACAACTGTGTTAATGGCCCAGTCCCGTAGGTCCTTACCATCTAATGTTGTGGAATTTGCTAATGCAGGATCTATAAAGTATACACTCTCCCTTTTTCTTCTCTGCGCGTTCAATCCCCTGACAGGAATAAAATGTAGTTAGCTATTTATCATTTACAGCCTTGTATGGAGAAGTTGATTAGAGTTTGTTAAGTACTTACAAAATCAGGCATCTAACAAGAGTGGCATCGAGCTCGCTGAAGTTGAAGAAGAGATGTAAGTCCTCGAAACTCACATTGATGGAACCTGCATCATGTCGGAAATGATCTCTATTGTAGTGGACTAGCAGACCATGATGACATGCTGACATTTGATCCATGAAATATTCATGTTACTCGCGGCAAGTGGAGCTGCACTCATCAAAGTATTCACCAACAAGAAATGGCTGGCCATGGACGTAATTGCGTGCTTCAAGTACGGCTGCTTTACTTTTAGCAAGCAACAAATCTACTTCTTCGTCATCTGTGCTGCCAAAATAATATTACACCCTCATTCGAACAACCTACTGTTAATTTGGTTATGGGCGATGAGTGCTTTAAGTAAGAGGCAATCGTTCTCTTTCCTCTTTGATCTCCCGACGCGCTTCCTCGCAGGTGTAGCCCTTTTGGCCGCTTCCTTCTTGGTACTTGAACATTTCCGGCAGAACGTCTGGTTGGCTGCAAGGTAGACTGCCAAGCAGACGATGAAGCTTCGACGGACTACTTAGCAGACGGTTTTTCTATGCCAGACCGCTAAGTTGGCGGTGCTGCCGTGACGGACTACTGGACTGTAGGAGCAGAGGCATCGGACTGCTAATCATCCATTAAACTATGTTGGGTTTTTGTGCAAGTGGTGCCAACTTGTCGGTGTGCTGAGGAGGCCGTGCCAACATGTTGGTTTGCTGAGCAGGAAGTGATGAGGCATTGGTATATTGATCACGCGACTGCGGACCGACGAACTGATGAGTAGTCAGTTCTGGGCCTACAGACTAGATAGCAGGAGGTTTCGAAGCATCAGACTACTTAGCAGTCCATTCCACCAGGTTGGTCTGTTGAGCATGTGCTATAGCTAGGTCTTTCCCCGCTGCTTCAGCGGCCGACATCTGAACCGGTGGTGCATCTTCAGCAGTTGTAGGCCTTGCCACTGGCTGCTCTAGGGTGGAGGATGACACGACTTGTATGGCACAAAGTCGGGCCGGCTGATCACAGGTTGATGCATCAGCCGTCAGATTACAAGTATTAGGTTCTTTGGGGGAAGCACGCGAGAGCTGCTATGGCAAGGAGAGCATCACCGGTTGAGGGGTGACATTGGTTGCTCTTGGCGGGGCTTCATGGATCTCATCGATGAACTCTATTTCCTTTCATGGCCACTAGATGTGATGTAATAGTGTTTCTCCCAAGGTCCTTTGCTTATCAAAGTCTCCTAGGACATTGTTCGGTGCAAATTCATTGAATCCAGGCTTTACTTCAGTCATGTAGCACTTCACACAGCCTGGCTTCAATGGCACATTGTCCAAGAAGGGTGGGCAAACCCAGGTTGTTGCACATTTTAATGTACCTTCATAATGTGTAAGGACGCCCTTCAGCCTGTCTTTCATTACTGATAGATCAGATATAGCATCATCATGAGCAGCTGCAGTCTCAGTGTCGCTCGGGTCACCTGATGCACAGCTACTCTTGTGCGGTGTTGTCGCGCAATAAGCAGCATCCTCCATGCCTGCCTCCCGAAAACGAGGATAGTTTGCCAGGTAGGGATACCGTTGTTTCCCATCTGCTGGCTATTTGTCAGTCTTAGAGTCTTCTGCATCACCATTGACACCTCAATATCCTTTCGAAAAGCCGGATACATGTCCTTCCTCAACCTCTCATACTATTCATTCTACTTCATTTCAGTCCTCGCCTTTTTCATCCTGAGCCTCTCTTCTTTGCTGAGTGTGAAAGCCCTCTTGTGCAGGACATTAACAACCTATACCCCTTGCACGGCCAGGGGATCTCTAGTTTCCAAAGCATCAGACAGAATGCCACATGGCCCTGAATTCCTGAAGAACCTTCCAGGGATCTTGGAAGCCTCTAACATCACTTGATACAATTTCTTCATGACGTGAGTTTTCAAAGTAATAAGTTCTGTCATCACGCCTCTTTGCACGTGCCCGCAAGTAGTCTCTAGCGCGTTCGCCCCTGATTTCACTAAAGGCCGGTTGCCCACCCACCGCTATTGCTTCTTTGTCCTCCTGGTCCCATATTGGTTTCATGCCGTAGTATCCTGCCACACCCATACGGTGGGGGTGTACGTTCTGTTGGGGAACGCAGTATTTCAAAAAATTTCCTATGATCACGCAAGATCTATCTAGGAGATGCATAGCAACGAGACAGGAGAGTGTTTCTATGTACCCTCGTAGACCGAAAGCGGAAGCATTTAGTAACGCGGTTGATGTAGCCGAATGTCTTCGCGATCCAACCGATCAAGTACCGAACGCACGGCACCTCCGTAATCTGCACATGTTCAGCTCGGTGACGACCCTCGTACTCTTGATCCAGTTGAGGCCGAGGGTGAGGTGCGTGAGCACGACGGTGTGTTGACGGCGATGATGAAGTTACCGACGCAGGGCTTCTCCTAAGCACTACGACAATATGACCGAGGTGGAAAACTGTGGAGGCGGGCACCGCACACGGCTAAAGATCAACTTGTGTGTCAACGGGGTGCCCCCTTCCCCCGTATATAAAGGAGGGGAGGAGGAGGAGGGCCGGCCTCAAGGGGCGCGCCCAAGGGGGGATTCCTACTCCTAGTAGGAGTAGGTCCCCCCCCTTTCCTAGTCCAAGTAGGAGAAGAAGGAAGGAGAGGAGAGGGAGGAGGAAAGAGGGGGGCGCCGCCCCCTCCCTAGTCCAATTCAGACCAGCCCAGGGGGGCGGCCTCCGCTTGTGTCCCTTCTCTCCTTTCCACTAAGGCCCATGAAGGCCCAATACTTCCCCCTGGCGAATTCCCGTAACTCTCTGGTACTCCGAAAATTACCCGAACCACTCAGAAGCTTTCCGATGTTCGAATATAGCCTTCCAATATATTGATCTTTATGTCTTGGCCATTTCTAGACTCCTCGTCATGTCCGTTATATCATTCGGGACTCCAAACAAACTTCGGTACATCAAATCACATAACTCATAATACATATCGTGATCGAACGTTAAGCGTGCGGACCCTACGGGTTCGAGAACTATGTAGACATGACCGAGACATATCTCCGGTCAATAACTAATAGTGGAACATGGATGCTCATATTGGCTCCTCTATGAAGATCTTTATCGGTCAAAGCGCACAACAACATACGTTGTTCCCTTTGTCATCGGTATTTTACTTGCCCGAGATTCGATCGTCGGTATCATCATACCTAGTTCAATCTCGTTACCGGCAAGTCTCTTTACTCACTCCGTAAAGCATCATCCCGCAACTAACTCATTAGTCACATTGCTTGCAAGGCTTATAATGATGTGCATTACCGAGAGGGCCCAGAGATACCTCTCCGACAATCGGAGTGACAAATCCTAATCTCGATCTATGCCAACTCAACAAACACCATCGGAGACACCTATAGAGCATCTTTATAATCACCCAGTTACGTTGTGACATTTGATAGCACACTAAGTGTTCCTCCGGTATTCGGGAGTTGCATAATCTCATAGTCATAGGAACAGTATAAGTCATGAAGAAAGCAATAGCAATAAACTAAATGATCATAGTGCTAAGCTAATGGATGGGTCTTGTCCATCACATCATTCTCTAATGATGTGATCCCATTCATCAAATGACAACACATGTCTATGGCTAGGAAACTTAACCATCTTTGATTAATGAGCTAGTCTAGTAGAGGCATACTAGGGACACGCTGTTTGTCTATGTATTCACACATGTACTAAGTTTCCGGTTAATACAATTCTAGCATGAATAATAAACATTTCTCATGATATAAGGAAATATAAATAACAACTTTATTATTGCATCTAGGGCATATTTCCTTCAATCTCCCACTTGCACTAGAGTCAGTAATGTAGTTCACATCGTCATGTGATTTCACACCAATAGTTCACATATTTATGTGATTAGTTCACATATCCATGTGACTAATACCCAGAGGGTTTACTAGAGTCAATAATCTATTTCACATCGCTATGTGATTAACACCCAAAGAATGATCATGTTTTTCTTGTGAGAGAAGTTTAGTCTACGGGTCTGCAACATTCAGATCCGTATGTATTTTGCAAATTTCTATGTCTACAATACTTTGCACGGAGCTACTCTAGCTAATTTCTCCCACTTTCAATATGTATCTATATCGAGACTTAGAGTCATCTAGATCGGTGTCAAAAGCTTGCATCGACATAACTCTTTACGATGAACTCTTTTATCACCTCCATAACCGAGAAATATTTCCTTAGTACTCTAAGGATAATTTTGACCATTGTCCAATGATCTACTCCTCGATCACTATTGTACTCCCTTTCAAAAATCATGCTAAGGTCCACAATAGGTCTGGTACATAGCATAGCATACTTTATAGAACCTATGACTGAGGCATAGGAAATGACTTTTTCATTCTCTTTCTATTTTCTGCCGTGGTCGGGTTTTGAGTCTTTATTCAACTTCACACCTTGTAACACACTCAAGAACTCCTTCTTTGAATGTTCCATTTTGAACTACTTCAAAAAGTTGTCAAGGTATGTACTCATTGAAAAATTTATCAAGCGTCTTGATCTATCTCTATAGATCTTGATGCCCAATATGTAAGCAGCTTTACCGAGGTCTTTCATTGAAAAATTCTTATTCAAGTATCCTTTTATGCTATCCAGAAATTCAGTATCATTTCCTATCAACAATATGTCATCCACATATAATATCAGAAATGCTACAGAGCTCCCACCCACTTTCTTGTAAATACAGGCTTCTCCAAAAGTCTGTATAAAACTATATGCTTTGATCAACTCATCAAAGCATATACTCCAACTCCGAGATGCTTGCACCAGTCCATAGATGGATCGTTGGAGCTTGCACACTTTGTTAGCACCTTTAGGATTGACAAAACCTTCTGGTTGCATCATATACATCTCTTCTTTAATAAATCCATTAAGGAATGTAGTTTTGATATCCATTTGCCAGATTTCATAAAATGTGGCAACTGCTAACATGATTCGGACAGACTTTTAAGCATCGAGACGAGTGAGAAAATCTCATCATAGTCAACACCTTGAACTTGTTGAAAACCTTTTGTGACAATTCGAGCTTTGTAGATAGTAACACTACTACCAGCGTCCGTCTTCCTCTTGAAGATCCATTTATTCTGAATTGCTCACCGATCACCGGGCAAGTCAATCAAAGTCCATACTTTGTTCTCATACATGGATCCCATATCAGATTTCATGGCCTTAAGCCATTTCGCGGAATCTAGGCTCATCATCGCTTCCTCATAGTTCGTAGGTTCGTCATGGTCTAGTAACATGACTTCCAGAACAGGATAACCATACCACTCTGGTGCGGATCTTACTCTGGTTGACCTACGAGGTTCGATAGCAACTTGATTTGAAGTTTCATGATCATCATCATTAACTTCCTCACTAATTGGTTTAGGCATCACTGGAACTGATTTCCGTGATGAACTACTTTCCAATTCGGGAGAAGGTACAGTTACCTCATCAAGTTCGACTTTCCTCCCACTCACTTTTGTGGGATTTTGGGTTCCGGCAAAACCCTTGAGGTTCGAACACTGGGGTGCGCATGAAGATCTCTCCCCCTCTAGCTCTCACCCTCACCACAATCTCAAGGCTTAGCGCGTCGAACCCATAGAACAAAGGGACACAAGATTTATACTGGCCCGGGCCACCGATGTAGTGTAATACCCTACTCCAGTGTGGTGTGGTGGATTGCCTCTGGGGCTGAGGATGAACAGTTACAAGGGAAGAACAGCCTCCCGAGGAGAGGTGTTCTTGTGCTTGGTGAGCTTGTATGGTGGCCTTGGTGGAATGGATCCAGTCCAAGATGATAGGCCTCCCTACAGTGGTGACTAATCCTATTTATAGAGGCCCAGGTCCTCTTCCCAAATATTAGGCGAGAAGGGATCCCACAATGGCCAGTTTGAAGGGGGACAGCTAGTACAAGCTATCCTGACAAAAGATGGTTTTCGCCTACCAAAGGCTCTGGTGGTGACGCCGTCCTGGGCTCCACGTTGACCTCCGTCCTGCTGTCCTTGGTCTCGTTGCACCGATATGGAAACCTTTGCTTGACACCTCGGGACTCCGCGCCTGCACTTTCTTCTTTAGCACCAAAGGGGAAATAAGGACACTGCATGCGCTGGCGCCTGCCTGGTGCCCGCCTGGCCTTAGTCGTCATGGCTTGCGTCACAGGAACCTCACGAGGTGCTCCTTGACTTGATCTCTCCGCCTCTCGTGAGCCAGCATGGTGAGGCTACCCCCGAGGAGGTATTGCGTCGTCTGCCTCACGAGGCTTGGCCCCTCGCGAGGGTCTTGAGTGTTTGTTGGTGAAGATGGGCCGTACAGGGCCTGGTGGAGCCATGCCGTGGGCCGCAGGCAGGCAAGTCTGGGGACCCCCGTTCCCAGGACACCGACAGTAGCCCCCGGGCCTAAGGCACACTTGGGCTTGGCTTCGAGGCAAAGCCAAGGGGCAAGTGCGGAGCGCTGCGGGCCCCAACAGCCGGTGGCCTCGTTTGACGTGTGGCGGTTGATTGGACGTGGGCGTCTCCACTTCCCCATGCAGCCTTGATATCCGCCTAGCTAGGCGGCCATCGGGGCTCACACAGTTATCCCCCCATTGCTAGTGATGCGCCCCTCCAACTCTCATGCCTTTCCGAAACAATAACCTCCTCTTCCAATCTATCCTGAGCTCGGCCTTCCTTGCTGCCATGGCACCCTGGCGAAGGGAGAAGGAACAGAAGAAGCCTCAGTCTTCAGCCAGGCCGCCCCCGGCCGTTGAACCCGCCATTGGCCGGTCATTGGTGCTCAACCAGGAAGCCACGGACAAGGTCCGCCCTGCGCTCACTGCTGACTTTAACGAATGGGGGAGGACATCGTACTAAGAGGGCTCGCGAGCTCATGGACGAAAAGAGCCGAGGCCTTCTCGGGCGTGCATTCTCCCGCGTCTTCAGCCATCTCCTGAAGAACAATCCTGACTTTGACTTTGTGTCCGCCATTGCCCAAGTGCCCACGGTCGTCAGAGGCCACCTCGCGCACTGGGTGGATGACAATGTGGATGCTCTGGTTAGGGACTTTTCTTCTGATGACGATGCGGTGGTGGTCGCGGCGGACGAGGGTGACGTAGTCAATGGCGGCGCGGCCGATGGCGATGTGGCTGATGGCGGAGCGGCTGATGGCGAAGCGGCTGATGGCGATGTAGACAGTGACAACGACGGCGCTAGCAGCCTGTCCGGAAGCGATTCGGGGGGCGAGGCTGTAACGCCCCAAGACCGGAGCTTCAGCCGCCTTCCATGTTTTCCGAGTTTTGTCGTGTGAGTTGTTGGTTTGTTGCATTCATCATCGCATCATGTGCATTGCATCATGTCATCATGCCATCATGTCATTAATCTTTGCATCTCAACTCAACTAAATAAATTGCATAGATCTTTCGATCTATTTAAATCGAGGGAATTCACATGGTCGTTTCTCTTTAAAACATACCCTCCCGATATTTAGGGAGCTATTATAAAATATTCCATTTTTCGGAATCACCCATTAACACGCTCGCAAAATAAATCCCAATGCCTTTGTTATCACAACTCTTGGCCTCTAACTTTGCCATATATTCTTTCATCATATTTCGGAGCTCCACCAAAAATCCGAACATTTTTGGACACTTCTAAAACCAAGTACTAGTTCAAACCCATTTGAATTAAATTCAAATGAGTTTGAATTACATCTTTCAATCATGCCTCTCCTATTTTTTCATGGACCGTGCACCTTTTTTTACGAGTCCAGAAAAATAATCCCAGTGCCAAAGTTCCTTCTCTACCATTTTCTTTTCTCTCTTTTCTTTCTTCCTATTTCTTTGTTTTGGAAATAATAAGAGAAGGGAGGGAGAAAGGGCCTACACCCACAGGCCTCTTGGGACTAGGCCTGCCAGGTCGGCCCATTTGTACCGAGGCCTCCCAAGCCACCGAATCCTAACCCTAGCCCCGACCCTCTTCTCTCTATCTCTCCCTTCTGTTTCCCCTCGCGCCGCCAGGAGGCAGCGAGCGTGTGCCAGCGCCCGATCCCTACGCTGCTTAGATCTGCTCGATCACCACATCCTCCCTCTCGCCACCTGCGCCTCGTTCTGATCCCCTCACCCCCTCCTAGCGCCGCCGCCAGGCCACCGTGCCCGACCCTATGCCACCTCGTCCCCGCTGCCAACTCTCCTCGCCGGAGGAGCACCAAGAGGAGTGGAGCACCATCATCGCCGCCCCGCTCCCTGCTTACCTGGGGTCTTCACCACGAGGTCTTCCTCCAAACCAAGGTCGTTTCCGCAGCGCCTTGCTCGTACCCCGTGAGATCCAGCAAGTACGGCGCCTCCCCAAGCTCTCTACGACCTCCTATGTTCCCCCTCTGTTAGCTCCCCTACCGGGCTCCTCTTTCTTCACGCCGTCTTTGTCGAGGGCCAGGAGCTCAACCTTGAGCCTCTCCACGGGCGCCCGCACCCATGCTTCGCTCCTGAAGGCATGCAACCGCCCCGAGCTCCCTTGCCACGCTGTCATGCCACGGGCCATGACATCCGCCGCGGAGCTCCCAGCCTCCAGCAGATGTTGTTCATGTCCGGCACCCCTGCTTCCTCCCACGTCGCCCCTGCCTCGTTGCCTGCTTGCCTCTGTGCCCCTCCATGGACCCCGAGCATCACCGCCGTATGTTGCATGCCACTGAAGCTCTCACTGCCTTCGTGCACCACCGCCAGCCCCTTTTGTCGTTTTCAAGACCGTCCAAATCAGGGAACGCCAAGTTCCACTACTGTTGACCCCGAACATCTACGAAACGTGGACCTCTACGATCAATGTGGAATTGTCAAGTACCCTTTGGACGCACCAAGTTCCTCTTCAAAATGTACAACTACATCTGATGTGGATTTCGACAAGTACCACGACGGCCGGAGCCCTCGGATACATCAAGTTCGACTACCTTCGTGTGTACCACTACCGTCAACGAAGACACGTGTTACGCAAGCGTCAAGTTCGGCTACAACATGTGTACGCCTACTATCACCGAACACCCATGCACGACTACCGTCGACCGCGAAGGGCTTGGAGTCATCAAGTACCTCTCCGAATGAACGTGAACGACTACTTCCACTTTGAACGTGAACGACTACCGTCGCGAGAACAACTACTTCCTGTCAAACTCGTTCCGCCCCGAAAACACACGCTTCAAAGGTATAACGTCAAGACGACCACCGTGGACGAATTTTGTGTGATACGAGATGAACCCCGTGTTTGCACCGTGCCCGTTTGTTTCGTGCATGACCCTCAGTTGCCATGCCACCGACACATGGGACACCCGGTAACCGGGATCACCCCACCATCTCTTGTGTGTTCCACACATCCGCACATTTCTCTTTTGCATCGGTATCTCAATTGAGTTACCGGAACCGGAACGTTGCTGTGGCATCATTTTCGTTATCGTCGCCGTGGCACCCCTTTTGTTTCCGCCACGATGACGAATGCTTCATAATATGTTCATATCAACATTTTCACAAAATTGCATAAAACTTGCATATGTCATTCGCATCATGATAATAACATTTAAAATGTTTAAAATTGTTGTTGCATTAAATTGTAATGCACATGAGGTTTTACCGGAATCGTTGTTTGTTGTTCCGGCCTCATTTAAACTTGCCTAAATAGTTAGTTTACTTATGCTTCATAACCGAGAGAGAACTAAATAATTGATGTGGTGTTTCGTCAATATGCAACTCGTTGCATATTGAGCTCCATTTAACTTGCAGTGTTGTTTGTGCATATTGCCATGCCATGCCTCTTTAAACCGGACATGCATCATATTTGATTGTGCATCATGCCATGTTCATGTGATGGTTGTTTACTATGTTGCTTGCTTCTTTCCGGGTTGCTTCTCCCGTTAGCTTCGGTTCCGTTCCGGAGTTGTGAGGATTCGTTTGACTAACGTCTGTTTGTCTTCTTCATGGACTCGTTCTTCTTCCTTGAAGGATCTCAGGCAAGATGACCATACCCTCGAAATCACTTCTATCTTTGCTTGCTAGTTGTGCACTATATCGATATGTCGCTCTACCTACCACTTGTTATATCATGCCTCCCATATTGCCATGTCAAGCCTCTAACCCGCCTTCCGACCAAACCATTGTTTGGCTATGTTACCGCTTTTGCTCAGCCCCTCTTATAGCGTTGTTAGTTGCAGGTGAAGCTGAAGTTTGTTCCATGTTGGAACATGGATATGTTGGGATATCACAATATCTCTTATTTAATTAATGCATCTATATACTTGGAAAAGGGTGGAAGGCGCGGCCTTATGCCTGGTGTTTTGTTCCACTCTTGCCGCCCTAGTTTCCGTCATACCGGTGTTATGTTCCTTGATTTTGTGTTCCTTACGCGGTTGAGTGTTATGGGAACCCCTTGACAGGTTGCTTTGAATAAAACTCCTCCAGCCAGGCCCAACCTTGGTTTTACATTTGCCTAACAACCTAAGCCTTTTTCCCTTGGGTTTCCGGAGCCCGAGGGTCATCTTTTTTTCACCCCCGGCCAGTGCTTCTCTAAGTGTTGGTCCGAACCAGCGCACCATGCGGGACCGTCCCTTGGCAAGGTTATGTTGGTACCTGTACGCTTAGCTTATCCGGTGTGCCCTGAGAACTAGGTATGTGCAGCTCCTATTGGGATTTGTCGGTACATCCGGGCGGCTTTGCTAGTCTTGTTTTACCATTGTCGTAATGTCTTGTAACCGGGATTCCGAGTCTGACCGGGTCTTCCTGGGAGAAGTAATATCCTTCGTTGACCGTGAGAGCTTGTGATGGGCTAATTTGGGACACCCCTGCAGGGTATAAACTTTCGAGAGACGTGCCTGTGGTTATGTGGCAGATAGGAATTTGTTAACATCCGGTTGTAGAGAACTTGACACTAAACTTAATTAAAATACATCAACCGCGTGTGTAGCCGTGATGGTCTCCTTTCGGTGGAGTTCGGGAAGAGAACATGGCCTTGTGTTATGCTTGAGCGTAAGTAGCTTCGGGATCACTTCTTGATCATTATTAGCTTTTCGACCGTGTGTTGCTTCTCTTCTCACTCACTTTTGCGTAAGTTAGCCACCATATATGCTTAGTCCTTTGCTGCAGGTCCACCTCATTACCCCATTCCTGCCCATAAGCTTAAATAGTCTTGATCTCGCGGGTGTGAGATTGCTGAGTCCTTGTGACTCACAGATACTTCCAAACAGTTGCAGGTGCCGATGATACCAGAGCAGGTGGCGCAACTGAGCTCAAGTGGGAGCTCAATGATGACCTTGGTCGTTGTTATGTTTCTTGTCCTGATGATCAGTAGTGGAACCTAGTTGGGACGATCGGGGATCTAGCATTTGGGGTTGTCTTATTTATTTTGGTTCCGTAGTCGGACCTTGATTGTACTCTGGATGATGTATGTTTAACTTGTATTTGTGTGAAGTGGCAATTGTAAGGCAACACTTTATCCCTTTCTTATTCAGTACATGGTATTTTGTGAAGATTACCCCTCTTGCGACAAACCTTCCGTGCGGCTATGCCTCTAAGTCGTGCCCCGACACATGGGAAATATAGCCGCATTGTGGGTGTTACAAGTTGGTATCAGAGCCTTCCCCGACTTAGGAGCCCCCTGCTTGATCGAATCGCTGATGTTGTTGAGTCTAGATCAAAATGTTTTGAGTCTTAGGATTATATATATCGGAGAGTAGTATTCTTTTTACTCCTCAGTTCCTTCGTCGCTCTGGTGAGGCCTCCTGACGTAGAAGTTTTGACTTTTCTCTCTTCAAATTTCACGATTTTTTTTATGATCATGCGGGTATCTTGGAATCGTTCCGATGGTTTTGTGATGAGAACATTGTTCTTGGTGCCTCCTAACATTTAGGGGTTGTGGCAATGTCCCGGGGAGTTGAGCTCCGAGGTGTTGTCGTCACAATTTTATCGTTGTAGTTCTGGAATACATGAGTTCTCCGACATCGAAAATCTCTTTTATGCAGTTGTTGGTGAGATAAACTCGACGCCACCCAGTACTGGGGCGGGAGTTTGGGAGTATTGCCATAACTCGTATAACTAATGCTTTTCGAAGGTTAAGGTACATGATTTCCGAAGGTATCTTGGTTATGTGTTGAAGGATGGATACAGCTGGATGTAGGAATTGTTAGTTTGGGTGAGATATTATGCTTCCCCTATATCCCCAACACCCGATTGCATAACTAGAAACTTTTGGGAGTTTATAAGTGGGAATTCAAGTATCTCGTAGGATATCTTTCCAACAGACACATGATAAGATATGGGATCTATCATACGTTTATTTCTGGCTTATTTTGCAAGAGAATCCTTTGTTTTGTTTTGAGTTGTGGTATTCGAGTTGCTTCAATGTCAAGTGTTGATTCCATACCTATCCTTCTTGATTATTGAGGTTGTCATGTCGTTTCTTTCCAACTGGTGTGATTCTCTTCAAGATGATCCTATCATTTTTCCCATTCGCAAGATCCAATCTCAGTTTTCTTCAATGATGTTTGTTTCATCCGTCTCCAAGTTGCTTTGTTTTACCCACCCCTTTTCTTTAAGGACTCAGACTTCTTTATCAAGTATCCTTTTTATTGATGTGAAGTCTCTCCATTTTTTCGCCAATGCCCTTATGCGGTGATTCTCAGGAAGATACTAACGAAGCTTCAAGTGTATTATTCTTCATTATTTTCTTCTCCGGTGGATTCAAGTCAAGCTTTGTTGATCATATCCTTTCCTCATTTCAAATGTCTTCTCTTGCCGGTGCACCTCTTAATCATAAACTTCTCGCTATTCATTTGTTTCGTAGTGCTGAAGATATCTCAGGAGATTCGTGTTTCCATTCTCGATCCGTTCAAGCTATTTCGAGATTGTTATCTCATTCAAGCCATTTAATTCAACTGGTGAAATATCTTTCAAGTAATCGGTCAACGGTGTTTCTTTTGAGTGGGCCCTAACCCACAAGTCTTTTCCCAGGATCTTACCCGACTCTTCTAATCTCCCCGGAATTACTCTCAAATTCTTTTCCAAGTTTGACGTAAGAATGAGTTATCATCAGTCAAATGTCTTTCCCCAAGATCTTTAAAATTCTTTCATCGTTGGTTCAACCTTTCTAATTTTCATTCCGGAGTGCCTCAACAATTCATGGTGGTGCTTCTCATCGTCATTGTCAACATTTGAAGACCGAAGAAGAGTTTTTTTCCTCCATATCTTATCCATTCTCTCAAAGATGTGATTCTAGCTTGATGCCATCCTCTAATAATTACTTTCGATTGTGAGAATTCTTCTCACCCATCTGGAGAATTCGGGAGCCTTTTCAGTTTGATTCTCCGGAGCCCATCATCTCAGAATTATTTGTTCCATCTTTCAACTCTCGTTCTCCAAATCTTACCGATGCATCATTCAAGTATTATCTAATCGGTTCATGATCTCTTCGTTCTCATTATCTATTTTCCCTCAAGTATCTTCATTCCTTTTCCAATTCTTCCCGGTGAATTGTGGCTTTCCTACTTTCAGTTTTAATTCTTTTGGTGGTTTGTTCAAGATTTCTCCTCCTTCGTTATTGTATCAATTCATTCGTTCTTTCCAAATCCTAGCGGTGGTTCGTTGAAGTCCTTCTCAAGTTTAGGCTACATCTATCTTAATCCTTTTTACGGGAATAAGTAGTATGCCAAATCTGTTGCTTGTCATCAATCTAAATTGGTGAAGGATATGCATAACATAATTCTTATTATTGTTTCATCCAAGTGATCTAGTTTCTTCTTTCCAGAGTGTTCATCATGTCACATTTTGCGGTTCGAGATGCTACATCTTTTCTTTCCGGAGTTTCAAGTTTTTTATCGGCTATATCATCGCGAAGCTCCATATAATCAATGAAAGGATTCATCTTATTCTTTTCAAGCTTCTTTTCCTTGCAATCTTCTTTTATCTATCCGGAGTTCTGCGAGAGTTTCTACATGGTGACTCATCAAGGATTTCTTTGCATTCTTCTATTGTTCTTTAAGATTTCTCTTGAAGTTATGATCCGCCAAGCTATACTCTCAAATAAACATGGTGTTCAACACATGTCTTGTTTTGAGGAGTTCAAGCATTCTTCATCTTGCATTCTAAAGTGCAATTCTTTCAACCTTATCTTTTGAAGTGGTGTTATGTCATTCTTGATAATTTCCCTTCGTGTTTCATGATTCACAAGTTATCAAGAATGAGGTATTTTAAACCCATTAGTCCCTTCGTTGGAGTTATCTTGTGTCATATTTCTCCTTAAGCTTTCCCAAAGGATTGTTGCTATTTATGGTGCTTATAAATGACCCAAGTTCTTCATTTATCCTCTTGGTGAAATAATCTTCTCGTCTCCTTGTTGATATCAATCCAATCTTTTGTTTCTGTAGTGGCAGGATTTCGCCTCAATTTTGAGAAGTTTTCCTTAAGCCCACAACAAGCTTACTCTTTTCGTTGTTGGATTTCCAACAACTCCATTCGGCCCTTCTTCGTAAGGATGCTTTTCCAATTTAATTGTGGGGGAGGATGTTTTCTCTTCTCCATTCTTTTCATTCCATTCTTGCATTTCTTCCGGAGGCATTGTCATGTTACACTCTTCGACCCATCATCCCATTTTTGTCAAGATCATGTTCAATTCCTTCCATTTATAGTCGGAGTGCTATCCAAATTATATCATTCTTATTCCTTATCTATCTTGTGTTAACCGCAGTGTTGTCGTAATTGATTTTTCTCGTTCCTTGTACATCTTGTTTCAACCGGAATGCTTGTATGTACTTCTTGTCCATTGCAACCCTTTTCTTATGTCTTTCAACCTACAAGGTTCCCATAATGTTCCTTGTTCCTCTTTTCTAACAGAGTGTTTTCAACTTTGTTCATCTTCGTCATTTTCTTTCTTTAAATTTGTTCAACCTCTCAAGGTTCTTTGGTTTCACTCGTTTGACAAAGAAGCAACTTAGCTTTACCTTTTCTCTTCCTCTTCCGTTTTCCCTCCATGTTTTCCGAGTTTCGTCATGTGAGTTGTTGGTTTGTTGCATTCATCATTGCATCATGTCATCATGCCATCATGTCATTAATCTTTGCATCTCAACTCAACTAAATAAATTGCATAGATCTTTCAATCTATTTAAGTCGAGGGAATTCACATGGTGGTTTCTCTTTAAAATATACCCTCCCGATAATTAGGGAGCTATTTTATAATATTCCATTTTTCAAAATCGCCCATTAACACGCTCGCAAAATAAATCCCAATGCCTTTGTTATCACAACTCTTGGCCTCTAACTTTGCCATATATTCTTTCATCATAATCCGGAGCTCCACCAAAAATCCGAACATTTTTGGACACTTCTAAAACCAAGTCCTAATTCAAACCCATTTGAATTAAATTCAAATGAGTTTGAATTACATCTTTCAATCATGCCTCTCCTATTTTTTCGTGGACCGTGCACATTTTTTTATGAGTCCAGAAAAATAATCCCAGTGCCAAAGTTCCTTCTCTACCATTTTCTTTTCTCTCTTTTCTTTCTTCCTATTTCTTTGTTTTGGAAATAATAAGAGAAGGGAGGGAGAGAGAGCCTACACCCACCGGCCTATTGGGTCTAGGCCTACTAGGTCGGCACATTTGCATCGAGGCCTCCTAGGCCACCTAATCCTAACCCTAGCCCCGACCCTCTTCCCTCTATCTCTCCCTTCCGTTTCCCCTCGCGCCGCCAGGAGGCAGCGAGCGCGTGCCAGCGCCCGGTCCCTACGCCGCTTAGCTCTGCTCGATCACCTCATCCTCCCTCTCGTCACCTGCGCCTCGTTCTGATCCCCTCACCCCCTCCTAGCACCGCTGCCAGGGCACCGCGCCCGACCCTACGACACCTCGTCCCTGCCGCCAACTCTCCTCACCGGAGGAGCACGAGGAGGAGTCGAGCACCATCGTCGCCGCCCCGCTCCCTGCTTCCCTGGGGTCTTCACCGCGAGGTATTCCTCCGAACCAAGGTCGTTGCCGCAGCGCCTTGCTCGTACCCTGCGAGATCCAGCAAGTAAGGTGCCTCCCCAAGCTCTCTGCGACCTCCTCTGTTCCCCCTCCATTAGCTCCCCTGCTGGGCTCCTCTTCCTTCGCGCCTACTTTGTCAAGTGCCAGGAGCTCGACCTCGAGCCTCTCCACGCGTGCCCGCACCCATGCTTCGCTCTTGAAGGCATGCAACCGCCCCGAGCTCCCTTGCCTCGCTGTCATGCCGCGGGCCATGACCGCCGCCGTGGAGCTCCCAGTCTCCGGCAGCTGTTGTTCATGTCCGACACCCCTGCTTCCTCCCATGTCGCCCCTGCCTCGTTGCCTGCTTGCCTTTGTGCCCCTCCATGGACCCCAAGCATCACCGTCGTACGTTGCATGCCACTGAAGCTCTCGCTGCCTTCGTGCACCACCGCTGGCCCCTTTTGTCGTTGTCAAGACCGTCCAAATCAGGGAACGCGAAGTTCCACTACTGTTGACCCGGAACATCTACGAAACGTGGACCTCTACGATCGATGTGGAACCGTCAAGTACGCTTTGGACGCGCCAAGTTCCTCTTCAAAATGTACAACTGCATCTGATGTGGATTTCGACAAGTACCACGACGGCCGCAGCCCTCGGATACGTCAAGTTCGACTACCTTCGTGTGTACCACTACCGTCGACGAAGACACGTGTTACGCAAGCCTCAAGTTTGGCTACAACATGTGTACGCCTACTATCACCGAAGACCCATCCACGACTACCGTCGACCGCGAAGGGCTTGGAGTCATCAAGTACCTCCCCGAACGAACGTGAACGACTACTTCCACTATGAACGTGAACGACTACCGTCGCGAGAACAACTACTTCCCGCCAAACTCGTTCCGCCCCGAAAACACACGCTTCAAAGGTATAACATCGAGACGACCACCATGGACGAATGTTGTGTGATACGAGATGAACCCCGTGTGTTGCACCGTGCCCGTTTGTTTCGTGCACGACCCTCGATTGCCATGCCACCAAAACATGGGACACCCGGTAACCGGGATCATCCCACCATCTCTTGTGTGTTCCATGCATCCGCACATTTCTCTTTTGCATTGGTATCTCAATCGAGTTACCGGAACCGGAACGTTGCGGTGGCACCATTTTCATTATAGTCGCCGTGGGACCCCTTTTGTTTCTGCCATGATGATATATGCTTCATAATATGTTCATATCAATATTTTCACAAAATTGCATAAAACTTGCATATGTCATTCGCATCATTATAATAACATTTAAAATGTTTAAAATTGTTGTTGCATTAAATTGCTAATGCACATGAGGTTTTACCGGAATCATTTTTTGTTGTTCCGGCCTCATTCAAACTTGCCTAAATAGTTAGTTTACTTATGCTTCACCTCTTGCCATGTTAATCAACATTTAAAATTGTTGGGTACATAACCGAGAGAGAACTAAATAATTGATGTGGTGTTTCATCAATATGCAACTCGTTGCATATTGAGTTCCATTTAACTTGTAGTGTTGTTTGTGCATATTGCCATGCCATGCCTCTTTAAACCGGACATGCATCATATTTGATTGTGCATCATGCCATGTTCATGTGATGGTTGTTTACAATGTTGCTTGCTTCTTTCCGGGTTGCTTCTCCCGTTATCTTCGGTTCCGTTCCGGAGTTGTGAGGATTCGTTCGACTAACGTCCGTTTGTCTTCTTCATGGACTCGTTCTTCTTCCTTGGGGGATCTCAGGCAAGATGACCATACCCTCGAAATCACTTCTATCTTTGCTTCCTAGTTGTTCGCTCTATCGATATGTCGCACTACCTACCACTTGTTATATCATGCCTCCCATATTGCCATGTCAAGCCTCTAACCCACCTTCCTAGCAAACAGTTGTTTGGCTATGTTACCGATTTTTCTCAGCCCCTCTTATAGCGTTGTTAGTTGCAGGTGAATCTGAACTTTGTTCCATGTTGGAACATGGATATGTTGGGATATCACAATATCTCTTATTTAATTAATGCATGTATATACTTGGAAAAGGGTGGAAGGCTCGGCCTTATGCCTGGTGTCTTGTTCCACTCTTGTCGCCCTAGTTTCCGTCATACCGGTGTTATTCTAATGCCCCGGATGTAATTTGCCATATTTGTAATCCAACTCTTGCCTTTTTTGGCTCTAAGTTATGATTTTTCCTTCGTGGTTGGGTTTTGCCTTCGTTTTGCATTTTTTCATGTCATGCATTTCATATCATGCCATCATGTGCGTCTCTTTTGCATACGTGTTCGCCTCGTGCATCCGAGCATTTTCTCCATTGTCCGTTTTGCAATCCGACACTCCTATGTCATCCGGCGTCCCCCTCTTGTCTCTTTTCGTGAGCGGGGGTTAAACTTTCTCGGAATGGACCGAGATTTGCCAAGTGGCCTTGGTACACCACCGATAGACCGCCTGTCAAGTTTCATGCCCTTTCTAGTCCGTTTGATACTCCAACGGTTAACCGGGGAACCGTAAAGGCCTCGTGTGTGTTGCAGCCCAACACCCCTCCAAAGTGGCCCAATAACCCATCCAAACCACTCCCATGTCCTCCGTCGTCGGATCACGATCGCGTGGCCGAAAACTACACCTCATTTGGACACTCCCATCTCCTGCTAGGTGTAAATATGTGCACCCCCTCCAAAAATTCGGGCGAAACCCTAGTCTTCCCTTTCCTCCGCGCGCCGGACACGTCCGCCTAGTGCCGGACACGTCCACCGCGCCGCCCGGCGAACCCTGTGCCGCCAAGTGTCGCGTCGCCGCTCCCCCGCGCCGCAATTCCGCGAGCCCAGATCCGACCCCCGAGGGCCCGCTCCTTTGCGCCGCCCGTGCCCGCTAGTCGCCGCCGCCCGGATCCCGCGCACCGCCCGCCACCTCGCCGGTGCCACCCTTCGCTGCCGCGTCCTCCGCCGCCCGGCCGTGCGCTCTGCCCGCCGCGCCAGCTCCGGCGACCGGAGCCGCCCCTACTGCGCCTCCTCAAGGCCAACTCTGGTGCCCCCCCTTCTCCGGCAAGGAACTCCGGCGACCCCGACCACGCTGACCACCGCGGCCTCCTTCTCTGGCGACCTCCTCGGTGAACCTCGAAGAACGCGTAGTCAACCCTAGATCTGTTCACCGAGGTTGATATTCCACTAAGTTATTTTTTTCTACTATATTTTCAGCCATGTTCAACATGCCATAACTCCTCATTCGTAGATCCGTTTTCCGTGCATGATATATCAAAATGTTCATCATGATGTTCTCTCAATTTTGTTCCATTGTGACATGCTTGTTAGAGTCCATCTTGACGCCCAAATAGTTGATGGAAGAGTTCTATAAAATGTTAGGTGCTGATTCTTAGCAGAGTATGAGCATTTGTCATTTTTGCTACATTTGTTGTGTGCTGCATATGGGCATGAGCTCTACATGTGTTTTGGGCTATGCCATCTTTACAGGGGGTGCTTGCCATGTATTTTTGTGATCAATTTGGTGACACTAGCACAAGCATGCAAAGTAGCTCTCGTGATATTTCTGATTTCAGGGACTTAGTATTTCACTAAGTCATTGCTCTGCTGTTATTTTTATGCCATGTATTCATGTTGCTATAGTGAGATCCATGCTTGTTTTGAGTATCTTCAGTAAGAATGATTTTGACATATGGTTATGCTCTATCCATCCATGCCCCTGTAAAGTGCAACTATCCCTGGGTGGTTTTGGTAATTCCTAACAACATATAGCTCATTGAGCTAACATTATTCCAAGATTAATATTTCAGGAAAAGCTCAATGAATGGCATGGCATGGATGAGGAAAGTGGATCCCTCAAAATTCTAAGGACAAAAAGTTTGGCTCAAGCTTGAAGCTCAAGACTCTACATTTTATATTTTAGTGATCCAAGATCACATTGAGTCTATAGGAAAAGCCAATACTATCAAGGAGGGATGAGGTGTTGCTTAATGGCTTGCTTGCTCAAAATGCTTAGTGATATGCTCCAAAACCCTCAACTACCTTCCCACATCCACATATGACCTAAACCAAAAGTCAAACTCGGCCCCACCGATTCTTTCTATCCGGCGCCACCGAGTTTCAAATGTCATAGCCACTGCCACAAACCCTAGGCAAATCGGTCTCACCGATAGGGATCTCGGTCTCACCGAGATGGGATTGTAATCTCTCTGTTTCCCTTTGTAACGTTTCGGTCTTACCGAGATGAGCGATTGGTCCCACCGAGATTGCAATGTAAACTCTCTGTTTCCCTTTTGTAACATTTCGGTCTCACCGAGATGAGCGAATCGGTCCACCGAGTTTACCTGACCAACTCTCTGGTTAGCTTATTACCAAAATCGGTCGCACCGAGTTTGTGTAATCACACCGAGATTACGTTATGCCCTAACCCTAACCATATCGGTCCTACCGAGTTGCATCTCAGTCCCACCGAAAATCCGAACGGTCACTTGGTTTGCTGAATCGGTCCGACCGAGTTTAACCATTCGGTCCCACCGAGTTTGGCAAATTGTGTGTAATGGTTAGATTTTGTGTGGAGGCTATATATACCCCTCCACCCACTCTTCATTCATGGAGAGAGCCATCAGAACATGCCTACACTTCCAATACACATTTTCTGAGAGAGAACCACCTACACTTGTGTTGAGGTCAAGATATTCCATTCCAACCATATGAATCTTGATCTCTAGCCTTCACCAAGTTGCTTTCCACTCAAATCTTCTTTCCACCAAATCCAAATCCTATGAGAGAGAGTTGAGTGTTGGGGAGACTATCATTTGAAGCACAAGAGCAAGGAGTTCATCATCAACACACCATTTGTTACTTCTTGGAGAGTGGTATCTCCTAGATTGGCTAGGTGTCACTTGGGAGCCTCCGACAAGATTGTGGAGTTGAACCAAGGAGTTTGTAAGGGCAAGGAGATCGCCTACTTCATGAAGATCTACCGCTAGTGAGGCAAGTCCTTCGTGGGCGACGGCCGTGATGGAATAGACAAGGTTGCTTCTTCGTGGACCGTTCGTGGGTGGAGCCCTCCGTGGACTCGCGCAACCGTTACCCTCCGTGGGTTGAAGTCTCCATCAACGTGGATGTACGATAGCACCACCTATCGGAACCACGACAAAAACATCCATGTCTCCAATTGCGTTTGAATCCTCCAAACCCTTCCCTTTACATTCTTGCAAGTTGCATGCTTTACTTTCCGCTGCTCATATACTCTTTTGCATGCTTGCTTGAATTGTGTGGAGATTGCTTGACTTGTGCTAAGATAGCTAAAATCTGTCAAGAACTAAAATTGGGAAAAGGCTAGATTTTTATTTGGTCAAATAGTCTAATCACCCCCCTCTAGACATACTTTCGATCCTACAAGTGGTATCAGAGCTTTGGTCTCCATTTGCTTTGATTTCCATAGATTTTGGCGGTCATAGCCTTGGTTTCACAACCTAGGAGAGTATGGTGTCTAGCGAGGGAAATTATCACCGTAGAGGTCCTTACTTTGATGGCACTAATTTTGCTAGTTGGAAGCATAAGATGAAAATGCATATTCTTGGACATAACCCCGCCGTTTGGGATATTGTGTGTATTGGCTTGCAAGGTGAATTATTTGATGGGAAAGAACCAAACCGTGAAGCCACCGCCGAAGAGTTGAAAATGCTGCAATACAACGCTCAAGCTTGTGATATCCTCTTCAACAGATTGTGCCCCGAAGAATTCAACAAAATCAGCCGTCTTGAGAATGCAAAGGAAATTTGGGATACTTTGATTGATATGCACGAAGGTACCGACTTCGTCAAGGAATCCAAATTGGATGTGCTTCAAAGTCAACTTGACAAGTTCAAAATGAAGGATGGTGAAGGTGTTGCTGAAATGTACTCTAGGCTTGCTCTTATCACAAATGAGATTGCCGGCTTACGGAGTGAAGAGATGACTGATAGATTCATCATCAAGAAGATCCTAAGAGCCTTGGATGGAAAATATGATACCGTGTGCACATTGATCCAAATGATGCCCAATTACAAAGATCTCAAGCCAACGGAAGTCATCGGAAGAATTGTTGCTCATGAGATGTCACTCAAGGATAAAGAGGAACTTCACAACAAATCAAGTGGTGCTTACAAAGCCTCATGTGAAGCCCCCACATCATCGAGTGAGAAACAAACCTTCAATGAAGAATTGAGCTTAATGGTGAAGAACTTCAACAAGTTCTACAAGAGTAGAAGCAAAGAGAGAGCTCCAAGTCAAGGTCCTACAATGACAAAAGATCTTCTAGTCGAGAGCGAAATTGCTAAAATTGTGGAAGGCCCGGACACTATTCCAATGAGTGTACGGCCCCCTACAAGAGAAGAGAAGATTCTCCCAAGAGAAGAAGTAGAAGAGAAGAATCACCATATAGAGAAAGAAGGAGTAGAGATGATCATTATGAACGAAGACCCTCATGGAGAAGCAAGGATTCGGAAAGAAAGGACAAGTCATCAAGGAGCTACACAAAACGAAGACATCAAGCTCATGTTGGTGAATGGGTATCCGGCTCCGACTCCGACAACCATTCCGAGAGAAGCTATCACTCCGACTCCGAATATACTCAAGATGAAGGTGTTGCCAGTCTAGCACTTCTGACAACCAACTGCTACGACATATTTGACTCACCAAATGAAGGAGTTGGAACATGCTTCATGGCTAAAGGCCCAAAGGTATCACACCCCGAGTATGTTGATTTCAATAGTGATGAACATGACTTGTTAGGTGATGATGATTTACTTGTTGACAACTCTAGTGATGAATACTATGATGAAACATCAATTAATCATGCTAATCAAGATAAAACGAATGATAAGGAGAAGGAGAAGATTGAGTCTCTAACTAAAGAACAAAACACTCTTAAGTTAGCTCATGAAACTATCTTAGGAGATCATCGAGAACTTTTAAGGACTCATGAGAAATTACTCTTTGAAAAGCTCAACCTTGAGCAAGAGCATGAGTTCTTAAAAGCAATCAATGATGATCTTCGTAAGAAAAGTTCTTCTTACATTGCCAAGCGTTTACTCTTATCCACTTACATGCCTCAAGTCAAGTCTAGTAACAAGAACAAGGAAGATTCTTCCTCTAGTAGTAACAATAATCATGCTAAATCCAATATTGTTGCTTCTAGTAGTTCTCTTGATTCCACTAAAGATTCTCTTAGCCAAGTTACACTTGAGCAAGAAAATAGATTATTGAAGGGAATTATAGAGAAAGGTGTTTACAAGAGACTTGCCGAAAGTAAGAAATTCGAGGAAATTGTACGCAAGCAAGGAAGGCACCGGAAGAATCAAGGTGTTGGTTTTGAACGAAAGTTCAATGCCAATGGAGTTGAGTGGGAAGAAGATCAATACCCCAAGACGAAGTTTGTTCCTCAACAAGAGAAGTATGATCCTACTTCTTTCAAAGGGACACAAGCTCAAGATGATCTTCCACCACAAGACCACAAGCAAAAAGGCAAGGACAAGATTCAAGAGGAAATTGATGCATTTGAAGAAGCTCCTAAGGCCTTGGTCAAGTGGGTTCCCAAGACTACTTCAAGTTCCACTTCATCAAGTACAAGTACAACACCGAGGATTCCCATCAATATGGTGTGGATCCCGAAGAAGTAGAACTAGAGAGTTCTTGAGGATGACTCCGCCAACATACTTCACTCTTATCATCTTGGCAAGAACAAGTGCAATCAACTTCCACATCTTGCACTAGTTCAAGGAGTCACAAACCCTCTTGTTGGTAAGACAAGGGACAAGGTAACCTAAAAGCTTTCATAGACATCATCTTGTGTGTGCATCACTTTATGTCTATGGATATCCTTGTTTGTTCCTTGTGGGACTAACCCGTGTAGGTATTGAAAGTGCAACTCACTCCAATGGATAGCTCCAAATGATCTACATCAACATTGAGCATCCACATCTTCAACATCTACATGAAGTCATCATCGACAAAACCCAAGGTTAGTTCATCCCTCTTAGGGGGGATCTCACATCTAGGGGGAGCTTTACTCTAAGAATTGAGCTAAAGAAACTCTAATGGTGTGAACACAACCATGATTTATGTAAAAGTGGTAACCCCACTTGTGCTTAAACGATGAGTATGACCTATGATAAAATGTTCTCATTTGACTCCTAATTGAATATACTCATATATAGATGACCTAGTCATCGCAAATTGTTTGATAGATGCTAGAATTGGTTGTGCATGCTTTGCCACATATTTCAATTGCCATTTTATTGTGTGAGCATTTTGATTGCATATTTTACTCATTCGAGGACATCCACTTGTTGTTTTGATTGATTGGTTTTCTTTTCTTTTGCCAAGTGGATGGACAAGAATGCCTAAGAACCCTCTCTAGCTATCTATGCTTTTCTCGTCTCAAACTCTATTCATGCTACATCACAAAATTTGATCAAGTCAGATCCGAACCACTCTGTGTGAGGAGCACTCGAAGTCCCTGATTCGTCATAGACTTAAACTTCCAAAACTTATTTGTGCTTTTCGGTCTGACCGATTCCTCCATTTCGGTAATACCGAGATCACTAAGTCGATCTAGGTTTTCAATCTCGGTGCAACCGATTTGAACCTTTTGGTCACACCGAGTTTCAGTAACTACTTGCAGTTATGAATCTCGGTGCCACCGAGTTGTTCCACTCGGTCACACCGACAGGGTCGGGCTATATATACTCACGGGCAAAATTTTGGAAATTCCTCCGAAATCCCTTCGCCCGCGCATAGCTCGCTCTGCCTCTAGGGTCTCCGGATCCTCTTCCTCATCGCCAGCCGCCTCCTGTCGCTGGTCTCCTCCGCCGTCAACGGAATTCTTCCCCGCCGTTGCCGCCGTAGCGAGTTCATCGCCGAACTAGGGTATGTACTCGATCACAGTGCTATCCTCATCCGATTCCTAGCACATTGTGTTCGTTATGATTCTTACCACGATTGAAACTATCCAGTCAAAACACTCCGTAGATTAGAGTTGAATTGAAAATTTAGGGTTAGGTTTCCGCCGAAACCATCTCGGACCTCCGAGTTGTGGAACTCGGTACCACTGATTTGGCTCAGGCCATTGCACATGTAATTTTTGGTCTGACCGAGAATTGCAAATCGGTGTGACCGAGTTCAGGACTTTGTGAAACCCTAGCAGTCTCGGTGCCACCGAACTGTGACTCGGTCTGACCGAGTTCACTAGTTTAGGTTCCAACAGCTGCTTCGGTATCACCGACTTTACAAATCGGTTGATCCGAAATTCTTTCTAGGGAAAAATAAAACAAAGTTTTTGACTCATTCTTTTGCAAAAACCTCTGCATTTTGTGATGCTCATCCACTCTATCTCATCTATATCTATTCACAGGGTCTGATGTCAATGTTTGCAATATGTCTGATCAGAGTGACAGCCAGAACAGGTCAGAGGAGCAGGTTCACCTGAGTGAGGGCACTAGTCCCTCTAGCAGTTCAGATGATGGTAGAAGGAGCACTCCCAGCAACTTGCCCAAAGCTGCCACCAGAACAAGGAAGAAGAAAACTTCAGAGTCTGAGGATGAAGACTATGGGGCCACTAAGGATGATGCCACATCAAAGAAGAAAGTGCTCAAGAAGGAGTACAGCTCAGCTGCAGTTAAGCCAGGGATGAAGATCAAAAGGCCAGCAGGAAGACAACCCATGTCAAAGGCCAGAGCATCTACTCAAGTCCCTTTGGGATCTGAACCCAAAGAGGCTGCTACAGAAGGGAAGAAGATGAAGGAGAGGATCAAAAATACCACTGCTAGAGTGCTTGGGAGATCCTCAATCATGAGAGATTCTGAAGAGGAAGAGGAAGAAGAGGTTGCTGCACCAGCACCTAAGGCCCAGAAGCTTATGGGTGATGCTATCAGGACAGGGGCTGCTTCATCAAAGCCCAAAGCAGCCTCCAAGCCCAAGAGTGCACCTAAGAAGAATACCAGGAGTATACCAGTTGCTGAGAAGAACAAGGCCCCAGTGCCTGAAGTTGCTGCTGATGAAGATGATGAAGGACAAGTCCTAAGGAAGCTCAAACCCAATATTCCAGACCACAATGATGCTCATCCTATGGCTGAGAACATGAGGATTAGGAGAGACTCAGGACTGAGGAAATGGAGAGAGATAGACTCATATGCTACAAGAAGAAGAACTGTTGTTGATTACAGGTTCCACACAAAGGAACAACAAGATTTCTATGAGACAGTGCTGCTGGACAAGAAGCCTATAGTGTGTGAAATGAGGTGGGTCGACTGGAAGTATATCAAGGAAAATGAGGAACACTATCCTGGTGTGTTTGACAGCTTCAGTGCTTGTGGAGTTGCAGACTTTGTTGGGCAGAAGCTCACAAAGTGGAATGAGGAGTTCATAATGCAATTCTACTCCACAGCACACTTCTATCCAGATGGCAGGATAGTACGGATGTCTGAAGGTACAAGGTACCACTCAACTATTGAGGAATGGGCAAATCTGATCAATGCTCCTAAGGAAGAAGAAGATGACTTGGATGTCTATGCCAAGAAGAAGATGGATCACAACTCTACGGCAAACATGTACAAGGAGATTCCTGAAGATGATTTTGAGACTCACCAGTTTGGGTCAGTAAAACACTTGCTGTCAGGGCTGCCTACAATCAATTGGATCCTTAGGCACACTCTCTTGCCCAAGTCTGGTGATCACAGAATGATCAGAGGCCATGCAATTAACTTGCTACATATATTTGATGTGCCACAGAAGTTCAAGGTCATGAGCCTTATAGTTGAGACTATCAAGAGGACTGCAGCAGACCAGAAAAGAAGTTGTGGATATGCCCCACAAATCCAGGAGTTGATAAACTCAAAGATGGGCACAGGCACATACCTGTTGGATAAGGAACACTTGCCTATCTACCCATACTTCAAGGACAATCAAGTTGTGATGAATGAGAATGAACCATCATTAGTACAAGCTCAAGAGAAGAAGGAGAAAGCAAAGAAAGAGAAGGCTGCCAAGATGCCAACTCAAGAGGAGGCATCTGAGTACTTTTTGAAAAGCAAGCAGGACCAGCTTGGTTACTTGATAGCATCAACTCTGAGGATTGAGAAGGGACTGGCCACCCTGACTCAAAACCAGGAGAGCTTGGAAAGAATCATGGAACAAAAATTCTATGATTTAGATGTCAAAGTAACTGAGATTCAGTCAGTTGTGGAGCAGCTACAAGATGATATGCAGGAGAGGAAGGGCAGAACAACCACTGATGCATTTGCCAGAGTGCCTCGAGCTCAGAGATCAACTGCAGTGACAGTAACAGACACCAGAGCCACTTCATCTGCACCAGCTACAGCTTCAGTGCCACCAGCTCCAGCACCTACCCCAGCAGCTCCATCCACATCAACTGAAGCCTTCATTCTTGGAGTTCTCCGGACACCACCACCTGAAGACAAAGCTTGAGAGACGTTCTAGTGCTATGCATTTTCTATGAACTTTTTGGTAACTTGTTGCCAAAGGGCGAGAAAAGTGTATAGATCATAGGCTTCGAGAGAGAGCGTTGCTTTTTATTCTCTCTTGCTTTGGTGGTTGAACTTTGTTTGTCTTTTGATTGCTTGAGATACTATGCTATTATCTGTGAGACATTGATGATCATGTGGTTGATCATAAGCTACACTTATGCTTGTTAGATGATATTATCTTACTTATCCTTATATGATCATTCACTTTGCTAGGTGATGAGTGCATGTATTTAATTCTTATCATTTTGAGCGCTCCACCAAGATGTATGTGACATGGAAGAGTAACCCATGATCCTAACTCATTGTGCATTTGCAGTCCAAAGCAAATCTTAAGATATGCACAAATTTAGGGGGAGCTCTTGCTTTTCACATACTCCTCAAAGCGACTATATCTTTCACTCTTATTATCATTTGTCGAAGCTTTGATCTATATGTTGTCATCAATTACCAAAAAGGGGGAGATTGAAAGTGCAACTATCCCTGGGTGGTTTTGGTAATTCCTAACAACATATAGCTCATTGAGCTAACATTATTCCAAGATTAATATTTCAGGAAAAGCTCAATGAATGGCATGGCATGGATGAGGAAAGTGGATCCCTCAAAATTCTAAGGACAAAAAGTTTGGCTCAAGCTTGAAGCTCAAGACTCTACATTTTATATTTTAGTGATCCAAGATCACATTGAGTCTATAGGAAAAGCAAATACTATCAAGGAGGGATGAGGTGTTGCTTAATGGCTTGCTTGCTCAAAATGCTTAGTGATATGCTCCAAAACCCTCAACTACCTTCCCACACCCACATATGACCTAAACCAAAAGTCAAACTCGGCCCCACCGATTCTTTCTATCCGGCGCCACCGAGTTTCAAATGTCATAGCCACTTCCACAAACCCTAGGCAAATCGGTCTCACCGATAGGGATCTCGGTCTCACCGAGATGGGATTGTAATCTCTCTGTTTCCCTTCGTAATGTTTTGGTCTTACCGAGATGAGCGATCGGTCCCACCAAGATTGCAATGTAAACTCTCTGTTTCCCTTTTGTAACATTTCGGTCTCACCGAGATGAGCGAATCGGTCCCACCAAGTTTACCTGACCAACTCTCTGGTTAGCTTATTACCAAAATCGGTCCCACCGAGTTTGTGTAATCGGTCACACCGAGATTACGTTATGCCCTAACCCTAACCATATCGGTCCTACCGAGTTGCATCTCAGTCCCACCGAAAATCCTAACGGTCACTAGGTTTGCTGAATCGGTCCGACCGAGTTTAACCATTCGGTCCCACCGAGTTTGGCAAATTGTGTGTAACGGTTAGATTCTGTGTGGAGGCTATATATACCCCTCCACCCACTCTTCATTCATGGAGAGAGCCATCAGAACATGCCTACACTTCCAATACACATTTTCTGAGAGAGAACCACCTACACTTGTGTTGAGGTCAAGATATTCCATTGCAACCATATGAATCTTGATCTCTAGCCTTCCCCAAGTTGCTTTCCACTCCAATCTTCTTTCCACCAAATCCAAATCCTGTGAGAGAGAGTTGAGTGTTGGGGAGACTATCATTTGAAGCACAAGAGCAAGGAGTTCATCATCAACACACCATTTGTTACTTCTTGGAGAGTGGTGTCTCCTAGATTGGCTAGGTGTCACTTGGGAGCCTCCGACAAGATTGTGGAGTTGAACCAAGGAGTTTGTAATGGCAAGGAGATCGCCTACTTCGTGAAGATCTACCGCTAGTGAGGCAAGTCCTTCGTGGGTGACGGCCGTGATGGAATAGACAAGGTTGCTTCTTCGTGGACCCTTCATGGTTGGGGCCCTCCGTGGACTCGCGCAACCGTTACCCTCCGTGGGTTGAAGTCTCCATCAACGTGGATGTACGATAGCACCACCTATCGGAACCACGACAAAAACATCCATGTCTCCAATTGCGTTTGAATCCTCCACACCCTTCCCTTTACATTCTTGCAAGTTGCATGCTTTACTTTCCGCTGCTCATATACTCTTTTGCATGCTTGCTTGAATTGTGCGGAGATTGCTTGACTTGTGCTAAGATAGCTAAAATCTGCCAAGAACTAAAATTGGGAAAAGGCTAGATTTTTATTTGGTCAAGTAGTCTAATCACCCCCCTCTAGACATACTTTCGATCCTACACCCTGTTTGCAATTATGGAGTGCCCTAGCATGACTTAATGTTGATTTACTTTTGCTATAAAATGTTCCTGGCAGATTGTTTACATGTTAATCAATTTTTCCATGGTTGTTGTAGTTGATCCAAGCATGCTATAAACTTGTTCTTGCCATGTTTAGCTTCTTGAAACATGCCATCTTGTTGATGCTATGCTTATCTTGTCATGCAATGCCTTGTGGTGAGTGAATCGAGCTCGCAAATATGACTTCATAATTCTGTTTATGACATGCTCAGTTTTTCTGCTAAGTCTGAATCTATTAACGAAACTTGCTATGTTTACATGGGTGCCATAATATCTTCTGTGCCTTTTTGTCTCTTGATCATTAAGGGTCTTTTTTTATATGCTTTGGGTAGATTTATTCCATGCCTTTGTTTTCTATGATCTGTTCCTGTAGCATGTTGTTTGCTTGCTCTAAACATGGCTTCCTGATGTTAATTCCTGGCATGTTGATATTTTCACCAAGTCTGTGAAGCTGATATCTTTTGCACTTTTGCCATGCTTGTTTGAACCTGCTCTTGTATGATTTACCCGTAGCTCAGTGTTTATCTTTTGTCAAGAATCTTGAGTAGATCACTGCCATGTGCTTTGTTGCTATGTTGGAATGCAGTAGCTTAGTTTCTTGTTGCATTCTAGATGGCATCGTGCTGTTAATCACAGAATTGTGCGATTCTTGTTTTGCTTGCCATTTGCAAACCGTGCATCCGATTCCGATGATCTTTATATCGATTTCGACCGAAATCAACTCATCTTTCCAGCAGCGCACTTGGTTTGCCAAGTTGATGCCTGGTTCATTTTTTCCATTCCGAAGCACGCATATGCATTGCATATCACATCTCGCATATCATGCCATGTATTGCATCATGTTGCTTGCACATTGCACCGTGGTTAATTGTTGTTTCCTTTGCTTATGTTCTTGCCTTGGGTAGAGCCGGGAGATGAGTGCGTGATCAAGGAACCAGTTGAGTATGCTTACGAGGATCAAGTTTTCGTCAACTCGGAGAACTTTGCACGCAAGATGACCATACCCTCGAAATCACTTGTATATTTGCTTGCTAGTTATTCGCTCTATTTCTATGCCGCGATACCTACCACTTTCTTTATCATGCCTCCCAAATTGCCATGTCAAGACTCTAACCCACCTTTCCTAGCAAACCGTTGTTTGGCTATGTTACCACTTTGCTCAGCCCCTCTTATAGCGTTGCTAGTTACAGGTGAAGATGGAGTTTGTTCCATGTTGGAACATGGATATTGTTGGGATATCATTATTATATCTTGTTTAATTTAGTGCATCTATATACTTGGTAAAGGGTGGAAGGCTTGGCTTATGCCTGGTGTTTTGTTCCACTCTTGCCGCCCTAATTTTCGTCATACCGGTGTTATGTTCCTTGATTTTGCGTTCCTTACGCGGGTGGGTGTTATGAGAACCCCTTGAGAGTTCGCCTTGAATAAAACTCCTCCAGCAAGGCCCAACCATTGTTTTACCATTTGCCACCTAAGCCTTTTCCCCTTGGGTTTCACGGACTCAAGGGTCATCTTTATTTTAAACCCCCGGGCCAGTCCTTTTTCTAAGTGTTGGTCGAACCTGAGCGATGTCCAGCGCCCCCTGGGCAACCAGGGTCTATGCCAACCCGACGTCTGGCTCATCCGGTGTGCCCTGAGAACGAGATATGTGCAGCTCCTATCGGGATTTGTCGGCACATTTGGGCGGCTTTGCTGGTCTTGTTTTACCATTGTCGAAATGTCTTGTAACCGAGATTCCGAGTCTGATCGGGTCTTCCTGGGAGAAGGAATATCCTTCGTTGACCGTGAGAGCTTGTGCTGGGCTATGTTGGGACACCCCTGCAGGGTTTGGTACTTTCAAAAGCCATGCCCGCGGTTATGGGCAGATGGGAATTTGTTAATGTCCGGTTGTAGAGAACTTGACACTTAATTTAATTAAAATGAATCAACCGTGTGTGTAGCCGTGATGGTCTCCTTTTGGCGGAGTCCGGGAAGAGAACACGGTCTCATGTTATGCTTGAACGTAAGTAGCTTCAGGATCACTTCTTGATCACTATTAGCTTCTCGACCGTGCTTTGCTTCTCTTCTCGCTGTCATTTGCGTACGTTAGCCACCATATATGCTAGTGCTTGCTGCAGCTCCACCTCACTACCCCTTCCCTACCTTAAGCTTGAATAGTCTTGATTGCGAGGGTGTGAGATTGCTGAGTCCCCGTGACTCATAGATACTTCCAAACAGATGCAGGTGCCGACGATGCCAGTGCGGGGGATGCTACCGAACTCAAGTGGGAGTTCGACGAGGATTCGGGCCGTTACTAAGTGTCTTTTCAAGTCGATTAGTAGAGCAGCCCAGTTGGGGCGATCGGGGATCTAGCATTTGTTGTTGTCTTTCTTTATTTGGTTCCGTAGTCGGACCTTGATTGTATTCTGGATGATGTAATGCTATATTTATGTATTGTGTGAAGTGGCGATTATAAGCCAACTCTTTACCCCTTCCTTATTCAGTACATGGGATGTGTAAAGATTACCCCTCTTGCGACATGCCTACCATGCGCTTATGCCTCTAAGTCATGCCCCGACACGTGGGAGCTATAGCCGCATCATGGGTGTTACAAGTAGGTAATCAGAGCCTTCCCCGACTTAGGAGCCCCCTGCTTGATCAAATCGCTGACGTTGTTGAGTCAAGAACAAAATGTTTTGAGTCTTAGGATTATATATATTGAAGAGTAGGATTCTTTTTACTCCTCAGTCCCTTCATCGCTCTGGTGAGGCCTTCTGATGTAGAGTTTTGACTCTTCTCTCCTCAAATTTCACGAAAAAATAGGATCACGCGGGTATCTTGGAATCATTCCGATGGTTTTGTGACGAGAACATTGTTCTTGGTGCCTCCTGACATTTAGGGGTTGTGGCAGTGTCCCGAGGAGTTGAGCTCCGAGGTGTTGTCTTCACAATTTTATCGTTGCAGTTCTGAATACCTGAGTTCGCTGACATAAAAAATCTCCTTTATGCAGTTGTTGGTGAGATAACCTCGATGCCACCCAGTACTAGGGCGGGAGTTCGGGAGTATTGCCATAACTCGTATAACAGATGCTTTTCAAAGGTTGAGGTAAATGATTTCCGAAGGTTTCTTGGTTATGTGTTGAAGGATGGATACAGCTGGATGTAGGATTTGCTAGTTTTGGGTGAGATATTATGCGTCCCCTGTATCCCCAACACTTGATTGCATAACTAGAAAGTTTCGGGAGTTTCATAGGTGGGAATTCATGTAGCTCTAGTATTTCTTCCCACAAATATTTGGTTTGTGATTGGGTAATCCTTACCAATTATTTGTTCATATCCGTACCTTGTTGCTTTATTCACCTATCTCTATCTAAGTGGCTTCTCAATTTATGGAAGTGTGATGATTTACTTTGGAATTCATTCGTTCACCCTTGGTCGAATGTTAAGGCTATATGTTGCAACTTTGATCCATTGATTTAGCTTGAATATATGTCTTTCAAGATGGTAACGGATGTCAACCTCTTCAGGATGGCTCCTCCAACGCGTCAAAATCCGGAACCTCCGCCACCACCTCCACCTCTGGAGGCATGGAAAGCTGTCATTGCCGCCACCAACGCCAACACTCAGATGCTTTTACAACTCTTGCAAGAGCACAACCAAGGAAATCAAGGCTAAGGCAACAATCAAGCTCAGTTTGCTACCCTCAATCAGTTCCTCGCAAACCAGCCGAAGTCCTTTAGTAACTGTGTCGAGGCCACAGACGCCGATGATTGGCTCGTGGATATCTGCAAACATTTTGAGTGTAGCAATGTCAGGCCTGATGACTTTGCCAAGTTTGCTTCATTCCAACTCAAAGACCAAGCTACTGAGTGGTATCAACAATACAAAGATTCCAGAGGAGGTCGTGTGATTACCTGGGATGATTTCTTCCGAGACTTCAAAGCTCACCACATTCAACAAAGTGTTGCTGAGAGTAAGCATTAGGAGTTCCGCAATCTGAAGCAAGGCAGCATGTCTGTTTACCAATACAACATCCTGTTTCAGAGGCTCGCTTGCTTCGCTAAGCAAGAAGTCCCTGATGAGAAGAGCATGATTTATCAATTCAGAGGTGGCCTCAGAAAAGATCTGCAACTAGCTCTCGTCCTTTTTGAGCTGACCAAGTATGATGAATTCTACAACATGGCACTAAAGCAAGAGGCCGCTCAGCTCAAGTGCGATGCTTCTAAGAAGAGAGTCAACTCAAGCGGCAGCTAAGCAACAGAAGTTCTGGTTGCCTCCTCCTCCTCCGTTCCATCAGCCTTACCAGCAGAAGAGTAAAGGTCGCAATGGATCTTCCCACCCACCCAACCCAGGCTATCAGAGCAAAGCGCAGTCTCATGCTCCAAGGTCAAGTGCTCCGTATCACCGGCCGCTATCAGAGATGACGTGCAACAAGTGTCAGCAGAAAGGGCACTATGCAAACAAATGCTTCAACCAAAGGCGCCTTCCGCCTCCTCCTCCTGTGAGATCTGCCAGCAATGCAGTGGTCAAGAATAATCCCAAGTCTGCAAAGGACAACACGATGAACACAGCTCAGGCAGAGGACTCTTCAGAAGTGATCATGGGTAATCTTCCTGTTAATGATATTCCTGCAAAAGTCCTTTTTGATACTGGTGCATCGCATTGTTTCATTTCAAGACCATTTGCATCTAAGCATGAGTTGCCTTTCCAAGATTTGCCTAGGCAGTTATCAGTTGTCTCTCCAGGTAAATTCATGAACGCAAGCTCAATGGTTCCAGATGTTTCTATCAAGATGGGTGACTATAAATTTCTGTCCTCTCCAATTGTTCTTGGCAACTCGGATATTGATCTAATTCTTGGCATGGACTGGCTTTCTAAGCACAAGGCTCAGCTTGATTGTGATGCCAGGCAGATTCAATTGACACACTCTTCTAAGGATGTGATCATCTATGCCGCTCGTGATGATACCATTCGACTGTTTTCTCTCAATGAGAAGGGCGGGTTGAATGCTATCTCTCAGATTCCAGTCGTTTGTGAATATCAAGACGTCTTTCTAGAAGAGCTTCTAGGAATGCCTCCTCACCGGCCAGTTGAATTCGTCGTCTATCTTGAGCCTGGCACGGAACCTGTTTGCAAACGTCCTTACAAGCTTGGACCAGAAGAGTTGAAGGAATTGAAGAAATAGCTCGATGAACAAGAGCGCATGGGTCTGATTAGACCGAGTTCTTCTCCATGGGGTTGTGGTGTTCTTTGTCCAGAAGAAGGATGGCACAGACCGACTTTGTGTCGACTACTGCCCATTGAAAAAAAACAATAAAGAACAAGTACCCACTTCCCAACATCAATGAGCTATTCGAGCAACTTAAAGGTCCTCAAGTTTTCTTCAAGCTTGACCTCTGTATGGACTATCATCAGATTCGCATTCGTGAAGAAGATATCCCCAAGACAGCATTTAGAACAAGCTATGGTTCTTATGAATACACTGCCATGTCTTTCGGCCTTGTCAATGCTCCTCCAACGTTCTCTCGCATGATGAACTTCATCTTCAACCCTTACACAAATGATTTCGTCCTGGTGTATCTCGATGATATTTTGGTCTTTTCCAAGAACAAGGAGGATCATGCCAAGCATTTGAGATTGGTACTCGACAAACTCAGAGAACATCAATTCTATGCGAAGTTTTCAAAGTGCGAGTTTTGTCTCGATGAGGTTATCTACCTTGGCCATATCATCTCCACCAAGGCCATATCTGTTAATCCTGAGAAGGTGTCTGCAATTGTGAATTGGGAACCACCTCAGAATGTGAAGCAGCTTCGTAGTTTCCTTGGGCTTGCAAGCTATTGTCGAAGATTCATTGAGAATTTTTCTAAGATCGCGAAGCCTCTTTCCAACCTCCTCTGGAAGCATGTGAAGTATGTCGGGACGCCTGAATGTGACGTGGCTTTCAACACCCTGAAAGAGAAGTTAATCACAGCTCCTATTTTGACTCCTCCTGATGAATCCAAACCATTCGAAGTTTTTTGTGATGCTTCCCTGCAAGGTCTCGGTGTTGTGTTAATGCAAGAGAAGAAAGTTGTGGCCTATACCTCTCGCCAGTTGAAGCCCAACGAAAAGAACTACCCCACTCATGACCTCGAGTTGGCGGTAGTTGTCCATGCTCTTTTCACATGGAGACATCTCTTGTTGGGAAGGAAAGTGGACATCTTCACTCATCATAAGAGCCTCAAGTAAATCTTCACTCAACCCAACCTCAACCTCAGACAGACTCGTTGGGTCGAAATGATTCAAGAGTATAATCCGAGTATTGAATATACTCCAGGCAAGGCCAATGTCATTGCAGACGCTTTGAGCAGGAAGGCTTACTGCAACAGTTTAATTCTCAAGCCCTTCCAACCGGACCTTTGTGAAGCTTTCCGCAAGCTGAATCTCCAAGTTGTTCCTCAAGGATTTCTTGCAACCTCCAAGTCTCTCCTATTTTGGAAGATCAAATTCGTGAGGCACAACTTCTTGATGCCATGGTGAAGAAGGTGAAAATGGGATTGCCAAGAGCCAACCCAAGTACAAGTGTTATCACCTTGATGACAAAGATACTCTTTTCTTCGAGGATCAAATTGTGGTTCCTAAAGGTGATCTTCAGAAAGTCATTATGAACGAGGCTCACAATTCCCTCCTATCCATTCATCCTAGAAGTACGAAGATGTACCATGACCTCAAGCATTCATATTGGTGGACTCGAATGAAGCGCGAGATTGCTCAGTTCGTGAATCAATGTGATGTCTGCAGAAGAGTGAAAGCAGAACACCAACGACCAGCTGGTCTCCTCCAACCTCTTGCCATTCCAGAATGGAAGTTTGACCATATTGAGATGGACTTCGTGACTGTTTTTCCCAAGTCCAAACGTGGAAATGATGCTATCTTTGTTGTCATCGACAAGCTTACTAAAGTGGCTCATTTTCTTCCTATCAAAGAATCTATCACAGCATCTCAGTTGGCAGAGCTATACACCTCCAGGATTGTCTCCTTGCACAGAATTCCGCAGTTGATATCTTTAGATCATGGAAGCATCTTCACTTCCAAGTTCTGGGACTCCTTTCAGAAGGCCATGGGCACCAAAATTCGCTTCAGCACAGCCTTCCATCCTCAAACTAGCGGCCAAGTCAAGCGAGTAAATCAAATCCTTGAAGATATGCTCAGAGCTTCTGTCATTTCTTTCGGTATGAAGTGGGAATATTGTCTTCCATATGCCGAGTTCTCCTACAACAACAGCTTCCAAGCAAGCTCGGGCAAGGCCCCATACGAGATTCTCTATGGTAGAAAGCGTCGTAATCCTCTTAATTGGTCAGAGACTGGTGAACGCCAACTTCTTGGCAATGACTTAATCACAGAAGCTGAAGAAATGTGCAAAGTCATTCATGAAAATCTCAAAGCCGCGCAATCGCGCCAGAAAAGTTACTATGATAGCAAGCATCGTGACTTGGCTTTCGAGATCGGAGACCATGTCTACCTCCGCATATCTCCAATGAAAGGTACCCATCGCTTCGGTATCAAAGGGAAGCTTGCCCCTAGATACGTGGGTCCTTTCAAGATCATTGGAAAAAGAGGGGACCTCGCCTACCAACTTGAGCTCCTGTCCAACTTCGCAAATGTGCACAACGTGTTTCACATGTCACAACTTCGCAAGTGCTTCAAGACTCCTGACTGCACCATCAACTTCGAAGAAATTGATCTCCAAGAAGACATGTCTTATCATGAGCATCCCATTGCTATTCTTGAAGAAACTGAGCGCAAGACTCACAACAAGTCTATCAAATTCCTGAAAGTGAAGTGATCACATCATTCCGACCGAGAAGCCACCTGGGAACGCGAGGACCACCTCCGTTCCGAATATCCGGAGTTCTTTTAGTCCTAGATCTCGAGATGAGATCCTTTCGTAGTGGTGGAGTGTTGTAACGCCCCGGATGTAATTTGCCACTTTTGTACTCCAACTCTTGCCTTTTTTGGCTCTAAGTTATGATTTTTCCTTCGTGGTTGGGTTTTGCCTTCGTTTTGCATTTTTTTCATGTCATGCATTTCATATCATGCCATCATGTGCATCTCTTTTGCATACGTGTTTGCCTCGTGCATCCGAGCATTTTCCCTGTTGTCCGTTTTGCAATCCGACACTCCTATGTCATCTGGCGTCCCCCTCTTGTCTCTTTTCGTGAGTGGGGGTTAAACTTTCTCGGAATGGACCGAGATTTGCCAAGTGGCCTTGGTACACCACCGTTAGACTGCCTGTCAAGTTTCGTGCCATTTGGAGTCTATTTCATACTCCAACGGTTAACTGGGGAACCGTAAAGGCCTCATGTGTGTTGCATCCAAACACCCCTCCAAAGTGGCCCAATAACCCATCCAAACCACTCCCATGTCCTTCGTCGTCGGATCACGATCGCCTGGCCGAAAACTACACCTTATTTGGACACTCCCACCTCCTTCTAGGTATAAATATGTGCACCCCCTCCAAAAATTTGGGCGAAACCCTAGTCTTCCCTTTCCTCCGCGCGCCAGACACGTCCACCGCGCCGCCAACTGTCGCGCCGCCACTCCCCCGCGCCGCCGGCCCGCGAGCCCAGATCCGGCCCCCGCGGGCCCGCTCCTTCGCGCCGCCCGCGCCCGCCAGTCTCCGCCGCCCGGATCCCGCGCGCCGCCCACCACCTCGCCGGCACCGCCCTTCGCCGCCGCGTCCTCCGCCGCCCGGCCCCGTGCTCTGCCCCACCGCGCCGTACCTTGCGCCACCACGCCAGCTCCGGCGACCGGCGCCGCCCCTGCTGCGCCTCCTCAAGTCCAACTCCGGTGCCCCCTCCTTCTCCGGCGAGGAACTCCGGCGACCCCGACCACGCCGACCACCACGACCTCCTTCTCCGGCGACCTCCCCGGTGAACCTCGAGGAACATGCACTCAACCTTAGATCTGTTCACCGAGGTTGATATTCCACTAAGTCATTTTTTGCTATATTTTTAGCCCTGTTCAACATGACATAACTCCTCATCCGTAGATCCGTTTTGCGTGCAAGATATATAAAAATGTTCACCATGATGTGCTCTTCGTTTTGTTCCATTGTGACATGCTTGTTTGAGTCCACCTTGATGCCCAAATAGTTTATGAAAGAGTGCTATAAAATGTTAGGTGCTGATTCTTAGCAGAGTATGAGCATTTGTCATTTTTGCTACATTTGTTGTGTGCTGCATATGGGCATGAGCTCTACATGACTTTTGGGCTATGCCATTCCATCTTTACAGCAGTGCTTGCCATGTATTTTTGTGATCAATGTGGTGACTAGCACAAGCATGCAAAGTAGCTCTCGTGATATTTCTGATTTCAGGGACTTAGGATTTCACTAAGTCATTGCTCTGTTGTTATTTTTATGCCATGTATTCATGTTGCTACAGTGAGATCCATGCTTGTTTTGAGTATCTTCAGTAAGGATGATTTTGACATATGGTTATGCTCTATCCATCCATGCCCCTGTTTGAAATTATGGAGTGCCCTAGCATGACTTAATCTTGCTCTACTTTTGCTATAAAATGTTCCTGGCAGATTGTTTACATGTTAATCAATTTTTCCATGGTTGTTGTAGTTGATCCAAGCATGCTATAAACTTGTTCTTGCCATGGTTAGCTTCTTGAAACATGCCATATTGTTTATGCTATGCTTATATTTTCATGCAGGGCCTTGTGGTGAGTGAATCGAGATCGCAAAGATGCCTTCATAATTCTGTTTATGCCGTGCTCAGTTTTTCTGCTAAGTCTGAATCTGTTAACAAAACTTGCTATGTTTACATGTGTGCCATAATATCTTATGTGCCTTTTTGGCTCTTGATCAGTAAGGGTCTTTTGTTCTATTCTTTGAGTAGATTGATGCCATGCCTTTGTTTTCTATGATATGTTCCTGTAACATGTTGTTTGCTTGCTCTAAACATGGCTTCCTGATGTTAATTCCTGGCATGTTGATATTTTCACCAAGTTTGTGAAGCTGATATCTTTTGCCTTTTGCCATGCTTGTTTGAACCTGCTATTGTGTGATTTAGCCGTATCTCAGTGTTCATCTTTTGTCAAGCATCTTGAGTAGATCACTGCCATGTGCTTTGTTGCTATGTTGGAATGCAGAAACTTAGTTTCTTGTTGCATTCTATATGGCATCGTGCTGTTAATCGCAGAATTGTGTCATTCTTGTTTTGCTTGCCATTTGCAAACCGTGCATCTGATTCTGGTGATCTTTATATCAATTTCGACCGACATCAACTCATCTTTCCAGCGGCGCACTTAGTTTGCCAAGTGGATGCCTGGTTATTTCTTTCCCTTCTGAAGCACGCATATGCATTGCATATCACATCCCGCATATCATGCCATGTTTTGCATCATGTTGCTTGCGCATTGCACCGTGGTTGATTGTTATTTCCTTTTCTTGTGTTCTTTCCTTGGGTAGATCCGGGAGATGAGTGCGTGATCGAGGAACCCATTGAGTACGCTTACAAGGATCAAGCTTTCGTCAACTCGGAGAACTTTGCAGGCAAGATGACCATACACTCAAAATCATTTCTATCTTTGCTTGCTAGTTGTTCGCTCTATTGCTATGCCGCGATGTCTACCACTTGCTTTATCATGCCTCCCATATTGCCATGTCGAGCCTCTAACCCACCTTTCCTAGCAAACCGTTGTTTGGCTATGTTACCGCTTTGCTCAGCCCCTCTTATAGCGTTGCTAGTTACAGGTGAAGATGGAGTTTGTTCCATGTTGGAACATGGATATTGTTGGGATATCATTATTATATCTTGTTTACTTTAATGCATCTATATACTAGGTAAAGGGTGGAAGGCTCGGCCTTATGCCTGGTGTTTTGTTCCACTCTTGCCGCCCTAGTTTCCGTCATTCCGGTGTTATGTTCCTTGATTTTGCATTCCTTACGCGGTTGGGTGTTATGGGAACCCCTTGATAGTTCGCCTTGAATAAAACTCCTCCAGCAAGGCCCAACCTTGGTTTTACCATTTGCCACCTAAGCCTTTTTCCTTGGGTTTCGCGGACTCAAGGGTCATCTTTACTTTAAACCCCCGGGCTAGTGCTTCTCTAAGTGTTGGTCCAACCTGAGCGATGTCTGGCGCCCCCTGGGAAACCAGGGTCTATGCCAACCCGATGTCTGGCTCATCCGGTGCGCCCTAAGAACGAGATATGTGCAACTCCTATTGGGATTTGTCGGCACATTCGGGCGGCTTTGCTGGTCTTGTTTTACGATTGTCGAAATGTCTTGTAACCGGGATTCCGAGTCTGATCGGGTCTTCCTGGGAGAAGGAATATCCTTCGTTGACCATGAGAGCTTGTGACGGGCTAAGTTGGGACACCCCTGCAGGGTTTTGAACTTTCGAAAGCCGTGCCCGTGGTTATGGGTAGATGGGAATTTGTTAATGTCCGGTTGTACAGAACTTGACACTTAACTTAATTAAAATGAATCAACCGCGTGCGTAGCCGTGATGGTCTCTTTTCAATGGAGTCCGGGAAGAGAACACGGTCTCGTGTTATGCTTGAACGTAACTAGCTTCAGGATCACTTCTTGATCACTATTAGCTTCTCGACCATGCTTTGCTTCTCTTCTCGCTCTCATTTGCGTATGTTAGCCAGCATATATGCTAGTGCTTGCTGCAGCTCCACCTCACTACCCCTTCCCTAACTTAAGCTTAAATAGTATTGATCGCGAGGGAGTGAGATTGCTAAGTCCCCGTGACTCACAGATACTTCCAAACAGATGCAGGTGCCGATGATGCCAGTGCAGGGGACGCTACCGAACTCAAGTGGGAGTTTGATGAGGATTCGGGCTGTTACTATGTGTCTTTTCCGGTCGATCGATAGAGGAGCCCAGTTGGGGCGATCGGGGATCTAGCATTTGGGGTTGTCTTTCTTTATTTGGTTACGTAGTCAGACCTTGATTGTATTTTGGATGATGTAATGCTATATTTATGTATGATGTGAAGTGGCGATTGTAAGCCAACTCTTTACCCCTTCCTTATTCAGTACATGGGATGTGTAAAGACTACCCCTCTTGCGACATGTCTACCATGCAGTTATGTCTCTAAGTCGTGCCCCGACACGTGGGAGATATAGCCGCACCGTGGGTGTTACAGTTATGTTCCTTGATTTTGCGTTCCTTACGAAGTTGGGTGTTATGGGAACCCCTTGACAGTTCGCTTTGAATAAAACTCCTCCAGCAAGGCCCAACCTTGGTTTTACATTTGCCTAACAACCTAAGCCTTTTTCCCTTGGGTTTCTGGAGCCCGAGGTTCATCTTATTTTAACCCCCCCCCCCCCGGGGCCAGTGCTTCTCTAAGTGTTGGTCCGAACCAGAGCACCGTGCAGGACCGTCCCTTGGCAACTTGGGTTATGTTGGTACATGTACGCTTAGCTTATCCGGTGTGCCCTGAGAACGAGATATCTGCAGCTCCTATCGGGATTTGTCGGCACATCCGGGCGGCTTTGCTAGTCTTGTTTTACCATTGTCGAAATGTCTTGTAACCGGGATTCCGAGTTTGATCGGGTCTTCCTGGGAGAAGTAATATCCTTCGTTGACCGTGAGAGCTTGTGATGGGCTAAGTTGGGACACCCCTACAGGGTATAAACTTTCGAGAGTTGTGCCCGTGGTTATGTGGCAGATGGGAATTTGTTAATATCTGGTTGTAGAGAACTTGACACTTAACTTAATTAAAATACATCAACCTCGTGTGTAGCCATGAAGGTCTCTTTTCGGCGGAGACCGGGAAGAGAACACGACCTTGTGTTATGCTTGAGCGTGAGTAGCTTCAGGATCACTTCTTGATCATTATTAGCTTCTCGACCGTGCGTTGCTTCTCTTCTCGCTCTCTGTTGCGTAAGTTAGCCACCATATATGCTTAGTGCTTTGCTGCAGCTCCACCTCATTACCCCATTCCTACCCATAAGCTTAAATAGTCTTGATCTCGTGGGTGTGAGATTGCTGAGTCCTCGTGACTCACAAATACTTCCAAACAGTTGCAGGTGCCGATGATACCAGTGCAGATGGCGCAACCGAGCTCAAGTGGGAGCTCGATGAAGACCTTGGTCATTGTTATATTTCTTGTCCTGATGATCAGTAGTGGAGCCGAGTTGGGACGATTGGGGATCTAGCATTTGGGGTTGCCTTCTTTATTTTGGTTCCGTAGTCGGACCCTGATTGTAGTTCTGGATGATGTATGTTTAACTTGTATTTGTGTGAAGTGGCGATTGTAAGCCAACTCTTTATCGCTTTCTTATTTAGTACATGGGATTGTGTGAAGATTACCCCTCTTGCGACAAACCTACCATGCGGCTATGCCTCTAAGTCATGCCCCGACACGTGGGAAATATTGCCGCATTGTAAGTGTTATAGAGGCGAGCGATATGTCCGGCTAAGCCCTTGCTCCTTTATTTTGAACCTGCACACGAAAGCTTGGGTACGACCCCTCGTGATGTAAGAGCATTTTGGAGAGGGGAAGCCCCTCATGTAAATAGACTACTACTTCATTCCTTAGGCTAAGCTTAAAGCAAGCTTTTGGGTGCTCGCAACTACCCTTGCGGACTTGATGCCGTAACTTACTTTGGTTTGGCCGAGCTTCAAACTGGTTTGGCTGTTGTGGACGTACTCCTTCCGAGAGGAGCCCCTCATGAGCTTGCGAGGTTTGGTTTCTTGAGGGGTCCGCCGGTCCACCCGAGGAGGCCTCACGAGAAGCGAGCGCCAGTAATGGCGAGATGCACGCGCAGTGCGCGTGCACCACTGCCAGCCCCAGCTCGCGAGGTTTCTAAAAAGGAGGGAAGATAGCGGATGTAAATCTCGAACAAAACACGAATCCAGAAACTCACGAAATCAACGCGAATAAGATAGTGCCTCCCCCCCCCCCCAGGTGATTGCCAATGGAAATGCAACTTCAAATTCAAGATCAAAAGCTGCGAGTCTGAGCTATAGAAAAGAGGTCAAAAGCAAATGGCCGCGTCCGACACCTAGCTAGTCTTCTTGTCTTCGAGTCTTCTCACCAACATGGAGCTGCTTTCACAGGCCGTGAGCATAGTCATTGGGGCATAGTGTGGATGACCAGCGTGGAGCATGGTGCTTCCACTAGGACGTGGGCGGGAGCCCCCGAGGCCCGAGGGCGGCACTCCGGAGACTCCGGGGCATGTACAGCCCCACTCATTGTTACGTGAGAGTGTCACGAGCGGAGACCTTCATAGGCGTGAGCCTTACTTCATATCACCAGGCGAGGGCCCCGCCTTGCGCCGCCCTCAACCACCGTTGGGGCGTCCGAAAACCAGGACGACACCAAGGGGCAAAGGGGATGCTAGCGGCGCCCTTGGCGAACACGGCCCCTCTGCCAGGGGGAAGGATCGCCAGAGCCTCCCCGGCAGAGGACCTGCCTCCAGGCGATGCCTTGCTCCAGACGATGCGGGGAGGGGCCTTGCTGTGACGCCCCGAGACCGATGCGCCAGGTGTCTTCCAGTTATTCATTGTTGTTGCCTTGTCATTTGCTTGCGTGTCGCATCTTGCCATGTCATCATGTGCATTGCATCATCATGTTTTCAAAACTTGCATCCGTCCCGGTCTCCTCGTTCTCTCCGTTGTCCGTTCTGAGCCCAGACACACTTCCACACGCCCGCCGCACGACCGAAATAGTATTTTATAAGTGGCCGGGAAATGTTCTCGGAATGGGATGAGCGTTGGCGTGCGGTCTTGTTGTGTTGTAGGTAGACCGCCTGCCTAGTTTCATCACATTCGGAGCTTGGTTGATAGCCCAACCGTTAAACTATAGCGGCATTATAGTCGGTCAAACGTCAGATGTTTCAGTCCCCGGAGCAGTCCCCGGACCGCTCTGCTTCTCTCTTCTCACCCCACGATCTCTCCACAGCCCACCTTCAGTCCACCTAAGCCCTCCTCGCGTCCAAAACTGTTTGATCTCGATCGAAGGGTCCAAAAACCCCTCCTAATCCCCCCTAACCCTAAACCTTCCCTATATATAGACCCCCTCCTGCCATTTTCGGCCTCCTACCACCCCCTCCTCGTTTTCCGCAGACAACCATCTCCTCCCTCCTCGATTTCAGCGCCAAGCCACCCCACCACCGCCACTTGTCGCCGGCCCAGAAGCCGCACCGCCACCTGAGGCGTCGCCCCGACCAACCATGAGCTGCCATGTCTCCCTCCCCGCTTCCCGCAGCCACTCGCAGCCCTCCACGTCGCCTCTCCAGCGCCCCACATTGCTGCAGCCCTCAGGGCCCATCTGGAGCCCGCCCCGAGCCCGTCCAGGACCCGAGCCGCAGCCGCCCTCACGTCCGAGCTCCCCATGCGGGAGTGCTCCCGATCAGGCGCGTCCCCGCCGTCCGCGCTCACCGGCGACGAGCGTCGCCCACCGCCGGAGACCTCCAATAGGCCAATGCGCACTTGCCTCCTTCCTTTCCCCGCTCTCTCCCTCATGCCCTCGCGTTCTTCCTCGCAGGGAGCCTCGATGGCGCGCCGAGCTCGGAGCTCCGCCCGCTGCCGTTGCCCATCGCCGTTCCACATCGAGAACGAGGTTGCCCTCTCGGATCTGCCCGCCCAGGCCTTTTCCTCGTCAGATTCGGCGGATCCCGCCTGGATCCGCTCGCTGGTGCTCGTCCCCGGCCTCTCTTCGCGCCAGCATCCACCTCCTGCCGCCGTCCATCACCGTTGATCGCGTCCAGTCCAGCGCCCGCTCGCGCGCGTTGACTGCGTGTGGCCACGCGTGGGCCACGACCTCCCCGGCCCAGCATCGCCAGCGCTCCAAGGCCCAGCCGCGGCCTACCAGCTCCTCCACCAACCGGCCCATGCAGCCTGGTGAGCCACCCGCACCCAAGCGCGCCCTCCAGATTCAGCCCAGATCTGTTTTTTCGTTTCTCAATGAATTTGTCTATTTACAGAAAGCCTCATATTTACAGATTACCCCTCCATGTTCATGCATTTAATAACTTCAGAACTGTGCATCGGTTTAAAATGAATTATATATGAAACATGACTAGAATTTCATCTAGTTCCATAATTTGCAACTTTCATCCATGTTTAAAATGATGTTTGTGTAATTTTGCCCATATGCCATGCTAAAATGCTTTATTTCATAACTAATTAACCGTAGCTCCAAACTTAACAAACTTTATATGTAAATGGGGTAGAAAAATGCATAGTATTACATGGTGGTATTACTTTGCATGGTTAATAACTCTAAAATTGTGTTTAGGGCAGAACAGTACCAAATTCAAATATTGCATGTGTGGATTTACCAGAATTTTTGTTTGTTATTTCCGGCCTCATTTAAAATTGCCTAGATAGGTAGTTTTCATATGCTTCACATCTTGCCATGTTTAACGATATTTAATTTTGTTGAGTACCTAACCGGGAGTGAACTAAATAAGTCATGTGGTGTTTCCTCAATATGCAACTCGTTGCATATTGAGCTCCACTTAATTTGTAGTATTGTTTGTGCACTTTGCCATGCCATGTATCATTAAACCGGACATGCATCATACTTGATTGTGCATCATGCCATGTTTATGTGATGGTTGTTTACCATGTTGTTTGTTTCTTTCCGGTGTTGCTTCTTCGGGTTAGTTCCGATAACGTTGCGTTTGTGAGGATCCGTTCAACTACGTCCGTTTGTTTCTTCTTCATGGACTCGTTCTTCTTCCTTGCAGGATCTCAAGCAAGATGACCATACCCTCGAAATCACTTCTATCTTTGCTTGCTAGTTGTTCGCTCTATTGCTATGCCGCCATACCTACCACTTGCTATATCATGCCTCCCATATTGCCATGTCAAGCCTCTAACCCTCCTTTCCTAGCAAACCGTTGTTTGGCTAAGTTATCGCTTTGCTCAGCCCCTCTTATAGCATTGCTAGTTGTAGGTGAAGATGAAGTTTGTTCCATGTTGGAACATGGATATGTTGGGATATCACCATACCTCTTATTTTAATTACTGCATCTATATATTTGGTAAAGGGTGGAAGGCTCGGCATTATGCTTGGTGTTTTGTTCCACTCTTGCCGCCCTAGTTTCTGTCATACTAGTGTTATGTTCCTTGATTTTGCGTTCCTTACACGGTTGGGTGTTATGGGGACCCCTTGACAGTTCGCTTTGAATAAAACTCCTCCAGCAAGGCCCTAACTTGGTTTTACCATTTGCCTCACTACCACCTACCCTTCCCTCGGGTCGGCCAACCCGAGGATCATCTTTATTTAAACCCCCCGGGCCAGTGCTTCTCTAAGTGTTGGTCTGAACCGAGTAGACTGTGGGGCCACCTCGGGGAAACTTGAGGTTTCGTTTTACTCATAGGATGTCTCATCTGGTGTTGCCTTGAGAACGAGATATGTGCAGCTCCTATCGGGATGTCGGCTCATCGGGCGGTCTTGCTGGTCTTGTTTTACCATTGTCGAAATGTCTTGTAACCGAGATTCCGAGTCTGATCGAGTCTTCCTGGGAGAAGGAATATCCTTCGTTGACCATGAGAGCTTGTGATGGGCAAAGTTGGGACACCCTTGTAGGGTTTGAACTTTCGAAAGCCGTGCCCGCGGTTATGTGGCAGATGGGAATTTGTAATGTCCGGTTGTAGAGAACTTGACACTTAACTTAATTAAAATGCATCAACCGCGTGTGTAGCCGTGATGGTCTCTTTTCGGCGGAGTCCGGGAAGTGAACACAGTTCTTGGGTTATGCTTGAACGTAAGTAGTTTCAGGATCACTTCTTGATCACTTCTAGTTCACGACCGTTGCGTTGCTTCTCTTCTCGCTCTTATTTGCGTATGTTAGCCACCATATATGCTTAGTGCTTGCTGCAGCTCCACCTCACTACCCTTTTCCTACCCATAAGCTTAGATAGTCTTGATCTCGCGGGTGTGAGATTGCTGAGTCCTCATGGTTCACAGATACTTCCAAACAGTTGCAGGTGCCGATGATACCAGTGCAGGTGACGTAACTGAGCTCAAGTGGGAGCTCGATGAAGATCGTGTTCGTTGTGTTGTTTCGTTTCTTGTTGATTAGTAGTGGAGCCTAGTCGGGATGATCGGGGATCTAGCATTTGGGTTTTCTTCTTTTAGTTTGGTTCCATAGTCAGACCTTGATTATATTATGGATGATGTATGTTTAACTTGTATTTGTGTGAAGTGGCGATTGTATGCCAACTCTGTATCCCTTTCTTATTCAGTACATGGGATTGTGTGAAAATTGCCCCTCTTGCGACAAACCTACCATGCGGCTATGCCTCTAAGTCATAACCCGACACGTGGGAGATATAGCCGCATTGTGGGTGTAACAAGTTGGTAATCAGAGCCTTCCCCGACTTAGCAGCCCCCTGCTTGATCGAATCGCTGACGTTGTCGAGTCTAGAACAAAATGTTTTGAGTCTTAGGATTATATATATCGGAGAGTAGGATTCTTTTTACTCCTTAGTCCCTTCGTCGCTCTAGTGAGGCCTCCTAACGTAGAGTTTTGACTCTTCTCTCCTCAAATTTCACAAAAAAAATTAGGATCACGCGGGTATCTTGGAATCGTTCCGATAGTCTTGTGACGAGAACATTGTTCTTGGTGCCTCCTGACATTTAGGGGTTGTGGCAGTGTCCCGGGGAGTTGAGCTCCGAGGTGTTGTCGTCACAATTTTATCATTGCAATTCTAGAATACCTAAGTTCGTCGACATCGAAAATCTCTTTTATGCAGTTGTTGGTGAGATAACCTCGACGCCACCCAGTACTGGGGCGGGAGTTCGGGAGTATTGTCATAACTCGTATAATGGATGCTTTTCGAAGGTTGAGGTAAATGATTTCCGAAGGTATCTTGGTTATGTGTTGAAGGATGGATACAACTGGATGTAGGATTTGTTAGTTTGGGTGAGATATTATGCTTCCCCTGTATCCCCAACACCTGATTGCATAACCAGAAAGTTTCGGAAGTTTATAAGTGGGAATTCAAGTAGCCCCTAGAATATCTTTCCAACAGACACATGATACGATATGGGATCTATCATATGTTTGTTTCCGGCTTATTTTGCAAGCCAATCCTTTGTTTTTTTATTTTGGTTTGTAGTATTTGAGTTGCTTCGAAGTCAAGTGTTGATTCCATACCTTCCCTAAGCTTTGTTCTCATATTTCTATGGGGATACTAATCCTTCTTATTATCGAGATTGTCATCCCAATCCTATTTCCAACCGGCGTGCTTCTTTTCGAGATGATCTCATCATTCTCCCCATCCGTAAGATCAATTATCAATTCTTCTCAACGGTGTTTGTTTCATCCGTCCCTAGTTGTCTTTGTTTTTCCCCCCCTCCCCCCCTTTCTTTTTTTTTAAGGATTCAGATTTCTTAATCAAGTATCCATCTTATGGATGTGAAGACTCTTCATTCTTGTCTTTCAATGTTTTACCCGGCGGTTCTCATGAAGTTGCTCTACAAGTTCATCATTGTTCGTTCTCTTTCTTCTCCCGTGGTTTCAATTCAAGCTTTTTTGATCACATACTTTTCCTCGTTTCAAATGCTTTTCCCATGCCGGTGCACCTCATAATCATTCCCTGCTTGCTATTCAATTGTTCCGAAGTGCTGAAGATATCTCAGAAGGCTCGTCTTTTCAGTCAAAATCGGTTCAACCTATTTCGAGGTTGTTATCTCATTCAAGCCATTTAATTAAATCGATGCAATCTCCCTTTCAAGAAATTGTTCAACGGTGTTTCTTTTGAGTGGGCCCTAACCCACAGGTCTTTTTCCAGGGTCTTACCTGACTCTTCTAATTTTACTGGAGCTATTTTCAAATCTTTCAAAGTTTGACGTAAGAATGAATTATCATCAGTCAGAGGGTTTCTCCAAGATCTTATAACTCTTTTCATTATTGGCTCAACCTCTTCACTTTTCATTCTCCCGGAGTATCTCAACAATTCATGGTGGTGTTTCTCATCGTCATTCTCCACATCTGAAGACCGAAGAAGAGTTTTTCCTCCAAATCTTATCCGTTCTCTCAGAGATTCTTGGTGCTAGCTTTATGCCATCCTCCCATAATTGTTTTCGATTGTGAGAACTCTTTTCACCCTTCTAGAGCTATTCAGGAGTCTTTTCAGTTTGATTCTCCGGAGCTCATCATCTTAGATTTATTCATTCTCGACATTCATCTCTCATTCCCCAATCATACCGGTGCATCATTCAAGTATTCTCTTATCAGCTCGTGATCTCTTCGTTCTCATGTATCTAAATTCCTTCAAGTATCTTCATTCATTTTTCCAATTCTACCCGGTGATTCATCTCTTTTCTTCGTTCTTTTTCAATTCTTACGGTGGTTCGTTCAAGATTTCTTTTCCTTCGTTATCATATCAATTCATTCGTTGTTTCAATCCTACTGGTGGTTCGTTGAGGACCTTATTCAAGTTGGAGCTATATCTATCCTTAATCCTTTTTACGAGAATAAGTAGTATGCCAAATCTGTTGCTTGTCATCAAATTAAATTGGTGATAAATAAGCATAATGTAATTCTCATTCTTGTTTCATCCAAGTGATTAATTCCTTATTCCGGAGGTTTAGAAAAATTCTTGATTTCAGTTGTTCATCTTTCTTTCCGGAGTGCCAAGTTTTCTCAGTTATACCATCGCGAAGCTCCATCTAATCATTGCAAGGCTTCTCACGGAGTTATTTTCAATTTTCCGTTTTGTTTGATCATTCTTTTATTACCGGAGTTCTTCATGGAGGCTCTACATGGTGGTTCGTCAAGGATTATTTTCATTCTTCAATTGTTCTTCGAGATTTTCTCGAAGTTAAGATCCACCAAGCTATACTCTAGAATAAACATGTTGCTCAACACATGTTTTGTTTGGAGGAGTTCAAGTATTCTTCATTTTGCATTCCGAAGTGCAATTCTTTCTATCTTATCTTTTCAGGTGGTGTTATGTCATTTTGAAAATTTCCCTTCGTGTTTCATGATTCGCAAGTTATCCGAAATGACATATTTTAGACCCATCATTTTCAATTCGTTCATGAGATCCTTTGCTACCCATCAATCTCTTCATTAGAGTTATCTTGGGTGAGATTTCACCTAAAGCTTTCCCTAAGGATTTTTGCTATTTATGGTGCTTATAAATGACCCAAGTTCTTCAGTTACCCTCCCAGTGAAATAAGCTTCTCGTCTTCTTGTTGATATCAATCCAATCTTTTGTTTTTCGTTAATTGCAGAATTTCATCTCATAATTTTGAGTTGTCTTCCATAAGACCACATCATGCTTATCCTTTTGTTGTTGATAATCCAACAACTCCGTTCGAGAATATGTTGTAAGTGTGCTCTCTCAAGATCTTGTTTCCCTCCGTTCATTTCATTCCATTCTTTCTTCTTTCGGAGGCATTGTGTTGTTGCTCTTTTCTTTCATCATATCGAGTTGTGAAGATCATGTCCTTGCCTTTTGCTTATCCATTCAACCGGAGTGTCGTGTCCTTCATTCAAGTTCTTTCATATTATCAAGTTTTACCCCCCTTCTCAACCGGAGTGTCGTCTGAAATCTTTCTTACCCCTTGTGCCATTCTTTCAATAGTTCCGGAGGCAGTGTGTTGTTGATTTCATCAAGTATCCTCTCATCTTGTCTAGTTCATGTTCAATTCCTTCCATTTACAGTCGGAATGCTGCCCAAATTATATCATTCTTATTCCTTCTCTATCTTGTTTTAACCGGAGTGTTGTGTCTATCATTCCTCTTCTAACCGGAGTCTCATCCAAGTGCTTTCATTTTGTCAAGCTCATATTCTTTACCTTCCATGTCCAACTGGAGTGTTGTCGTAATTGATATTTACCATTCCTTATACATCTCGTTTCTACCGGAGTGCTTGCATGTACTTCTTGTCCATTGCAACCTTTTTTTTCTTATGTCTTTCAACCTACAAGGTTCTAGTAATGTTCCTTGTTTCTCTTTTCTACCGGAGTGCTCTCAAATTCGTTCAACTTTGTTGTGTTCTTTCTTTCTTTCAAGTTTTCAACCTCTCAAGGTTCATCGGTTTCACTCTTTTGTCAAAGAAGCAATTAGTTTTACCTCTTCTCTTCCTTTTCCGTTTCCCCCGGTGCCATCCTAGATCTCGGGATGAGATCCTCTCGTAGTGGTGGAGTGTTGTGACGCCCCGAGACTGATACGCTAGGTGTCTTCCAGTTATTCGTTGTTGTTTCCTTGTCATTTGTTTGCGTGTCTGTAGGATCGAAAGTATGTCTAGAGGGGGGTGATTAGACTACTTGACCAAATAAAAATCTAGCCTTTTCCCAATTTTAGTTCTTGGCAGATTTTAGCTATCTTAGCACAAGTCAAGAAATCTCCACACAATTCAAGCAAGCATGCAAAAGAGTATATGAGCAGCGGAAAGTAAAGCATGCAACTTGCAAGAATGTAAAGGGAAGGGTGTGGAGGATTCAAACGCAATTGGAGACATGGATGTTTTTGTCGTGGTTCCGATAGGTGGTGCTATCGTAGTCCACGTTGATGGAGACTTCAACCCACGGAGGGCTCCAACCACGAAGGGTCCACGAAGAAGCAACCTTGTCTATTCCATCACGGTCGTCACCCACGAAGGACTTGCCTCACTAGCGGTAGATCTTCACGAAGTAGGCGATCTCCTTGCCCTTACAAACTCCTTGGTTCAACTCCACAATCTTGTCAGAGGCTCCCAAGTGACACCTAGCCAATCTAGGAGACACCACTCTCCAAGAAGTAACAAATGGTGTGTTGATGATGAAATCCTTGCTCTTGTGCTTCAAATGATAGTCTCCCCAACACTCAACTCTCTCTCTCTCACAGGATTTGGATTTGGTGGAAAGAAGATTTGAGTGGAAAGCAACTTGGGGAAGGCTAGAGATCAAGATTCATATGGTTGGAATGGAATATCTTGACCTCAACACAAGTGTAGGTGGTTCTCTCTCAGAAAATGTGTATTGGAAGTGTAGGCATGTTCTGATGGCTCTCTCCATGAATGAAGAGTGGGTGGAGGGGTATATATAGCCTCCACACAAAATCTAACCGTTACGCACAATTTGCCAAACTCGGTGGGACCGAATGGTTAAACTCGATCGGACCGATTCAGCAAACCTAGTGACCGTTAGGATTTTCAGTGGGACTGAGATGCAACTCGGTAGGACCGATATGGTTAGGGTTAGGGCATAATGTAATCTCGGTGTGACCGATTACACAAACTCGGTGGGACCGATTTTGGTAATAAGCTAACTAGAGAGTTGGTCAGGTAAACTCGGTGGGACCGATTCACTCATCTCGGTGAGACCGAAATGTTACAAAAGGGAAACAGAGAGTTTACATTGCAATCTTGGTGGGACCGATCGCTCATATCGGTAAGACCGAAACGTTACGAAGAGAAACAGAGAGATTACAATCCCATCTCGGTGAGACCGAGTTCCCTATTGGTGAGACCGATTTGCCTAGGGTTTGTGGCAGTGGCTATGACAGTTGAATCTCGGTGGCGCCGGATAGATAGAATCGGTGGGGCCGAGTTTGACTTTTGGTTTAGGTCATATGTGGATGTGGGAAGGTAGTTGAGGGTTTTGGAGCATATCACTAAGCACTTTGAGCAAGCAAGCCATTAAGCAACACCTCATCCCTCCTTGATAGTATTGGCTTTTCCTATAGACTCAATGTGATCTTGGATCACTAAAATATAAAATGTAGAGTCTTGATCTTGAAGATTGAGCCAAACTTTTTGTCTTTAGAATTTTGAGGGATCCACTTTCCTCATCCATGCCATGCCATTCATTGAGCTTTTCCTGAAATATTAATCTTGGAATAATGTTAGCTCAATGAGCTATATGTTGTTAGGAATTACCAAAACCACCCAGGGATAGTTGCACTTTTAGTGTCGCATCTTGCCATGCCATCATGTGCATTGCATCATCATGTTTTCAAAACTTGCATCCGCCGCGGTCTCCTCGTTCTCTCAATTGTCCGTTCTGAGCCCAGACACACTTGCACGCGCCCGCGGCACGTCCGAAATAGTATTTTATAAGTGGCGGGGAAATGTTCTCAGAATGGGATGAGAGTTGGTGTGCCATCTTGTTGTGTTGTAAGTAGACCGCCCGCCAAGTTCCATCACATTCGGAGCTCGTTTGATAGCCCAATCGTTAAACTATAGCGGCATTATAGTCGGTCAAACGTCGGACGTTTCGGTCCCCGGAGCAGTCGCCGGACCGCTCTGCTTCTCTCTCTTCTCAGCCCACTATCTCTCCACAGCCCACCTGCAGCCCACCTAACCCCTCCTCGCATCCGAAACCGTTTGATCTCGATCGGAGGGGTCCAAAAACGCCTTCTAATCCCCCCTAACCCTAAACCTTCTCTATATATAGACCCCCTCCTGCCATTTTTGGCATCCTACCAACCCCCTCCTCGTTTTCCGCAGCCAGCCGTCTCCTCCCTCTTCGATTTTAGCACCAAGCCACCCGCCACAGCCACTTGTCGCTGGCCCAGAGGCCGTGCTGCCACCTGAGGCGTCGCCTCGACCAACCGTGTGCTGCCATGTCTCCCTCCCCGCTTCCCGCAGCCCTCCACGTTGCCTCTCCAGCGCCCCACTTCGCCGCGGCCCTCAGGGCCCATCTGGAGCCCGCCCCAAGCCCATCTAGGGCCCGAGCCGCCACCGCCCTCGCGTCCGAGCTCCCCATGCAGGAGAGCTCCCGACCTGGCGCGTCCCCGCCATCCGCGCTCACCGGCGACGAGCGCCACCCACCGCCGGAGACCTCCAGTAGGCCAGTGCGCCTTGCCTCCGTCCTTTCCCCGCTCTCTCCCTCACGCCCTCGTGTTCTTCCTCGCAGGGAGCCTCCATGCCGTGCCGAGCTTGGAGCTCCGCCCGCTGCCGTTGCCCATCACCGTTCCACGTCGAGAACGAGGTTGCCCTCTCGGATCTGCGTGCCCAGACCTTTTCCTCATCGGATCCAGCGGATCCCGCCTGGATCCGCTCACCGGTGCTCGTCCCCGGCCTATCTTCACGCCAGCATCCACCTCCTGCTGCCGTCCGTCGCCGTTGGCCGCGTCCAGTCCAGCGACCACTCGCGCGCGTTGAGTGCGTGTGGCCGCGCATGGGCCGCGACCTCCCCGGCCCAGCATCGCCATCGCTCCAAGGCCCAGCCACGGCCTACCAGCTCCTCCACCAACCGGCCCATGCGGCCTGGTGAGCCACCCACACCCAAGCGCGCCCTCCAGATTCAGCCCAGATCTGTTTTTTTGTTTCTCAGCTAATTTGTCTATTTCTAGAAAACCTCATATTTATTGATTACCCCTCCATGTTCATGCATTTAATAACTTCAGAACCGTGCATCTGTTTAAAATGAATTATATATGAAACATGACTAGAATTTCATCTAGTTTCATAATTTGCAACTTTCATCCATGTTTAAAATGTTTAAAATATTGTTTGTGTAATTTTGCCCATATGCCATGCTAAAATGCTTTATTTCATAACTAATTAACCGTAGCTCCAAACTTAACAAACTTTATATGTAAATGGGGTAGAAAAATGCATAGTTGTACATGGTGGAATTACTTTGCATGGTTAATAACTCTAAAATTGTGTTTAGGGCAGATCAGTACCAAATTCAAATATTGCATGTGGGGATTTACCGGAATTGTTGTTTGTTATTTCCGGCCTCATTTAAACTTGCCTAGATAGGTAGTTTTCATATGCTTCACCTCTTGCCATGTTTAACAACATTTAGTTTTGTTGAGTACCTAACCGGGCTTGAACTAAATAAGTCATGTGGTGTTTCGTCAATATGTAACTCGTTGCATATTGAGCTCCACTTAACTTGTAGTATTGTTTGTGCACTTTGCCATGCCATGTATCATTAAACCGGACATGCATCATACTTGATTGTGCATCATGCCATGTTTATGTGATGGTTGTTTACCATGTTGTTTGCTTCTTTCCGGTGTTGCTTCTTCGGTTAGTTCCGATAACGTTGCGTTTGAGAGGATCCGTTCAACTACGTCCGTTTGTTTCTTCTTCATGGACTCATTCTTCTTGCTTGCGGGATCTCAGGCAAGATGACCATACCCTCGAAATCACTTCTATCTTTGCCTGCTAGTTGTTCGCTCTATTGCTATGTCGCGATACCTACCACTTTCTATATCATGCCTCCCATATTGCCATGTCAAGCCTCTAACCCTCCTTTCCTAGCAAACCGTTGTTTGGCTAAGTTACCGCTTGGATCAGCCCCTCTTATAGCGTTGCTAGTTGCAGGTGAAGATGAAGTTGGTTCCATGTTGGAACATGGATATGTTGGGATATCACCATACCTCTTATTTTAATTAATGCATCTATATATTTGGTAAAGGGTGGAAGGCTCGGCCTTATGCTTGGTGTTTTGTTCCACTCTTGCCGCCCTAGTTTCCGTCATATCGGTGTTATTCCTTACACGGTTGGGTGTTATGGGGACCCCTTGACAGTTCGCTTTGAATAAAACTCCTCTAGCAAGGCCCAACCTTGGTTTTACCATTTGCCTCACTACCACCTACCCTTCCCTCTGGTCGGCCAACCCGAGGGTCATCTTTATTTTAAAAACCCCCGGGCCAGTGCTTCTCTAAGTGTTGGTCTGAGCCGAGTAGACTGCGGGGCCACCTCGGGGAAACTTGAGGTTTGGTTTTACTCGTATGATGTCTCATCCGGTGTTGCCCTAAGAATGAGATATGTGCAGCTCCTATCGGGATGTCGACGCATCGGGCAGTCTTGCTGGTCTTGTTTCACCATTGTCGAAATGTCTTGTAACCAGGATTTCGAGTCTGATCAGGTCTTCCTGTGAGAAGGAATATCCTTCGTTGACCGTGAGAGCATATGATGGGCTAAGTTGGGACACCCCTGCAGGGTTTGAACTTTCGAAAGCCGTGCCCGTGGTTATGTGGCAGATGGGAATTTGTTAATGTCCGGTTGTAGAGAACTTGACACTTAACTTAATTAAAATGCATCAACCGCGTGTGTAGCCGTGATGGTCTCTTTCCGGCGGAGTCCGGGAAGTGAACACGGTTCTTGTGTTATGCTTGAACGTAAGTAGTTTCAGGATCACTTCTTGATCACTTCTAGTTCACGACCGCTGCGTTGCTTCTCTTCTCACTCTTATTTGCATATGTTAGACACCATATATGCTTAGTGCTTGCTGCAGCTCCACCTCACTACCCTTTCCTACCCATAAGCTTAAATAGTCTTGATATCGCGGGTGTGAGATTGTTGAGTCCTTGTGGCTCACAGATACTTCCAAACAGTTGCAGGTGCCGATGATACCAGTGCAGGTGACATAACTGAGCTCAAGTGGGAGCTCGATGAAGATCGTGTTCATTGTGTTGTTTCGTTTCCTGTTGATCAGTAGTGGAGCCCAGTCGGGATGATCGGGGATCTAGCATTTGGGGTTTTCTCATTTTGTTTTGGTTCTGTAGTCAGACCTTGACTGTATTATGGATGATGTATGTTTAACTTGTATTTGTCTGAAGTGGCGATTTTAAGCCAACTCTGTATCCCGTTCTTATTCAGTACATGGAATTGTGTGAAGATTGCCCCTCTTCCGACAAACCTACCATGAGGCTATGCCTCTAAGTCATGCCCCGACACGTGTGAGATATAGCCGCATTGTGGGTGTTACACTTGCTCCCGGCTCCTCCCTCACAGCCCCCAATGTGCTTCCCCTAGCGAGATGGGGGCTGCCGTGCTAGGGCCGATGTCCATCGTTGTGACCTGATTCACTTGCGACCCATGGTTAGCGTCAGCCTGCTCCTGAGAGATTAGTGGTAACCTATAGCTGCTGTCGCCGGCGAGGTCGGCGAGGCTCCTGGGCGGCTCCTGGAAGGCCTCAGCTTCCAGTGTCTCCTCTTCCTAACCCGACTCGAGGAACAAACCGGGGTCGTCTTCAGTGTGTACTCCTGGTCCATCATGCGGGGCACATAGGCCTCCGGAGCCATCGCCCCGGAAACCTCGTTGAGGTGCCCCACGCTCCATGCCGCCTGGCTCGACGCGCCAGGATAATATGGCGGCATCCTGCCGGGACCGTGGGCGGCGATCCTTATGCCTGCGCCCATTGGGGAGGCACAGGTGTGGTTGGGTGTCCGACGCCACTGGTTGCACCGGTGCCGACGAAACCTCCTGGTGCGCCCCGGGGCGCGCGGGCGCGACGAGGCCCACCGTGCGATCCGGCCGCAACCTGAGGCGTAAGCAAGGAGCAGAAAGGCGGCGCACCCCTGGCTGTAGCATCCAACAACTCGGCAACACGCTCCAGCAATGCATCCTGGCCGCTCTCCATCAGTCGGCATTGCAGCAGCTCCCACGCCACTATGAGCACGGCCCTCATGTTCACTTGTTCCTGTCGGGAGTGCGGGCCATTGTCGCGGCGTAGCTTGAGGCTCTTGCGGCGGCCCGCGCGCGCCGCGTGGTAAGGGTGGAAGGCGTCGGACCATGCCGCCTGTGCCCCTCGGCGCTTTGCGGTGCGCGCGCCACATGGAGCGTAGAGTTGAGGTCCTCTTGGGCGGACGGCGCCGCCCGGGCTGGCCAGGCTGCCCAGCGATCGGTGTCAGCCCTCAGGTCGCCCGACATCGGCACTGTGGAGTGCTGGCGGGGCTGCCGATGGAAGAGAGGCTTCGGCGCACCCCTACCTGTCGCGCCAAATGTCGGATTTCTAGTTCCGGCAAAACCCTTGAGGTTCGAACACTGGGGTGCGCATGAAGATCTCTCCCCCTCTAGCTCTCGCCCTCACCGCAATCTCAAGGCTTAGTGCGTCGAACCCGTAGAACAAAGGGACACGAGATTTATACTGGTTCGGGCCACCGATGTGGTGTAATACCCTACTCCAGTGTGGTGTGGTGGATTGCCTCTAGGGCTGCGGATGGGCAGTTACAAGGGAAGAACAGCCTCCTGAGGAGAGGTGTTCTTGTGCTTGGTGAGCTTGTTTGGTGGCCTTGGTGGAATGGATCCAGTCCAAGATGAGATGCCTCCCTAGGGTGGCGGCTAGTCCTATTTATAGAGGCCCGGGTCCTCTTCTCAAATATTAGGTGGGAAGGGATCCCACAACGGCCAGTTTGAAGGGGGACAGATAGTACAAGCTATCCTGACAAAAGATGGTCTTCTCCTGCCAAAGGCTCTGGTGGTGACGCCGTCCTGGGCTCCACGGTGACCTCCGTCCTGCTGGCCTTGTTCTCGTTGCACCAATATGGAAACCTTTGCTTGACACCTCGGGACTCCACTCCTGCGCTTGCTTCTTTAGCACCAAAGGGGAAACGAGGACACTGCGCGCCGGCGCCGGCCTGGTGCCCCCTGGCCTTGGTCGTCATCGCTTGCGTCACAGGAACCTCGCAAGGTGCTCCTTGCCTTGATCTCTCCGCCCCTCGTGAGCCATCCTGGTGAGGCTGCCCCCGAGGAGGTCTTGCATCGTCCGCCTCGTGAGGCTTGGCCCCTCGTGAGTCATCCTGGTGAGGCTGCCCCCGAGGAGGTCTTGCGTCGTCCGCCTCGTGAGGCTTGGCCCCTCGCGAGGGTCTTGAGTGTTTGCTGGTGAAGATGGGCCATACAGGGCCGCTGGTGCAGCCATGCCATGGGCCGCAGGCAGGCAAGTCTGGGGACCCTCGTTCCAAGGACTCTGACAACTTCTTTCGAGAGAAACTCCTTCTCTAGAAAGGATCCACTCTTAGCAACGAAGATCTTGCCTTCGGATCTGTGATAGAAGATGTACCCAACAGTTTCTTTTGAGTATCCTATAAAGACGCACTTCTCCGATTTGGGTTTGAGCTTATTAGGCTGAAACTTTTTCATATAAGCATCACAACCTCAAACTTTAAGAAATGTCAGCTTAGGGTTGTTGCTAAACCACAGTTCATATGGTGTCCTCTCAAAAGATTTTTAGACGGTGCCCTATTTAACGTGAATGCAGCTGTCTCTAATGCATAACCCCAAAACGATAGTGGTAAATCAGTAAGAGACATCATAGATCGCACCATATTATCTAATAAAGTACGGTTATGACGTTCGGACACACCATTACGCTGTGGTGTTCCAGGTGGCGTGAGTTGCGAAACTATTCGACATTGTTTCAACTGAAGGCCAAACTCGTAACTCAAATATTTCGTCCCCGCGATCAGATCGTAGAAACTTTGTTTTCTTGTTACGATGATTCTCCACTTCACTCTGAAATTCTTTGAACTTTTCAAATGTTTCAGACTTGTGTTTCATTAAGTAGATATACTCATATCTGCTCAAATCATCTGTGAACGTTAGAAAATAACGATACCCGCCGCGAGCCTCAACACTCATCTGACCGCATACATCGGTATGTATTATTTCCAATAAGTCTGTGGCTCGCTCCATTGTTCCAGAGAACAGAGTCTTAGTCATCTTGCCCATGAGGCATGGTTCGCAAGCAACAAGTGATTCATAATCAAGTGATTCCAAAAGTCCATCCGTATGGAGTTTCTTCATGCGCTTTACACCAATATGACCTAAACGGCAGTGCCACAAGTATGTTGCACTATCATTATAAACTCTGCATCTTTTGGCATCAATATCATGAATATGTGTATCACTACGATCGAGATTCAATAAACCATATATATTAAGTGTATGACCATAGAAGGTTTTATTCATGTAAACAGAACAACAATTATTCTTTGACTGAAATGAATAACCGTATTGCAATAAACATGATCCAATCATATTCATGCTCAACACAAACACCAAATAACATTTATTTTAGGTTCAACACTAATCCCGAAGGTAAAAGGAGTGTGCGATGGTGATCTTATCAACCTTGGAATCATTTCCAACACACATCGTCACCTTGCCCTTAACCAGTCTCTGTTCATTTTGCAACTCCTGTTTTGACTTACTAATCTTAGCAACTAAACCGGTATCAAATATCCTGGGGTTACTATGAACACTAGTAAAGCACACATCAATAACATGTATATCAAATATACTTTTTTTCACTTTTCCATCCTTCTTATCCGCCAAGTATTTGCGGTAGTTCTGCTTCCAGTGACCATTCCCTTTGCAGTAGAAGCACTCAGTTTCAGGGTTAGGTCTAGCTTTGGGCTTCTTCACGGGAGTGGCAACTTGCTTGGCATTCTTCTTGAAGTTCCCTTTCTTTCCCTTGCCCTTTTACTTGAAACTAGTTGTCTTGTCAACCATCAACATTTGATGCTTTTTCTTGATTTCGACCTTCGCCAATTTCAGCATCGCGAAGAGCTTGGGAATCGTTTCCGTTATCCCTTGCAAATTATAGTTCATCACGAAGTTCTAGTAACTTGGTAATAGTGACTAGAGAACTCTGTCAGTCACTATCTTATCTGGAAGATTAACTCCCACTTGATTCAAGTGATTGTAGTACTCAGACATTCTGAGCACATGCTCACTAGCTGAGCTATTCTCCTCCATCTTGTCGGCAAAGTACTTGTCAGAGGTCTCATACCTCTTAACACGGGGATGAATCTGAAATACCAATTTCAGCTCTTGGAACATCTCATATGCTCTGTGGAGTTCAAAACATTTTTGAAGTCCCGGTTCTAAGCCGTAAAGTATGGCGTACTAAACTATCAAGTAGTCATCATACCGGGCTTGTCGAACGTCCATAATGTCTGCATCTGCTCCCGCAAAAGTTCCATCACTTAGCGGTGCATCGAGGACATAATTCTTCTGTGCAGCAATGAGGATAATCCTCAGATCATGGAGCTAGTTCACATCATTGCTACTAACATCTTTCAACATAGTTTTCTCTAGGAACATATCATAAATAAAATGGGGAAGCTATACACGAGTAATTGATCTACAACATAGATATGCATATACTATCAGGACTAAGTTCATGATAAATTTAAGTTCATTAATCATATTACTAAAGAACTCCCACCTAGATAGACATCCCTCTAGTCATCTAAATGGTCACATGATCCATATCAACTAAACCATGTCCGATCATCACGTGAGATGAGAAGTTTTCAATGGTGAACATCACTATGTTGATCATATCTACTATATGATTCACGCTCGACCTTTCGGTCTCAGTGTTCCGAGGCCATATCTACATATGCTAGGCTCGTCAAGTTACCTGAGTATTCTGCTTGTGCAAAACTAGCTTGCACCTGTTGTATGTGAACGTAGAGCTTATCACACCCAATCATCACGTGGTGTCTCAGCATGAAAAACTGCCGCAACGGTGCACACTTAGGGAGAACACTTATACCTTGAAATTTTAGTAAGGGATCATCTCATAATGCTACCGTCGTACTAAGAAAAATAAGATGCATAAAAGATAATTATCACATGCAATCAAAATATGTGACATGATATGGCCATCATCATCTTGTGCCTTTGATCTCCATCTCCAAAGTACCGTCATGATCTCCATCGTCACCGGCATGACACCATGATCTCCATCATTTTGATCTCTATCAACGTGTCGTCACATGGTCGTCTCACCAACTATTGCTTTTGCAACTATTGCTATCGCATAGCGATAAAGTAAAGCAATTATATGGTGATTGCATCTTATGCAATAAAGAGACAACCATAAGGCTCCTGCCAGTTGCTGATAATTTTAACAAAGCATGATCATCTCATGCAACAATTTATATCTCATCACGTCTTAACCATATCACATCACAATATGCCCTACAAAAACAAGTTAGACGTCCTCTACTTTGGTGTTGCAAGTTTTACGTGGCTGCTACGAGCTTAGGAAGAACCGTTCATACCTACACATCAAAAAACCACAACGATTTTTTGTTAAGTGTGTTCTTTTAACCTTCAACAAGGACCGGGCGTAGTCACACTTGATTAAACTAAAGCTGGAGAAACAGACACCCACTAGCCACCTATGTGCCAAGCACGGCGGTAGAACCAGTCTCATGAACGCGGTCATGTAATGTCGGTCTGGGCCGCTTCATCCAACAATACCGCCGAATCAAAGTATGACATGCTGGTAAGCAATATGACTATTATCGCCCACAACTCTTTGTGTTCTAGTCGTGCATATAACATCTACGCATAGACCTGGCTTGGAGGCCACTATTGGGGAACGCACTATTTCAAAAAAAAAATCCTACCATCACGCAAGATCTATCTAGGAGATGCATAGCAACAAGATAGGAGAGTGTGTCTACGTACCCTCATAGACCGAAAGCGGAAGCATTTAGTAACGCGATTGATGTAGTCGAACCTCTTCGCGATCCAACCGATGAAGTACTGAACACACGACACCTCCGCATTCTACACACGTTCAGGTCGGTGATGTCCCTCGTATTCTGGATCTAGTTGAGGCCGAGGGTGAGTTGCGTCAGCACGACGGCATGTTGACGGTGATGATGAAGTTACCGACGCAGGGCTTCGCCTAAGCATTACGACAATATGACCGAGGTGGAAAACTGTGGAGGGGGCACCACACACGGCTAAAGATCAACTTGTGTGTCAATGGGGTGCCCCCCTCCCCCGTATACAAAGGAGGGGAGGAGGAGGAGGGCTGGCCTCAAGGGGCGCGCCCAAGGGGGGATTCCTACTCCTAGTAGGAGTAGGTTTCCCCCCTTTCCTAATCCAACTAGGAGAAGAAGGAAGGAGAGGAGAGGGAGAAGGAAAGAGGGAGGTGCTGCCCCCTCCCTAGTCCAATTCGGACCAGCCCATGGGGGGCGCGCGGCCTCCCCTTGTGGCCCTTCTCTCCTTTCCACTAAGGCCCATGAAGGCCCAATACTTCCCCCCGGTGAATTCCCGTAACTCTCTGGTACTCCGAAAAATACCCGAACCACTCATAACCTTTCCGATGTCCGAATATAGCCTTCCAATATATAGATCATTATGTCTCGACCATTTAGAGACTCCTCGTCATGTCTGTGATCTCATCCAGGACTCCGAACAAACTTCGGTACATCAAATCATATAACTCATAATACATATCGTCATCGAATGTTAAGCGTGCGGACCCTACGGGTTCGAGAACTATGTAGACATGACCGAGACATATCTCCGGTCAATAACCAATAGCGGAACCTGGATGCTTATATTGGCTCCTACATATTCTATGAAGATCTTTATCGGTCAAACCGCACAACAACATATGTTGTTCCCTTTGTCATCGGTATGTTACTTACCCGAGATTCGATCGTCGGTATCATCATACCTAGTTCAATCTCGTTACCAGCAAGTCTCTTTACTTGTTCCATAATGCATCATCCCGCAACTAACTCATTAGTCACATTGCTTGCAAGGCTTATGGTGATGTGCATTACCAATAGGGCCCAGAGATGCCTCTCCGACAATCGGAGTGACAAATCGTAATCTCGATCTATGCCAACTCAACAAACACCATCGGTGACACCGGTAGAGCATCTTTACAATCACCCAGTTATGTTGTGACGTTTGATAGCACACTAAGTGTTCCTCCGTTATTCGGGAGTTGCATAATCTCATAGTCATAGGAACATGTATAAGTCATTAAGAAAGCAATAGCAATAAACTAAACGATCATAGTGCTAAGCTAACAGATGGGTCTTGTCCATCACATCATTCTCTAATGATGTGATCCCGTTCATCAAATGACAATACATGTCTATGGCTAGGAAACTTAACCATCTTTGATTAACGAGCTAGTCTAGTAGAGGCATACTAGGGACACTCTGTTTGTCCATGTATTCACACATGTACTAAGTTTCCGATTAATACAATTCTAGCATGAACAATAAACATGTATCATGATTTAAGGAAATATAAATAACAACTTTATTATTGCCTCTAGGGCATATTTCCTTCATGTTCCTCTTCTGAAGTTCCAATTGTTTGGCACTCTTCTCAGCAAACTCTGTAGTTGCCCTGCCCTTTTGAATTCTGCCCAGTCTACCTTTGTAATTTGGGGGTATGCGGGGATTGGGTCCTTGCCTTCACTCAAGTACTTCTTGTACAACACGTGCTTCCAGTTTTTCCAAGCATCCCTATCCTTCTTTAGTGCAGCGTGTTCCACCTGCATTCTCCACTGCTCTGGAACGTTGAAGTGATCCATGATCTCCCGGACAATCCTTCATCGTGTTTCTGTGTCAGCCTTCCAAAACCCCGGGGGATTAATCTTGAGCCTTGACCTGCCAACAAATCCACACACACTCTTGAACCTCGTGCGTGCTTTATCTAGTTTAGTTGGAGCCCAAGACTTTAAATCGATCTCGGTTACTTCATATACACCTTTAGGCTGGTGTGTGGGCTTCCTTGGAGCATTCCTATGTGTCCTGACCGGAAGGGTAATTGCTGCAGCTCTATCCCATTCAAGATTACTTGGTCCCTAACAATCTGCTGAAGACCTAGGGTTGTCGGAATTAGATGAAGACACATCGCCTAAAGCATGAGTGTTGTCACTGCTACTAGGCATCTATAGAGAACACATGCGAAACTCAGGAAAGGAGGATAAGCATAAAACAAAAAACTTGGTATGAAGTTGTCTAAACATGTCTTCTAATAATTTAGAAAATGTACGGCTAATTTGTTAAGTTTTTGTGACTCGGGCGCCCGCGATCTGTAAATCGGCAATAACTTATTGGAACGAATACATCTTATATGTACTACTTAGGAAGTTAGATAATGAACATATATACGCGCTCCGTTTTTTATAGCCAATTTGGGAACATACATAATGAAATAGGAGGTATTGCAAGGAAATAAACGTCACCGCGATGGAGAGCAGTAACTAACAGGCTTCTTAATGCAAATCCAGCCGGACCACAGGAGAGGCGAGGGTTACAGGATCGATATGCTCGAGGGTGGCTGGCGAGCGAACAAAGACGACCAGGCATGGGCGGCCGCGTATTGGGAACGGCTGTGGAGGTAGGCTTGACACCGAAGAGCGGAACATGGCCGGGGTGAGCACGCCAGTGCCGGGGAGGGTTCCGCTGTGGATCTTGGGGAGGGGGAGCTGGCGATGGAGATTGGGTGGACTAATTGAGTGAAACGTGGGCGGGCAATCGGGGGGTGTTGGCGGCCTAGATGAAAAGGGTGAAAAATATCCCCGGTCGCCACACGGAAAGGCCTATGCAAACGGTTGCCTCTAAGCGCTCGTGTCCACAAAGAGAAAAATTTCGTTTGGAATGAAGACGTACTAATTTTGAAATGAAGACATGAGTTCATCGTTTCCTCTAAATTTTTCCCACGTTAAGCAAGCACCATTATACCACGGGTTTGATTTGTTGGCGCATTTGAGGTCTCATGTGCTATATTTAAGACATTTTTGGGCATTTACCATGAATTTGGGCATATAAATCAAATCCTAGCCGGACTGCATTTCCTGTCGAAAGGGATGAGGATTGCCGTTTGATCTGGGAGCATTCAATGGTGCAGACGTACGATCCGTGGGGTTTTGGTTCTGGCCAATCAGAATGCACGATTCAGATCGCATGCGCAACAAGGGGGGCATGGACCACGGTTTGGTAGGCACACGGCTTTCGTGAGTGAATCGTGAACTATTTGAAAACATTTACATCAACCAGACTGCATGTGCTGTCGAAAGGGATGAGGATCGCCGTTCGATCAAGGAGCATCCAACGGTGTAGAGGTACGATCCGTGGGGTTTGGGTTCTGGCCAATTAGAACGCACGACTCAGATCACGCGCGTGGCAGGGGGGACATCGGCCATGGTTTAGTGGACACATGTCTTTCATGAGTGAACCGTGTGCTATTAGAAAACATTTACATTAACTAACAACATATTTTTGTTTGAATAAAAACACGAGTTCATCGTTTAGCCTTCAATTTTTTTCCACGGTAAAAAATCACGATTGTACCCTATGATTCGATTTTCTGGTACATTTTACCACGCAGCAGGCCTGGCTAGCAATCTCAAACTCTGAATATGCAAAAAAAAGAGATCTCATATACATATATATATATATATATATATATATATATATATATGATGCATCTATTTTAATAATACCCCTTAAGACCTTATTCCGATAACACTTAGGCTATTCTCGTAGCATTTCCGCACTAGAGAAAACCCCGATCCGAACCATAGGACACAGAAAAAGAAGAGCCAGCTCGCCCGCCTCCTTCCTCCCTCCACTCCACCCAAACCTCTGCCCGCATCCACCCACTCCCGACCCACCTCCTTCCCCCGATCTACCCCAAGCACACCTACCGGCGGTGGTTTCGGACCGGCAACTACCCCAACGGCGGATCCGGGCTGCCTAGCCCCCTCCCCCCTCAGCTTCTTCCCCACAGCCCCCAATCCCCACCCACTCCACGGCCAGAACCCCACCCGAGGCCACCCATCCCCCGGCGACCTCCCCTGCTAGATCCCCACGCCTCCCGACCTCCACCTTCTTCCCCACACTCCTCTACCGTCCCCACATCCCTCCCGGCCCCGGCCAACTCCAACCTCCCGCCGCCACCACCTCCCTCGTTGCCCCACGCCCACCTCGCTCCCAATCCGGCCAAATCCTCCCCCGTCACCCCAACCTTCCTCGTCACGACCGGTGCATCCCACAACGGCCGGCCGCCACACCCCACGCATCTACCTGGCGATGGACCTAGGCGGTTCCGGCCTCGCTGCGCCGCCAGGCAACTGGATCAAGTAGCAGACGGCCGCCACAAGTGCTCCCCTTGCCGAGGACACCTCGTCCACCCACCCATTTTGCTCCTTGCCACGGGGCCACCGCGCTGGATCCTGTCGCTACCCTGAAATATGGACGGCCGTGCATCCTCCTCCCCCGTTCCCTTCATTGATTTCTCCCTCACCGACAGGCCTCCCCTCCCCCATGGCCAGATCTGCCCACTGCCGGTGTTGCGCCCCTGTCTTCCCCATCGGACGCCACAACCAGCCCGCCCCGCTACATTCCTCCTCTGAACTGCACAACATGCAGTGCGGGCGGGCGTGGTGTGAGGTGCAGGTCGTCCCCCCGTGCGGGCACCCTAACCTGCATCATGGCACTCCTTGTTGTTCACCTGCAGTTCAGAGGAAGTGCACCCTAACCGCAACAGAGGAATTCACTTGTCGTGGTGAGGGCATTGTTCCGTCGAGATTCAGTTTGTGGGTGTTCTGCCGCTAGGGGTTAGTTCAGTCAGTGCGCTAGTGATGGTGCTCGAGCGCCGCGTGCAGCTCGGTTGCTACCCCCATGCAGTCCGGCTGAGTCGCTGGGGGTGCAGTTTGTAGATGGTGGACACACAGACAACGATTGACTTGTTTGCATTATTTAGATTTTGTTGTGTAGTTCAGTAGAACAGAAATCCTCCGCATGTGTAGTTTTTTTCTGAGGGAAAGTAGTGCACTTCCTTCTCGAGACTACCTACACCTCTTCGGGGCGACCGTGCAGTTTGGTGCATTTTTATTTGTAATGCATTTTGAATGACACTTCCCTCGATTGTGAATGACACTCGTCTCCAGTAGCTTCATGTGTTCTCAAAAAAAATTGTGCTACCAAAGAGGTTCACGACTCGTCTTCAAGCAGCTCATAAGTCATATTTTGAAGCTCACTTTGTTCTCTCATGCAGTTTGTTATAAAACTCCTTCATGATTCCCTTGGAAAACATAAACCAAAACATCTCTAAGAAGCTCGCTTCTTATTAGATGTAGTTCACTCGCTCACTCTCTGCAGTCCACTCGCTTGGTCAACGCGCGTAAAAAAAAAATAAGTATGAAAAAAAAGACAACAGGAACTCATGAGGTTCACTTTGGGTAGCATCACGGTTCACTTTCGGAAGTGTTGTGGTCCACTCTTGTTTGAAAAAAAAGTTGAGAAAAAGACAACAAAAACTTGTGCGAGAAAGTTTATGTCCGACAAAAAGAAATCATGAAGTTCACTTGACTGCCTGTTGCAGTACGGTTTTCCGTTTGAAGCAGTGCGTTCTTCTGTCCGATGGAAGGTCCACTTGCTTGGTCAACGCGCGTAAAAATTTAATAAGTATGAAAAAAAGACAACAAGAACTCATGAGGTTCACGTTGGGTAGTGTTATGGTTCACTTTCGGAAGTGTTGTGGTCCACTCTCGTTCGAAAAAAAGTTGAAAAAAGAAGTTAACAAAAACTTGTGCGAGAAAGTTTATGTCCAACAAAAAGAAATCATGAAGTTCACTTGACTGTCTGCTGCAGTGCGGTTTTCCGTATGAAGTAGTGTGTTCTTCTGTCCGAGGAAGCACACATGATGATTTTGGTCTCGCAAAAAACATTGTGTCTGCTTTTCGGTAAAATCAAAACCGCTCTTAAACTGTAAGGAATTAGAGAGTGTTCTACATGAAAAAGTTGTGTCTTGTCCATATATTTCCAGCGGCGTATGATTTGAATCATTTTGACCAGCGGTTCAGAAAAATTTAGCGAAAAACCGTTGTTGTCACTCGTCGTCCGCCGCAGGATTTCTAAAATTAACTTAAAACCGTAAGAAATCTCAAAACAATTACCACATATGAAAGTTTTGCCTCTTCCATAGATTTCAACGACGTATCGCACGCATCATTTTGACAAACGGTTAAAAAACTAGAGCGAAAACAATACCGAAAATTTTAAAAATTTTGAAAAACAGGATTCGACGATTCAGTAAATTTGAAACTGCTCTTAAACCGTAACGAATTAGAGAAAATAATACTAGATATGAAAAATATGCGCCTCAACGATATCTTTCCAACAGTGTATCATTTGCTTCATTCCGACAAGCTGTTTGAAAAAAAACGTGAAAAACGCTCGCTGCCACTCGTCATGGGCCGCACCATTTTCGAAACTGCTCATAAACCGTGAGGAATCTCAAAAAGTGTTCAACATGGCGAAGTTGCAACTAATCCATAGCTTTTCAACGGTATATTATACGCCTCTTTTCGACAAACGTTTAAAAAACTAGAGCAAAAAAGGTACAAAAAACACAAGCATGCAGTTTTTTCCGACGCGAAGTTCACTCGCCTGAGTACTGTAGCACACTTAGTTCAAACAATGACGTGCACTTGCGTTGAGCATGCAGTGCGAAAGTGTTATCAGAATAGTTATTCTACTAATATTAGCAGAATAGACCGACTGTGGTGTTAGCAAGATCATTTGTGTGTCGCTTTGCGAGTTTTCATTCATTGTCTGAGAAACGGGAAAATAACGAAAATCAGTATGGCCGCAGGGCGCGGCCAGAGGTGTAGGCCATGTTGGTATTTTAATTTCAGGAAATGCATATAGAGTTCGGAAAATAACGAAAATCATTGTATCACTGTGGCGTGCTCTCACAGTTGCATGGAAAAAAATTGGTAAACTTTGGCACAAGTTATGGTGCTCGCACCTTCCATACTGGAGCATCTCACAAGAAGGATCGTGGTTTCCAAAAGGAGACATGGCACTTCGGACTCCAAATCGTAATTTACTACATCGTTCCGCCTCGGAAAAAAATCATGGTAAACAATCGCGGGTACACCCTTGGTTTGATTTTCCGGCCCATTTTCAGGTCTCGTCTGCTATGTTTAAGTCATTCTTTGCACTTACCTTGCATTTTAGTGCATATAAAGTCAAAAAAAACCTACTACAACTACGGGCCCGTTCGGAAACACTCCGGCTCCCCAACTCCACGAAGCTGAAGTGGCGGAGCGGAGAGGAGCACATTTCATTTTTATGGAGCTACCTTTCTGTCGCTCCGCATTCCAGCCCTGAGCGGAGGGAAGTAGCTGGAGCGGTCCATTGCCGAACAGGCATTACATGTGGGTGTTTTCGTTAGGCTATACTTAGGCTACTCATGGTGGAGAGTGTCATATATACTAGTATCATGCATATATATATATATGATACTAGTGTATGATACTACCTTTAATTATAGTGCATAGTATAATAGAGTAGTATCATAGATGATCATATTTATTGCCATGCATGACACAAATTAGCATCACATTTAACATGATATGGTATCTACCTATATGTTACTCTAACCCTCTCTATCTTATTTAATTCTTTGCCACATCAGCATACTTGCTATTTCCGAGTGCATGATATCGGCTATGATACCACCACTATGACCAGCCTTATAGTGGGGAGCGGAGAGCCGGAGTGTTTCCGAACGTACATGGCCATAGTACTAGTGTATGATACTACGTACGTACCTTCATACCACCATCATTTCCGAGTGCATGATATCATACCACCACTAGTTCTATAAAAATGAACTGTGCTCCTCTCCGCTCCGCCACTTCAGCTCCGCGGAGTTGGGGAGCCGGAGTGTTTCCGAATGGGCCCATAGTTGTAGTAGGTTTTTTTGACTTCATATGCACTAAAATGCAAGATAAGTGCAAAGAATGACTTAAAGTAGTACAGCATGATACTACGTACGTACGTACGTACGTACTGGTGTATGATACTACGTACGTACCTTCATAGTGCATAGTATCATATAGTAGTATTATAGATAACCGTATTTATGGCCATGCATGAAACAAAGTAGTATAGCATATTTATTATGTTACGGTATCTACCTATGTTACTTCTTTGCCACATCATCATATTTTCTATTCCCGAGTGCATGATACCGGCTATGATACCCCCACTATGGCCACCCTAAGGCTGGTCATAATGGGAGTATCATAAGCGGTATCATGCATGCCAACTACTATACTTTTTGGATGATGTAGCAGTTAAATGAGGAAAGAGAGGGTGTGGTATCATATCATGATACCCGTATCATATTAAATGGTGTACTACTTTGTGTCATGCATGGAAATTAATAAGGCAACCTAAGATTCTAACTTATGATACTATGCGCGCATTACGGAGGTAGTATCATATGCTATAATATCATATGCATTGGAAGCAGCCTAATGGGGAGTATCATCATGCATATGATACTAGTATATGATACTACTGTTGTAATGCGCGCATAGTATCATAAGTTAGTATCATGTACTATTTTATTTATTTTCATGCATGACACATAGTAGCATAGCATTTATTATGATGCGGTATCATTATATGATACTCAACCATCTCTTTGTTCATTTAATTCTATGACAGCTCATCAAAATTGCCTAGTTGGCATGCATGATACTAGCTATGATAATCCCATTACGATTAGCCTAGCAAAGAAGGTGTACAAATCATTTGTGCGTCACTTTGCGAGTTTTCATCCGTTTGTTTGAGAAGCGGGGACAAGTTTGAAACATTTTGGCCGCGAGGTGCGGCCACTGGCGTAGGCCTAGTTGATATTTTAATCACAGGAAATTTAGTTGGACTTCGGACATCATCAAAATCGATGTGTGCTCGTGGCGTGCTCTCACAACCTCATGGAAAAAAATGGTAAAGTTTGGCAGAAGTTTTGATGACCGCTCCTTTCAAACCGGAGCATCTCACATCAAGGATCATGCTTTCCAAAAGGAGACGTGTCAATTCAAACTCCAGTGGCCGGTGACTTCATCGTTTGGCCTCATAAAAATTTCCACGATACAAAATCACCAATATACCACGGGTTTGATTTTCTGGCGCATTTCAGGTATCGTTAGCTATATTTAATACATTTTTTGAGTTTAACATGCATTTTGTGGATGATTTTGCGGTATATGGATATATATAGGAGGAAGAAGTAGGTCGGTGGAGCTGCGAGGGGCCCACGAGGGTGGGGGCGCGCCCAGGGAGGCAGGCACGCCTCCCTGCCTCGTGGCCTTCTAGCTTCTTTCTTGACGTCTACTCCAAGTCCCCTGGATCATGTTTGTTCCAAAAGTAGCTCCCCCGAAGGTTTCATTCCGTTTGATATTCCTTTTCTGCCAAACACTGAAATAGGCAAAAAAAACAACAATTTGCACTGGGCCTTGGGTTAATAGGTTAGTCCCAAAAATAATATAAAAGTGTATAATAAAGCCCATTAACCATCCAAAACAGATAATATGATAGCATGGAACAATGAAAAATTATAGATACGTTGGAGACGTACCAACATACGATCTGTGGGGTTTGGGTTCTGGCCAATCAGAAAGCACGACTCAAATCACGAGCGGGGTTTGGTCGGCACACGGCTTTCATCAATGAACTGTGTGCTATTCGCAAACTAGATTGCATATTTTTGTTCACACATATTGTAGTGAGATCAATTGAGTGTGCTACCTCGATGATATAATAATAATAATAATAATAATAACAAAAAACAGTTCATTTTCATTGCTTGAGCTGATAGCATATTAAGGTCAACATATTAATGGTTCTTACATCAATAGGAAACCGGGCATAACTCACAAATTCAGTACACGCGACAGTTTTGAATTAAACGAATTAAGTTCCAGGGTAGGCATAAAGACTAGTCTTACGACTTAATTCCCATGTACATGGGGGAACTGGGATCATTACATTGACCCCGAATGAACTTGGTTTTTCTGATGATTTTATGCTGCTCTATTACATGGGTGTGTGATCCCTTGGCTGGCAACTCAGCAAATTCATCATACTCGTCCTCGTCGGCAACATCCTCGACACCCAGTACCCTCCTCTTCACATGCATCACTACATGGCAGTTCTTATGCAAGTGGTCTTCCATAAAGAAAATCTGGGTAGCATCGCTGGCAAGAATGAATGGGTCTGCGTGATGTGCCATCGTTGTCCTATTAACATAGGTCTTCCTGTAATCATCAACCCTTACATGACCAAGAGGGATCCATGCGCACCTGAATAATGCCACCTTAACTTTCACATAGTCAACCTCCCAAATCTCTTTGATGGTTCCATAGTATACCCTTTTATCAGCTTCATCTATAGTCATGCACTCTATTTGAACAACATAGTTCTGATATGAGGTCTTCTGATCACGTTCCTCAGTGTAGAATGTGTATCCATTTTTGTCATATGCTTGGTACGTCAACACCATAGGTGTTGGCTTTTGTGCCAACCATGTAGCAATGTCATCGATGGATCCTTGTGCCAAGCAATTCTTCAGCCATTCAGCGTAGTTCTTAGTGTGCCCCTTCACCTCCACATCTGATGAAGGCATCATTGGTCAGAAGCTTTGTCGTATCTCCGCCAAGTGTTCTTTGGCATAAGCGCTGAGAACTGGGCTATTAAGCAGTACCGTCAATGGGCTTTCACTTCCAATTCTCCGGGTGCAGCCATTTGCGTGCCAGCAAGGACCGGCTTACCTTTCAGCCTTCCCTCGTGGTGAGAGAGGGGCAAACCTATAGGTCTTTGTTTCATGTATTCGGTGCAAAACTCAACCACCTCCTCCGCAGTATAACCTTGTAGGATGCTTACCTCTAGATGGTTTCTTTTTCGACAAAAGCGCTTCAGTATTCCCATGAATTGCTCGAAGGGATACATGTTGCGAAGAAACATGGGACCACAATACTTTGTCTAGTGGACAAGGTGCACAGTGAGATGGACCATGACATCAAAGAATGACGGTGGGAAAAATATCTCTAGGTTGGACAATATTCTTGCAATATCATCTTGCATATGATCTAACTCTTCAGGATCTACAACTTTCTGCCATAGTTGGTTGAAGAAATCACAGAGCACAATGAGTGTGTTTCTTATATCTCTGTCCATCAGATTCCTGATGGCCATCGGGAGGATTTGTGTCAACATTATGTGGCAATCATGTGAATTCATGTGTCCCAACTTCATTTTACCTAAGCTCACATCCACAAGACTTATGATGTTTGCGGAGTAGGAAGAGGGTGTTTTAACTGACAAGAACTGTGTTGCTTCTGTTGTACTGAAATTGTAACTCTAGCGAGCTTTGATGAATTTGTCATCATCTTCTGCTTCACTCTTGCGTTTTGATTGATCAACAAGCATATCGAGCCGTGAACCGTCACCATCCTTTCTTTTACCTTTAATTGAGCAGAGTACCAAGGATGCTTTCACATACGTTCTTCTCTATGTGCATGGCATCAATGCAGTGACGTACACATAGAATCTCCCAGTAAGGTAATTTCTAGAACACCGATTTCTTCTTAAACACTTGGACCTTGGGTGTTTGTTTCACCGTCAAAGGGTGGTTCTTGCCAAGCACAACATTAATTTGTTTAGCCATGTTGTGGACCACCTCCCCATCATAGGGTCTTGGGCCCACACCTACCTTTGGCGTACCATCAAATTTAGATTTCATCTTTTGGTATGGGTGATTTTTCCATAAGAACCTACAATGATGCAAATACACAGTTTTGCACGAGTTGGGAAGTCTTCTGCTAGCTGTCCTATCCATGCATGTGACACACCCTACATCTCCCTTTGTTTTCTGCCCCGATGTGTTGCCTAATGCCGGCATATCTTGAATGGTGTGCACCAACATCGCATGTAGATCAAAAATCTCCTTTTTGTAAGCATCATAACATTTTACAGCAGGCGCATCTATCCATACTGTCAGTAGTTCTTCTACCAGTAGTTGAAAGTAAATGTTGATGTCACTTCTAGGTTGCTTCGGGCCTTGGATAATCATAGACATCATAATGTATTTTTTCTTCATACACAACCAAGGAGCTAGGTTATATATGCATAGAAGCACCGGCCATGTGTTGTGATTGGTTCTCATATCGCCAAAAGGATTCATCCCATCAGTACACTCCCCGAGCCTTATACTTCTAGGATCCTTGGCAAAGTCTTCAAACTTGTTGTCGATTAATTCCCACTGAGCACCATCTTTCGGGTGCCTCATAAACTTGTCCGCAATTCGCTCATCATGATGCCACCGCAACCTCTTTGTCTCTCTAGGGTTTGCAAACAAACGCCTCAACCTTGGAATTAAAGGCAAGTACCAAACAACCTTGAACGGGATTCCTGTCTTGATCTTGTCGTCCAATTTGTACTTTTCCTTTGCTCTCCCGTGCTTGTATCATGCATGCTTGCATGTGGGACATGCACACAAATCTTTGTAGTCACCACGGTACAATATACAATCATTCATACAAGCGTGTATCTTTTGTACTTCAAGTTCCAATGGGCAAACAATTTTCTTTGCTTCATTCATGCTTTTGGGGAGCACAGTATCTTCTAGAAGAATTTCTTTGAAAAGACCTAACATCTCTGTGAAGCCCTTGTTTGATAGACCATTCTCTGCTTCAAATCTGACAAGCGCCAGGGTGGCACTCAACCTGGAATATTTCTTTTTGCAACCTAGATACAATTCTTTCTTGGAGTCCGCATCAATGGTTGGCAGATCCGTGTACCCAATCATGTTCTTTTTTGGGCCCTCGAAATCTACAATCATAGCAGCAAAATCTGGCATATCAAGATCGTCGTCATTTGCGTCAACGTCTTGGTTTTCCAGTGGGCATTTCGGCTTTCTGGTGTTCCATTGGTAGCTTGACTCCTCTGCCCCGATGTTAGATTTAACATCCATGTGACACTGATCTGGGTTTGTCATCTCGCAGCCCTGGGTATCTCCATCCATGACCTCCTCTTCACCGTGTCTGGTCCAACATGTATATACATCCATGAATCCCCGAGAGACTAAGTGCCACTAGACATATCCAACTTCTTGTGACTCTGTATTGGCACAATCAGTACATGGACACATGATGTAATCTGCATCACCAATTCTCCTCTTTGTACTTTCAGCCAAATTCATGAACTCTGTCATGCCACTGATAAATTCTGCGGTTTTCTGATTCTTCATCCGTCGAGATCGTTCCATCTGCACCACACGAATGGTAATTAAAAACAAAACAACAACATTAATACACGGATTAACTGTTGCCAGAAGATGCGTGCATAAATCACAAGGTTCTATTTTCATAATTACTAAGGGCGCTCCATATTGTTATTCAGACATGCAATGACAAAAATTAATGGCCGGTCAATTTACACGTAGAGTACTAGTACATCACTACCCTTAGGAATTGAATACCTTAATTAAGCCACTCACGGAAAGAATACCTTAATTAATTAGCCGTGCAGCGACCTCCACCCAGTAGACAGAGAAGCGCAATGCGGCGGCACGCCGACACAGCAAGGTCGAGGAGCAAAGCTTAGTGCGGCTGCCGCCTGAAGTTCTACCTCCACTATCCTGCCATCGACCGTGATGGATGTGCTCGAATCATGCTGCCGTAGACCTCGATGGTTGAGCTCCTCCTATCTCCCGCCACAGACCGAGGATTAACCTCCTATGACACCACCACTACCCACCGACTAAGGATTGACCTCTTCTCCAGTAGCCGTTGCCTAGGCCGCCGCGCCATCTCTATATGCAGAGTGGCTGTTTTTTACGGATATCCGCAAAGTGGATGTTTACACGGTATCACTATAACTCAATTATATGTACAGGGTAGTACATCGCATATGGTTATGTAACGACAACCGTGTCTCACCTACGTTGTCTTCTCACATGGTTTGGTGCGGAAATCGTGTGTGACATTGTAATACCTAACACAAACGACATGTATAAACAACATGCGTATACAACATATAGTGCCATAAGTAGTTCCCGACCGTTAGCTTATCCCAACAGTTTCCCCATTTTCCCCAAATCCCTAGATAGCCTCCAAATATCCTCGCGTGGCGCTGACATTGGGGGAATGCGTACGAGTGGTGATGATGGTTGGTGCGGCTGCTCCTGCTCGTATCGCTGCCACGACGGCGGTCGCCGCCGAGCACTTGCCTAAGGTCATCAGAAGGCAGGTGTACTACGGATCCGAATCATATTGTCAGGTTCCAATCTATCCCGATCTTTTTTAGCATGTCCAAAGTAGCTCCTTGCTGAATCCGTCCTGAATGAACCCCCCCAAGGAAAGCGATCTGCCGCCAGATCTGGAGCATGACTCCAGACTCCCGCAACATGAGTTTGACTCTGAGTTTTGCGCCACCGAGAAGTACCAAAAGCTGAGTTGTGTGCATGGGCACACTCCCGCTCGACGTCTATGCACGGAGGGATTCGACATTGGAAGGCGGTTTCTCAGTTGCCCCTTAGAGGTTAGTGCTAAATTCATCATTTTACTTGAGTTAATGCCACCGCTCATCCGGAATACTATTTAACATTGGCAGGGATGTGAGGCTTGTGCCTTTGTTAACTGGCTGGATGAAGAATGGCATGGTAGGGCTCGGAGTGTTATCACCAAGCTCGCAGAAGATAGCGTAAAGCTGAAGAAGAAACTGGCTGATCTGGAATGTACAATCAGTATGATGAAGCAAGAAAGAATCAATCATAGGCAATAGATGAAAGCAAGAGACAAGAAGGAACTAGCATGTGTAGTTGTGGTTGTCGCATTAGCCATGTTCTATGCGCTATCTGCAATGATGATTTGGGGTTTTGTTTGACAGTATTGCTAAAGCACATCTAGATGTGCTCTAAGTAATGCACATCTAGGTCCCATGCCACTGATGTCACGCGAAGATTCGTGCAGATATTTTCCTTTGTCTTCTTTTCTTTTCCTTTGTAGTTTGATTATTACTGGATTTATCAATAAGAAGAGCTCAATGTATTGCTTGCCAACTGTCCTACTCCGTTAGTACCGGTACCGCTGCATAATCCCAAAACTCGTTCCTTGTTTTTTTCCTGAAGAAAGACACCAGCCAAATAGCCAATAGGAGTCCCACGCAACCACGTGAATTTGGAGCGACTGGGTACAAATAATTGCGGTTGATTATATCAACGGTTAGATAATACGTCAACCCCCACTTCAATTGGCATTTCCTCTTCTCTGCATACCCCGCTTAAGTGTCCACCATCTTCATCATCCCCGGCAGGCTGCTACACACTGGCACACACTCTGCAGCCATGTCGAGCGACAGCGAGGACCGCAGTTTGGCCAGCAGTCCGGCGCCCGATGATAGGTCGACATCGGAATCATCTCGCTCGTATTCCATGAGTTTGGCGTCGAGCCCAGACCTTGATTATATCCGGATCATGGAAGGGACACCACCTCTGGAGTCGTTAGACGACAACCAGACGGCCGATGAGCCGTCGGAGGATGAAGAAGAGAATGACGATGAGGAGGAGGAGGAATGGTCGAACGAGGAGGACAACGACGATGATGACGGCGGCGGCGATGAAAAGCCATTGGTTAGCGGTAAGAAGCATCCTCGCCAAGACGATGTCGCGGGGCCATCCAACAACAATAACAACAACAAGGACTAAATTAAGCAGACTGTATATATCTCTGTTTTCTTCCGCTCATATTAATTTGTTATCTCTGTTTATCATGTCGCTAATCACAGACGACTAGTAATACATATTCGACAGAGATCTTCTACATTATCGCCCACAGGTTGGTTTGTTGAACTGTGTGCCCTCATGAGCACACAATTCACAAAAAAACGTATGGGCTGTCTATAATGATCGCACACAATTCTGATTACCGACCTATTTGCCGGGTATCACACACATCTTGTTACGCCGAATCATTTATGTTCACCTCGATCATCGCAAACGGTTCATCGGAGCAAACTGTATGTTGTATCACACACACCTTGATCTAGCTGCCCGTTTCTGTTGTTCTGTCTCATCGCAAATGGTTCATATGGATCAACCATATGCCAGCATCGCCTACGCAACTAAAATCTGAACCGTGTTTGATGTATCATTCATCGCAAACATTTTGCATCTTTTTTGAAGGTGTTTTTACATCACCGTTTGAGTTTAATGCATCACACACAGTTTCGTCAAAGGGTCTCTGATCATAGTGTCGCGGTAGCAGCATCCTACAATAGTGTTAGTGCTAACATGTCAGAACATGAAGAAGAAAGATTATTGAAAATTCTTAAGAAGCACCGAGCTTGTCGTGGGTGAACACGATCACCTATGGGGCCATGAGCCCCTTTGTGGTTCGGCAAGGGGGAGATCACGTTACACAAAGAACAGAAGCCATGAGGCAACACGACGACGATGACACTTGCGGTTTTTACCCAGATTCGGGCCGCCGTGAGGCGTAAAACCCTACTCCTGCTTTGGTGGATTGGATGAAGGAACGCAATGAACACACAACACTCAAACCCAGCAAGGTGGCCTCGAGGAGAGCAGCTACACACATACAACTGTGAGGGGGTCCGAATCCCTCTTTAGGTTGCTTTGGACCTCCTTTTATAGCTCTAGGGGTAACCACAGTGGCAAAGCAGTCTTTATCTAGTGATTAGATAGCTAACAGTGATATCACACCTAACTCCGACAGTTAGGAAAAAGTGCATTAAAGGCACTGCTAGGTGCCATGCTGGGGGTGCAGCCCGGCAAGCCTGCCGTGCCGCTTAGTCATCTTCTGCTTATCTGTTCGACACGCCTCTGGACGGGTGTCGAATGGGCGTAACCTGTCTTCCAATAGGCCGCCACGTGCTCAGTGGAAGCCACTTAATCATCTTGAGGCTCGATGCCACATTGATAAGTGATTCGTGTCGCTGTGCAATGGAGTGGTGGTGCCTTGGCGGGATTTCTTGCCCTTGGCGGCCCCGGCAAGCCTGCCGGGGTAATCTTGGACTTGTTCTTGAGTTGGTCCCAACCTGGCCAGTGTTGGGGATCGTAGCAGAAATTTAAAATTTTCTATGCATCACCAAGATCAATCTATGGAGTAATCTAGAAACGAAGGGAAGGGGAGTGCATCTACATACCCTTGTAGATCGCTAAGCGGAAGCGTTACTAGAACGCGGATGAGGTAGGCGTACTCGTAGCGATTCAGATCACGGTCGATTCCGATCTAAGCGCCGAACAACGGCGCCTCCGCGTTCAACACACGTGCATCCCAGTGACGTCTGCCATGCCTTGATCTAGCAAGGAGAGAGGGAGAGGTTGGGGAAGACTCCGTCCAACAGCAGCACGACGGCGTGGTGGTGGTGGAGGAGCGCGGTACTCCAGCAGGGCTTCGCCAAGCACTACGAGAGACGAGGAGGGAGAGAGGTAGGGCTGCACCTTGGGACAGAGAGACTTGTGTCATCTGCAGCCCCAAAACCTCCACTATATATAGGGGCAAGGGCAAGGGGAGGCACCCTAGGGTTTCCCCTAGGGGGGCGGCGGCCAGGGCAGATGGGATCTCCCCCTTGGGTGACTTGGCCCCCAAGCCAGGAGGTGGGAACCCTAGATGGGGCGCCCCCAACCCCCTGGTCACGTGGGAATAGGTGAGGGGGCGCACAGCCCCTTAGTGGGCTGGTTTGCCCCCTTCCCTTGGCCCATGAAGCCCCCCAACACTTGACGGGGCTCCCGAAACACCTTTCGGTCATGCTGGTCATCACCCGGTACCTCCAGAACACTTCCGGACTCCAAAACCCTTCGTCCAATATATCAATCTTCACCTCCGGACCATTCCGGAACTCCTCGTGACGTCCGGGATCTCATCCGGGACTCCGAACAACATTCGGTAACCGTGTACATACTTTCCCTATAACCCTAGCGTCATCGAACCTTAAGTGTGTAGACCCTACGGGCTCGGGAATAATGTAGACTTGACCGAGACATCTCTCTGGTCAATAACCAACAGCGGGATCTGGATACCCATGTTGGCTCCCACATGTTCCACGATGATCTCATCAGATGAACCACGATGTCAAGGATTCAGTCAATCCCGTATACAATTCCCTTTGTCTACCGGTATAATAATTGCCCGAGATTCGATCGTCGGTATCCCGATACCTTGTTCAATCTCGTTACCGGTAAGTCTCTTTACTCGTTCCATAACACATCATCCCGTGATCAACTCCTTGGTCACATTGTGCACATTATGATGATGTCCTACCGAGTGGGCCCAGAGATACCTCTCCGTTTACACGGAGTGACAAATCCCAGTCTCGATTCGTGCCAACCCAACAGACACTTTCGGAGATACCCGTAGTGCACCTTTATAGTCACCCAGTTACGTTGTGGCGTTTGGTACACCCAAAGCATTCCTATGGTATCCGGGAGTTGCACAATCTCATGGTCTAAGGAAATAATAGTTGACATTAGAAAAGCTTTAGCAGACGAACTATACAATCTGGTGCTAGGATTAGGATTGGGTCTTGTCCATCACATCATTCTCCTAATGATGTGATCCCATTATCAATGACATCCAATGTCCATGGTCAGGAAACCATGACCATCTATTGATCAACGAGCTAGTCAACTAGAGGCTTACTAGGGACATGTTGTGGTGTATGTATTCACACATGTATTACGGTTTCCGGTTAATACAATTATAGCATGAACAATAGACAATTATCATGAACAAGGAAATACAATAATAACAATTTTATTATTGCCTCTAGGGCATATTTCCAACAGCCAAGCTCTCCTAGACGGCAAGGGAGGCATTCCCAAGGTGTGTTCTTCTGACTCGTATGTTGACTTGGTCTTCCTGATCTGCTCTTTGATCTCACAAAGAGCGGTTTCTCTGGCTTGGCCTTGCTTTGTGTGTTGGTGCCGGACATGTGATGCCAGCATGCATGTGTGTAAGTCTGGGTAACAAATATGCATGTTTGTTGCACCAACAGGAGCCCCCGGGCCTGGCCCATACGTGCTGTCAGGCATCGTTGTTGTAGTCCCCAACAAATACACACGTGAGCACCTGAGTCATGCTGCTATGGGGTTTATGTCTCTCTTGATATTCTCCTTGCTTCTTCATTAACCTGTGGTGGAATCAGTTTCTGCTTTTTCCGCGAGTCGTGTGGAACGACGTGGGGTTATCCACGTAATGGCCCGTGGGCTGCCCACATTCACGGGGAGGTAACTGCCATTTTACTCATACCACTACTCCTACTGTTTCCGCCATGTACGCTGCATGCATTGCACAGAGTTGGTAACGGATGCGTAGGGCGCGGAAATGAGTGCCATGGCACAAAGCTCAGCGTCGTGGATAGGCACAGGAGGGCGATCGTTGATTCTGGACATCGTCAATGACGTAGATGGATTGGATTGGCAGAGTGGGGCGGTTGCCCTCTGGGTGGTGAGGAGCCAGCCCCTGGCCACGCTCCCCTATAAAAGGAGGTGCGGGTGACAAGGGTTTCCTCTTGGCAGTGCATCCTTGCCCCAGTTGGGGATGCAGGGGCAGAATCCAGCGCGCATGGTGGCGCCGCAGGACGTGGGCGTGGCCGCCGTGGCACACGGGGCCGAGGAGGGCGTGGTGGTGCTCTGGCCGCTCCTCCCCCAACCGCCCTGGCCCCAATGGAAGGCCACATCGGGGACCAGCCGTTGGAGTTCATCATCAAGCTAGCGCGGGGCCTCTCGCAGTGTCGGGGAACGCAAACAGGGGTGTATATTTTCCCTTGACTCGTGCACAACGGTGAAGCTTACAGGCACGAGAACAAGACCACAACTCCAAGATCAGATTGGAGCGCAAGGGAACCGCCCTTTGAAGGATCCTACATGCTGATCGAGAAGCCCAAGAACAGCCAAAGAAGCAAGACATTGCCAAGGGAAAAACCTCCCTTGTTGGGCAGGCGAGCCCGGCAAGGACGGGGTTTCCCCAGGAAGCAGGCCTTCGAGGTGCCCCGGCAGGCCTGCCTGGGCTTACGGAGGCAGAACCACCCCATCACGTCACCTCATCACGACCCAAGTCATCGGTCAGTGCGGTGTCAAGCTCCAAGGTGACTAAGTGGCCGCTATCCACCACTTGCCAGCCAGTTCCTGTGATGTGTCAAGCAAGCAGATGCGAAGCTGGCAAAACAACCCGGCAGTCCCTGCTGGGCAAGCTACGATGTGACGTTAGGGGGCGCATTTAATGCGCTCTGTTAGCCTGCAAAGTTAGGTATGATAGCACTGTTGGCTATCTAATCAGTGCATAATGACTAATTTGCCACTATGGTGACCTTTTGTATCAATAAAAGGAGGCCCAAGGCAACCGTAGAAGGGGTTGGATGATTCAGACCTCCACACACTCATACGCGTGTAGCCACTCTCGCCCTAAGGCAACCCTACTGGGCAAGTGGGCGACGTTCACCACCATTTTTCCACCATCAATCCACCAAAGCAGGAGTAGCGTCTTAGGCCTCATGGCGGCCCGAACCTGGGTAAAGATTGCCCGCGTTATCTCTGTCATGCTGTCTCATGTTCTTCCGGTCTTTGTGCAACGTGCCATCCCCCCGCCGAACCAGAAAGGGGCTCTTGGTCCCATAGGTGGCCGTGGTTTCCTGCGACATCTTTGGCGTGCCAGGTAGGAGGATCACTTGCGCGAACTCAAAGGCGTCAACAACGCGTCAGATCCATTACAGTCCAACCAAGGCTTTTGGCGTTAGTGACATTCATGGGAATGTGAAGATAGAGTGGGGGAGCAGGGCTATCCTTGCGCCTACTTTGTTCGACATTCCACCACACTGTGGTTGCAGCCGCAGTGAAGATCAGTGTCGGCGGTGATACGCTCTTTTCGAGGTGGTCTGGGCGGCGTGCCCGCCGCTCGGACGTCGGTCGGAGAGAAGGGGCAAGGTGCACGGAGACGAGGTTCCTATTTTCTCTCTCCCTCTTTGGCAATCGAACTGCTCTGGCCATGGCGTTGTCAATGTCGATAAGTACAGTGCGATACTCGCTTTAGCATTTACCCTGCTTAAGGAAATCCTGGGTGAAGCACCGGTACGAATCCATTGGTTGATGCCCCGGCAAGTATGCTCCAGCAAGGCCGGCCGCACTGGCGTGACTCTTGTGCTAGCCCTTGTCGGATTGTTTGAAAAGAGTGGAGGGGAGGAAGATGGACTGGGAAAGCCCGGCACCGTATTCCACCGCCCGCCAGACACGCATGACATGAATTGGTCCCTGCCAGGAACCAGAGAGTTATTTGCCTAATCTCCACCTTTCCGGCCATCGCAAGCACGCCAAAGTGTGTACGGCTGGAAGGGACGGAAAGGAACAAGGACAAAAGCTAAGTACATGCAATCATTTCCTCTTGATGATTCCTAAATTTTTGCACTCGCTTATCCCTTGGCTTTAGTAAGTGTTCGTACCATGAAATCCTTCGTGTGACGGTACCTTGGCTATTTCTTTGTCTGCACCCTCGTTCTGTCCAGAGCATAACTCATAGAATGAGCGGCTGCGTCGAGAGCTACTAAGGAAAAACTTGCCGGGAAGCATCCATGCCAAGATGAGTGTTAAGGGCCGGACCCTTACGACAATCGCGGCAATATGATACCGGCAAGCAACCAAAACATACATAAGGACCAATCATATGAATACAAGCTTATAAGCCGAGAGGGATAAACGAGCATTTAAGATTAAGCAAAGGATATCAGTTCCACACAAGCATAAAATAGTATGGTACTTAAACACAAATCATACGTCATGTTTTGTTACAGGATAGTAACAGAGCAACAACGGTTCATCACTTCGTCTGACGACCGTGTGAAGTCATTGGGATGCGAAGGACCTTGGCGGCCAGGGGGTTTCTTTCTCTTTGGCAGCGGAGACATCGGCGCCCACCAGCGGCTTCCTCAAACCGTCATCAAGGTCGAGATCTGGATGGCGGTAGGCGATGTTACTCAAGACCATGAGGAGGGCGTGATACGTCTCCAACGTATCTACAATTTTTGATTGTTTCATGCTGTTATATTATAATTCTTGGATGTTTTATAATCATTTTATATCATTTTTTGGTACTAACCTATTGACAAAGTGCTAGTGCCAGTTGCTGTTTTTGCTTGTTTTCTTACGTTGCAGAAAATCAATACCAAACGGAGTCCAAATGCAGCGAAACTTTTTGTGGAATTTTAATGGACCATAAGACATCCAATGGGCCGGAGAAGCACCTGGGGGTGCCCCGAGGGGGGCACAGCCCACCAGGGCACGCCTTGTGCCCACCTTGGTGGCCTCCCGCGCCACCTCTTTGCTCTATAAATACCCCAACATTCTAGAAGCCCTAGGGGAGTCGACGAGAATCAATTCCAGCCGCTGCAAGTTCCAGAAACACCAGATCCAATCTAGACACCATTACAGAGGGGTTCATCATCCTCATTGGTGCCTCTCCGATGATGCGTGAGTAGTCTTTCGTATACCTTCAGGTTCGTAGTTAGTAGCTAGATGGCTTACTCTCTCTCTCTCTTTTGATTCGCAATACAATTGTCTCTTGGAGATCCATATGATGTAACTCTTCTTTCGGTGTGTTTGTTGGGATCCGATGAACTTTAAGTCTATGATCAGATCTATGTTTTATCCATGAAAGTTATTTGTGTCTTTTTGATCTCTTGTATGAATGATTACTTATAGCCTCGTATTTCTTCTCCGATATTTGGGTTTTGTTTGGCCAACTTGATCTATTTACCTTGCAATGGGAAGAGGTGCTTTGTGACAGATACAATCTTATGGTGCTTGATCCCAGTGACAGAAGGGGAACGGACAGGTATGTATCGTTGCTATTAAGGATAACAAGATGGGGTCTATTTCTACATAAATAGATTTTGTCTACATCATGTCATCGTTCTTATTGCATTACCCCGTTTCTCCATGAACCTAATACACTTTATGCATGCTGGATAGCGGTCGATGTGTGGAGTAATAGTAGTAGATGCTGGCAGGAGTCGGTCTACTAATCTTGGACATGATGCCTATATAATGATCATTGCCTGGATATCATCATGATTATTTGAACTTCTATCAATTGCCCAACAGTAATTTGTTTACCCACCATTTTCTATTTTTCTCGAGAGAAGCCACTAGTGAATTCTATGGCGCCCGGGCTTCTTATTTATTATATTTGCCTTTGCGATCTATGTTGATTTGCTTTTATTTTCAGATCTATTAATCCAAAAACCCAAAAATACCTCGCTGAATTTTATTTGGTTTCATTTGCATTTATCAATCTACTACAATTTTTATCCCGTCTACATGCCAATTTCTGGCACAGTTACCCCAAAGGGATTAACAACCCCTTTAATAAGTTGGGTTGTGAGTATTTGTTATTTGTGTGCTGGTGTCGTTCACGTAGTGTTGCGTGGTTCTCCTACTGGTTTGATAACCCTGGTCTCATCACTGAGGGAAATACGTACCGTTGTTGCATTGCATCATCCCTTCTTCTTTGGGGAAATACCAACGTAGTTCAAGCAAACATCAGGACGTCATGGGCGAGCTTCTGGGACTCGGTCGCAAAGTGCTTGGCCCTTCCCTCTACATGCACCTTTAGCTTGTCGACCAGCTCGTTGAAGAAAACTCCCAGCTTGACGCTAGGGACCTCATGCCTGTTGACTGAAAAAGCTAGCCCATCCATGCCCATCACAACGGTCTGGGCAGGAAGACGCATGGCGATATCAATTAGGCTCCTAATCCAGAGGTTGAGCTGCTCAGATTGATTCGCCAGCTGGTCTTCTGGCTCCTTCTAGAGACGTTGGGCATTGTCCAGGTCTCTGGACAGTTGTTGCTGGCGGGTTCCGTTAGACTCTGCCACGCTTTCCAAGGTGCTGATCCTGGCCTTTAGATCCGTGATGGTGCCATTGGCGGTCTAAAGACTTTGGGTCCTGGAGGAAAGCTGCGACTACGCATCGGTCAGGAGAACCTCCGTCTTTTGCACTTCCTCCTTGAGGACCTCCACCTCCTTCGTGCTCCCGGCAAGCTCTTCGGCACATGGTCACCTGTTGGTCGAGAACAGTCTTAACAGCAAATGTGGCAGCTAGATCATCAGTGAGCTTCTTCAATTGGGCAGCTGAATTAGTTGTGAGAGCATCCAGGGCAGCTTTGTGCTTGTCTTCCAACTCCCTGTGCGTTGTTGCACGAGGGCCTCCAGATCGTCATCTTTGGCACGTAGGGTGGCTCCAAGCTTCTCCTCCCGGAGGGAAATATCTAGCTCTCTGGCGTCCAGGTGTGCCTTGCCGTCCGTCAGGCGCGCTTCACGGGCCATGATGTCTTCCCTCATCATCAAGATCGCCTCTTGCTACCTCATCGGCACCTTGAACTGCTTACCATACCATTCGCGTAGCTCCAGGCACTTGTCCTTCAGCTTCTGGTCCACCTTGCTGGCAGACTCGTGCCGCTCCTTGAGCGCCTGCCACTTCTGGTCATGCCGGGCCTGCATTTCTTTGACGCCCGTCATTATGGACTCCAGGAAGGACAGGTCCATTGCCACGGCAACCAAATCATCCACTTCTCTGACCCCTTGGTGTAGCGGTGCCAGGATGTGATGGAGCTCTTCGTCCAGCTCTGCGCCAGTCACCATTGATGGGCCGGGGGCTCCAGTCCTAGGCCACGCCAGCACCAGCACCAGTTGATTTGAGGGGGATAGCGAGATCCCCATAGTGGGCCTAGAGGAGGAAAGGGTATACATTGGTTTGGAGAGGAATTTTCCCCTCAACTACCACTTCCACCTCTGGGGATTTCTCTGAAGCATGCTCTGCCACCGCAAAGTAATCCTGAGCACTCTCAGCAACGAGGCCCTGTCTCTCCACAGTGGCAATCTTGGCGGCCTCGTCTGCAGCAGCTCTCCGTATGCTAGCTACTTCTTCGAGCAACTCTGGCTCATCGGCCTGGAGGACTACAAAAGAAAGGACCTGCGAATGACGTAAAAGTAGAAGCTTTAGATTGCCAGGATATAGCGAGAGGAGATATGTACAAGGAAGAGGAAGGAAGAGTGGAAGATAAGTATCTGGAGAAGCCTGCCGGGCAGGGGCCTCAGTTTCCTTGGCACCATTAGTTGCCGGGCCATGGTCTCCGCGCCCTGCCGCGGCAGTCGCGGCAACACTCCGTTGTGTCTCGCCCACAGAAGTCCTCAGCAGGGGTTCATCAGCTGGGTCAGCGGGAGGGACCTGCCCTTCCAAGGGTGACTCATCATGTGTCATCCCGCCGCTTCCTCCTGCCGTCATCCCGCCGCTTCCTCCTGCCGGGGGAATGGGAAGCCCATCTCTGTCACCTCCGGCGGAAGGGACCAGCCCTCCACCTTCAGGCGGGGGGCTGGGATGGGGGCTCAACGCAGGATCCTCCGTGTTTGAGGGAGTCCTGGATTAGGGGGTATCCGAACAGCCGGATTATATCCTTTGGCCGGACTGTTGGACCATGAAGATACAAGATTGAAGAGTTTGTCTCGTGTCCGGATGGGACTCTACTTGGCATGGAAGGCAAGCTAGGCAATACGGATATGTATATCTCCTCCTTTGTAACCGACCTTGTGTAACCCTAGCCCCCTCCGGTGTCTATAAACCGGAGGGTTTTAGTCCATAGGACAACATACAATCATACCATAGGCTAACTTCTAGGGTTTACCTCTCCGATTTCGTGGTAGATCAACTCTTGTAATACTCATCTCATCAAGAATAAATGAAGCAGGACATAGGGTTTTACCTCCATCAAGAGGGCCCGAACCTGGGTAAAACATCGTGTTCCCTGCCTCCTGTTACCATCCGCCTTAGACGCACAGTTCGGGACCCCCTACCCGAGATCCGCCGGTTTTGACACCGACATTGGTGCTTTCATTGAGAGATCCTCTGTGACATCGCCGTAAGGAAGGATGCCTCATCTCGTTGTTAAAAACAACATTACCATCGGGGGAGCTCTGGCTGTCGGCCAAACTCTCCGGCTAGGCAGTTTCGTCATGACTGCCTGTTCGGCCGCTGCACCGACGATGACTTCTCGGGTCATCAAAAACATCCTCCATGTCGGCTCAGAATTCGCCGAGCAGATGGATCCAATGGAGCTCTCTTCCCTAAACGAACTCTTGGATCACATCGCCGCCTTGGGAGTCGCTATGGACTATGATCCGATTGGGCTTAAACCCGGTCAAAGGGAGATTAACTCTCCATCGGTCACCCATCACGTTGCGGTGGTGGAGGAACAATGCGGCAACTCTTCCTCTATTTTGAGGACTAACTATGTACGGATTCCTGAGCTCTCCGAGCCGGATACCCGCTTATGGGAGGACATCACCCAAGCCCTGAACCTAGAATCAGGCAGCGGGCCAGACTTATCGGGCAGCACTTCGGAACCCGAACTTCCAAGATTGGAAACTCCTCGGCCCTTGGGTCTCAGATCGGGTAGGGGTTCGGACTCAAATCCACCCACCCACCCAGACATAAACGATCTTTCCCACATCAGGCAAGAGCCCCATGAAACAGTACATCATTATTGGGCCAGATTCCTCCTTGTGATGAACAAGGTTAAGGACTGTCACGAGGAAGATGCAATCTCACTTTTATGCAATAATTGCACGGACAAGGGGATCCTTAAAGCCTTGAGTCGCTGTGACATATCACGCTTCGCTGACTTGGCGTCCATAGTACGAAAGTACTGTGCGATGGAAAGCGCCTGGAAAACTGAAACGAAATTTTGGGATAATCCGGCTCCAAATATACACCCAGTCCGAAGTAAAAGGGTGCACTATCATAAGACACCCGAGCTAGTTGCAAAGAAACAAAAACCCTCTACAAGGCATGGAACTGTACTGGAGGGATGGCTTAACGGACCCTGCAAAATTCATAGTACAGCGGATACAATACCAACGCATAGCCTTAGAGCATGTTGGATACTCCGGTAGGTGGCCAAAAGTGCTGAGGATCTTCTCATCCCAAATGCCACAGAGCACCATCCCGTGGATAACAATACGGTGTTAACAGTCTTTGAGACCTTCGCGTCAAATAATAGGCGCAAGCGAACACTCTGCAGCATGGCCGAAATCTGCCACGTAGCAGCAATAAATCCATGGAGTGACATGGCTATTACCTTCAATGCCAGCGATGAACCTAAATTACGAACAACCCGAGCACCAGCCGCACTAGTCCTCGGTCCAATTTTGTACGGCTTTCGACTCACCAAAGTACTCATGGACGGCGGCAGCGTATTAAACCTCATCTATGAGGAAACTCTTCAAAAAATGGAAATAGACTGGAACCGCATTGAGCAAAGTAGCACAACCTTCAGGGGAATCATACACAGTCGGGAGGCACGATGCGCTGGGAAAATCACACTAGATGTGGTATTCGGTATGCCAGAGAACTATAGGTCCGAAGAAATTACATCTCTAGTGGCCCTGTTCAGCAGTGGATACCACGCCCTTTTAGGACGTGAGGCGTTCACGATCTTCCAAGCTGTACCCCATTATGGGTACATGAAGCTCAAAATGCCTAGGCCCAACGGAATCATCACCCTCGCCAGTGATCCGGACACAGCACTCTGCGCCGAAAACATAACAGCTGCGCTGGCCCTCGAGGCATTATCCGAAGCCCTCTCGGCCGAGGAATTAACCACGCTACGCTCCATAGTGGACAGGGCCGACGTGATACTCGATAAGAGATCGAAGTCCACCTCTTTTAAACCAACAGATGAAATAGTCCAATTCCAAGTCCACCCAACGGACCCTACAAAAACAGCCTCCATCGGGGCACCGTTAAACCCTGCCATGGACGCCGCACTACAAGAGTTCCTGCGCGAGAATTGGGACATATTCGCTTGGCACCCCTCAGACATGCCAGGAATCCCACACAGGCTGGCCGAGCATAGCCTCAATATCCTAAAGGGATTCAAGCCGGTCAAGCAAGCTCTTCGGCGTTTCTCCGAACCTAAGAGACAGGCCATGGGAGAGGAACTAGCCAAGTTATTGGAGGCCGGATTCATCAGAGAAATAAAACACCCGGACTGGCTAGCGAACCTGGTGATGGTACCAAAGAGGGATAAATCCTGGTGCCTTTCTGTCGATTTCAAAGACCTCAATAAAGCTTGCCCAAAGGATCCCTTCCCCCTCCCCCGCATAGATCAAATTATTGATGCTACCGTAGGACACGAGTCATTGTGTTTCCTCGACGCATACTCCGGTTACCACCAAATCAAGATGGCGGAGTCCGACCAAGCCGCACGGCATTCATCACACCATACGGTCCCTTCTGTTTCAACACAATGCCTTTTGGGCTCAAAAATGCAGGCGCAACATATCAGCGCATGATTCAGACATGTCTGGAGAAACAAATAGGCAAAATAGTAGAGGCATATGTAGACGATGTGGTCGTCAAAACCAAACACGTTGACTCTTTGATAGATGACTTGAGGCTCACATTCGAACAACCTCCAACATACGACATCAAGTCAATCCGGAAAAATGCATTTTTGGCGTACCAGCCGGAAAGCTCCTGGGTTTCATTGTCTCAGTAGAGGTATTGAAGCTAATCGGCCAAAATCCGAGCTTTGTCATAGTTGGCTACCCCAACAGACCTCAAACAAATCCAGAAGTTAACTGGATGCATGGCGGGCTCTAAGCCACTTTATCTCCCGCTTAGGAGAAAAGGCATTACCCCTTTATCGCCTCCTTCGGCGCACCGAACACTTCGAGTGGACGGACGCTGCCACAACCAGATTGGAAGAAATAAAAGCCATACTGGCGGAAACCAACCCAATCCTGGCCGCGCCAAACATCGGCGAACCAATGCTGTTGCATTGCGGCAACTCATCAAGTTGTAAGCGCAGTGCTCGTCGTCGAACGAGAAGCTGACGGACATAAATTCCCTCTTCAAAAGCCGGTATACTATGTATCCACTGTCCTCACTCCATGCAAATCACGGTACCCACATTATCAAAAGATAGCTTATGCGGTATTCATGGCATCCCGGAAGCTGCGACACTACTTTCAAGAGTGTTCGATTACAGTAGCCTCGAAAGTGCCACTTAATGATATTATAAACAACCGCGACGCTACGGGCCGGCCAAATGGCCATTGAGCTCCTCCCGTTCGACATAACATACAAACCTCGACGAGCCATTAAGTCGCAAGTATTGGCCGACTTTGTCGCCGAATGGGACGAAGGCCACTCCCTAAAGAGTACGGCGCATACTCCAATTGGATCATGCACTTCGACGGTTCTAAAATGCTGGCTGGTCTAGGGGCTGGCGTCGTCCTGACGTCCCCCAACCGGAGATACCGTTCAGTACGTACTGCAAATATTGTATACAGACTCCAACAACGCAGCCGAATACGAAGCTCTGTTGCATGGTCTTCGGATGGCAGTCTCCATGGGCATTCAACGCCTGGAGGTGCATGGGGATTCAAAACCTCGCAATATCCCAAATAAATGAGACTTTGACGCCAAGGATCCGAAAATCGGTCCTACCGAACGCCGTCCTAAAAATGTCAGCTCGGTTCGAAGGGCTCGAATTTCACCATGTGGCTCGGGAAAACAATCAGGCGGCGGATATCCTCGCCCGCATCGGCGCAAAACGCGATGCGGTCCCCAACATATTTTTGGAGAGGCTGTTCAAGCCATCGTAGTATGGGAAGGGGACACCGGTAACAATAGTCCGGACCAGCCAAAATACCCGATACCGAACACTCTGACACAATCGGAGGCTCTGCCACCGAAATAACACCTTCAGCCCACGTAATAATGGCCATCATAGCCCCGTCGACAGAACATTCCTGGCCTACCTAACTAGGCAGGAACTTCCGGAGGACCAAAATGAGGCACGCTGCATAGTGCGGTGATCTAAGGCCTACAGGGTCCATGAGGGAGAATTGTATAAAAAAAGCACTACCGGAGTCCTTCAAAGGATGCATCTCCGAAGAGGAAGGGCGGAACCTTTTGGCAGAAATTCACGCCGGACTCAGCGGTCACCACGCCGCAGCCCGGGCTCTTGTAAGCAAGGCCTTCCGCACAGGATTCTATTGGCCAACGGCCCGGGCAGATGCACAGGACTTGGTCCAACGTTGCGCCGGTTGCCAGCTCTTTGCAAATCAAAGCCACATGCCACCCACCGCCCTCCAAACAATCCCCATTAACGTGGCCCTTCGCGTCTGGGGCTTTTGACATGGTTGGACCCCTTAAAGGGGAACCCACAAGAAAAAATACTTACTGGTCATGGTGGATATTCACCAAATGGATAGAGGCCAAACCTGTTAAAACAGCCGAATCCGGACCGGTGATAGACTTCATATCCGGGGTCGTACACCGTTATGGCGTCCCCCACAGCATCATCACTGACAACGGCACGAACTTCACTCGATGAGGTAAAACTCTGGTGCAGCAAAATGGGCATCAAGCTCGATTATGCTTCAGTCTATCACCCACAAACCAACGGCCAAGTTGAGCGAGCAAACGTCTTTATAATGAGCGGCATTAAACCCAGATTAGTGCATTCCTTAACGGAGTCTAACATGCACTGGGTAGAGGAGCTCGACTCCGTACTCTTGGGGCTGCGGACCACGCCGAATCGTAGTACCGGATATACACCTTTTTTATGGTTTACGGCGCAGAGGCAGTCTTGCCCTGTGACATAATTCATGACTGACCTCGAGTGCGCATGTACGAAGAAAGAGAAGCCAAGATCGATCGGTAGGACAGTCTGGACACCCTGGAGGAGGAGCGCGACGTAGAAAAAGCCCGTTCCGCATTTTATCAGCCACAGGCTCACAGATACCAAAGCAGAGAAGTATGGGCCAAAACTTATAACGTTGGCGAACTAGTTCTACGCCTGTCGGATAAGAAAAAGAACAAGCTCGAGCCCAAATGGGAAGGTCCCTTCATTATTGACCAAGTTCTAACCGGTGGAGCATACCGACTGCGGGATGCATTAACTAATCGACTCGAGCCGAACCCATGGAACGCGGCCAGGCTCCGAAGATTCTACGCCTAGCGCCGGACTCTATGTCCGTCTCCTTCCTCTGTCCATTTTTTGCATATACATTATCTGCCTTGTTTTTCTTTCTCTCTTTCTTTTATTCCTTCTTTAGGCCTTCAAAGGCCAACTTGTGCCTCGCTTGCACATTATAGATGCGCTAGCCGCGCTTATCATACCTGGGGGCTTCTTTCACAGAAGCTTATTTATTTATCTGAGCCTCGTGCCCCGCACATGTGTTATGCTTCCACATGTAACTTTTTTCGCCATTATATGCATCGATATGACTTAAGTCTTGGCCAAGCTGGGTTGCCTGGCTCTTGTATTTATGCCCTACGTTCCCGTTAATTCGGCTAGGGCATAAGGGGAGCACCTCTGTGATTGTTACTGCCGGGTCAGCCGGATGTGTACCTCAGACTGGGTGAAGCCGAAAGCTAGCGTTCTTAAGGGAATATTCGGTCAATGAACAAAAGATGATTTTTATTTATTTTCCATGTCTGCCCCCCCGATGTTTTTCCTGCGTTTCCTATCGCAGTCCGGACATGCACTTTAGGGCATGCTTACCCAGGGAAAGGAACCCTTAACAAAACTATTCTCCCTGGAAGATGTTTCTTACTACCCATGTAATACAACATAACTAGTTGGGCACTTGTCTGTTCAAGCACTAATGACCCCTACGCCTGGTCTCCACGCATACCCCGGTTCTTATATAACTGAGCGGGTATTCAGATACACTCCGGACTATCGGGTCCCGAGGTTGAAGCGAAAAGGTCCGCCAAGACAAATGATCTACAATCCGGCTAGAAGGCATTATACATGTCACTTTAATTACATAGTCATGCAGACTGACTAAATTCCTCTTCTATACCATCCAACAGGCGGTCTAGCCTACAATCCTATTGGGAATACTTTGCGGCTAATTCTACTTGCCCATAAACTATGCTAACGGGGATCTCTTTTCCGTCGAGCCCCACGGGTCCGACCTCGGCCATGTGATTTGGGTCAGCCTTGGTATACCGCGTCTTCACCATGGCCCAGGCTTCTCTGGAACCTTGATGGCAGGTCGATATATTCCATAATCGGAAGTGCCGCCGTGCTCCCTTGAGCTTCTTCGTAAGCTCTGCAATGCCTTCTGGCAGGGAGACGGATGGCCACAATGCCTGGACAACACCTTGCATCACCTGCCGAACTTGTTCGTGCAGATGTGAGAGCTCAGATAGAGGATCACCTGCAGACCCGGGCATTTCCTCCGCGGGATGACCCGTCAGCATACCTACATAGATAACGCTGTTAGTCGGCTTCTTCGCCGAACTCCTTCAAAAGGATTCGTTCAAGCACTTACTGAAAATGCCGCGCCGAAGCCGCTTATTCTCCTTCTCGGAGTCTGCAAGCTGGGATCGAACGTCTTTTAGTTCCACGCTCAGCTTGATATTGGTGTCTTGGAGATTGTTTTTCTCCCGCCTAACCTTAGTCAACACTCGTTTGCCAACCTCTAGCTATCGCACGACATGCTGGTCCTCCAGATTTTCTCCGGATTCATCTGCAACATCTATTGTCAGATCTGCAGCCACGCCGCACACTATATGGTAACCATCATTCTTTAAAGTAAATGTTACCAGCGGGAGATTTTTTCGGTTCCTTCAATGCGGCAATAGCGGCCCGCAGTTGGGTCTTGCATTCCTCCAGCTCCTGTGCTAGCATAGTATTCTTCTCTGTAAGAACCTGCACAATAAAGATGATCCTTAAATCAGTTCTGCTAACTGTTTCAAGTCTCAGGGGCTACCGATACATATAAATCGTCAGATGTACTTACCCGTACATCCTTTACATACTGATCCGTGGCTCTGGCTAGACCATCTTGAGCAGCACGGAGGTACGCCTCTCCAAAATTGAAGACATCAAATGCCTCTAGTGAGAAACAAGCGTCACGGAGTACGGCCCGACGGCGCCTATGATTCATGGCGCTTTCCACTTCTGAGTTTCTAGTGGATAATCTATCCGCATCCTCTATAGGGGGATTATCTGGTGCCCGCCCCATATCGGCTTCCGCCTCTATGTCCGGTCCTGGTGCCCGACTGGTGGAAGCATGATTAGCAATAGCGCCGGACATATTCCGGCGAGCATTTTTTTCTGTTAAAGAAAACACGGGCGTCGTTACATTTCAAGAAAGACGACAACCACGGAGCGGGGTTTCTATTATACCTTTGCGCCGGCGTCTCCGTCCTGACCGCCTTCCTTTTTAGCCTGCCTGGCCTCGGTGCCTCTTGTTGGCAAGTTGCTGCGGGTTCGGCAGGGCGTCCCGAATGCCTTCCCTATAAAAACGCCATATGTATATGGTGGGTGAAGTGTCTAACGGGGGATCCTAGTTTTTGGAGTTGGGATTTTTTGGTTTTCTTACGTGCGATGTAGGAAGCAGTCCGGGATAGTCGACCGTAATGGCCACCATGGCATCATCGCAGCTTAACTGATAGAACTGCCGGTCTATGAGCTCCACGAATATAACCGGATCTTCTTCAAGTCCGGAGTCGAGGTCCCGGTCAGGGTCCTCTGATTGTGGAGAGGGGCTGCTGACCTCCTTTATGGCTTTTCGCAGTTCCTGCCGCAAAGTGGCAAGGTGAATACTTATGACAAAGAATGCGGGAAAAATGGGAGTAAGGAGATATAACTTACCCAGCTTGGAGGATTGTACTTGGAGAATCCATCCCGTGGCTTGATGTGGATGAACTCCTCTTCCTCTCCCTTGAACAATTCGGACATAATTTTTTCTAAAGCGGCAGCATTGTCCGGACCCTTACGCCCGCAGCGGGTGGCATCATCCGCCCCATTAAAACACCACAAGGGGTGCCCACGATATTGAAGTGGTTGCACTCCCCGCATTATGCAAATCGACATAACTTCGATTACTGTCAATCCTGATTGAGCCAGTGCTTTAATCTGGTTCATCAGGTAAAGAACTTCTCCATTATCTTCCACCTGGGGGCTCCGTGGGCTCCAACTTCGGCGTTTCTTCAGAGGAGTATTGCTGAACTCAGGAAGACCCCGCCGAACAGGGTCCCAAAGGGGAACGTCCTCCATATGAAACCATTCCGAAGGCCAGTCTTCGGACGACTTCTTCGGGGTACCGGACAGGTATCCGGTACCGGCGATGCGCCATATTTTGGCTCCGCCCACTTGATAAAGTGACCCCCTATGTGTGCGAGGGACGAGGCAAAATAGCATTTTCCACAGCTCGAAGTGAGCCTCGCAGCCCAGGAACAACTCGCAGAGAGCAACATAGCCGGCGATATGTAGAATGGAGGCAGGGGTGAAATTGTGTAATTGGAGGCCGTAGAACTCCAGGAGCCCGCGGAGGAACAGATGAATTGGAAATCTGAGTCCCCTTAATAAATAAGTAACAAGGCAGACCCACTCCCCCATAGAGGGACAGGGAAAGCTCTCCGCTTGCTCCCCGCCATTGTAGGTGGCAAGCCCGGCTCAAACGGGCACCGTATACGCCAGAGGGAGAAATCCCTTAGTCTGTAGTTCGAATAATCGACTGTGTGGGACTAAAGACCTCTCCCAATCACGGGGCTTAGGGCTACGGGGGCGGGAGGAGGAGCTGCGGAGGTCGGCCATGCTGGAATGGATCTTTCCGAAACACGCTCTAATGGATTCTCGCTGGGGGAGGATGGTATGGATCAGATCTAAGAATCCCCATCCCTTTAATAGACAATTTATTTATCTGGCTAGGGGGGCGAATGTAAAAACGCCCAGGCGCCTCGTATTCATTTGACGCGTGGGAGATAGCCCTTATTGGGCACAGAAGCCAAGAGGTCCAAACATTTATGGGACCAGACACTGCTTTACAAACGTTCGAAATATGGAGAAGAACCCGCCTTGCAATGTCGAAGACAACACTGCGCGCCGGACTCATCGTCATTGAAGCCTGGTTTGGGGGATACTGAGGGAGTCCTGGATTAGGGGGTATCCGGACAACCGGATTATATCCTTTGGCCGGACTGTTAGACTATGAAGATACAAGATTGAAGACTTTGTCTCGTGTCCGAATGGGACTCTACTTGGCTTGGAAGGCAAGCTAGGCAATACGGATATGTATATCTCCTCCTTTGTAACCGACCTTGTGTAACCCTAGCCCCCTCCGGTGTCTATATAAACCAGAGGGTTTTAGTCCGTAGGACAACATACAATCATACCATAGGCTAGCTTCTAAGGTTTAGCCTCTCCGATCTCGTGGTAGATCAACTCTTGTAATACTCATATCATCAAGAATAAATCAAGCAGGACGTAGGGTTTTACCTCCATCAAGAGGGCCCGAACATGGGTAAAACATCATGTTCCCCGCCTCCTGTTACCATCCGCCTTAGACGAAAAGTTCGGGACCCCCTACCGGAGATCCGCCGGTTTTGACACTAACAGTGTTGCTCCCTGCCAGGCCCAGGTTTTCCACGGCCTTCGGCGACCCAGCGTGCCGGAGCCTCTTCGACTGGTGGATAAGGGTTTCCGTATCCTCCTCCACCTCCCTGCCAGTGATAACAAAACAAGAGGCCAGTCAACGAAGATAATCAAGTATACTAAAGTTATTCACAAGAAAGGAAATCTTCCTTACTCGTCATCAATGAGCATTGATCTCAAATTGAACTCCATGGGCGGCGAAGATGCCCTGCCTCTCTTCTGGGGTGGAAGGGCGGAGCTCTCCGGCAGCTCCAACTCCAATTGAGGCACTGGGGGCTCCGATGGAGAAGAACTCTGCGAAGAGCTCGAGCGAGAGTGAAAGCTGGAATCGACTTCCATGTTCGCTGATTGCTTGGCGGGGGAAGCTTTGATCTCGGCAAGGCAAGGAGATTGACGACACGCCACATCTGTCTTGGTGATTTGGTGGTGGTCTTCTTCACCCTCTTAGCGGCAGACGTTGGGTTTGGGACCGCCGCCCCCCGGTTAGCAACACGTCAGCTGGGGCGCTGGTCCAAAATCGGCTCGGGGGCTTGAGGTCCTGATACGTCTCCATCGTATCTACTTTTCCAAACACTTTCACCCTTGTTTTGGACTCTAACTTGCATGACTTGAATGGAACTAACCCGGACTGATGTTGTTTTCAGTAGAATTGCCATGGAGTTATTTTTGTGCAGAAATAGAAGTTCTCGGAATGACCTGAAAATCAACGGAAAATATTTTTAGAATATATAAAAAATACTGGCGAAAGAATCAAGGCCAAGGGACCCACAACCTGTCCATGAGGGTGGGGGGCGCGCCCCCTGCCTCGTGGGCCCCCTGGTGCCCCACCAACCTCAACTCCAACTCTATATATTAACGTTCGGGGAGGAAAAAATCAGAGAGAAGGATTCATCATGTTTTATGATATGGAGTCACCGCCAAGCCCTAATCTCTCTCGGGAGGGCTAATCTGGAGTTCGTTCGGGGCTCCGGAGAGGGGAATCCGTCGCCATCGTCATCATCAACCTTCCTCCATCACCAATTTCATGATGCTCATCGTAGTGCGTGAGTAATTCCATTGTAGGCTTGCTGGACGGTGATGGGTTGGATGAGATTTATCATGTAGTCGAGTTAGTTTTGTTAGGGTTTGATCCCTAGTATCCATGATGTTTTGAGATTGATGTTGCTATGACTTTGCTATGCTTAATGCTTGTCACTAGGGCCTGAGTACCACGATTTTAGATCTGAACCTATTATGTTTTCATGAATATATGTGAGTTCACGATCCTATCTTGCAAGTCTATAGTCACCTATTATGTGTTATGATCCATTAACCCCGAAGTGACAATAATCGGGATACTTACTGGTGATGACCGTAGTTTGAGGAGTTCATGTATTCACTAAGTGTTAATGCTTTGGTCCGGTACTCTATTAAAATGAGGCCTTAATATCCCTTAGTTTCCAACAGGACCCCACTGCCACGGGAGGGTAGGACAAAAGATGTCATGCAAGTTCTTTTTGATGAGCACGTATGACTATATTCGGAATACATGCCTACATTACATTGATGAACTGGAGCTAGTTCTGTGTCATCCTATGTTATCACTGTTGCATGAGGGATCGCATCCGACATAATTATCCATCACTGATCCAATGCCTACGAGCTTTTCATATATTGATCTTTGCTTAGTTACATTTCCGTTGCCACTGTTACAATGACTACAAAACCAATACTGTTACTTTTGCCACCGTTACCGTTACTTCCATACTACTTTGCTACTAAATACTTTGCTGCAGATATTAAGTCTTTTAGGTGTGGTTGAATTGACAACTCAACTGTTAATACTTGAGAATATTCTTTGGCTCCCCTTATGTCGAATCAATAAATTTGGGTTGAATACTCTACCCTCGAAAAACTGTTGCGATCCCCTATACTTGTGGGTTATCAAGACTATTTTCTGGCGCCGTTGCCGGGGAGTGTAGCTCTATTCTTTGAGTCACTTGGGATTTATATCTATTGATCACTATGAAGAACTTGAAAGACAAAAGAACCAAGATTTTTCCCTCAACTACGAGGGGAGGTAAGGAACTGCCATCTAGCTCTGCACTTGATTCACCTTCTGTTTTGAGTACACTTGCAACACCAACTCTTGCTGTTCATTCTGATATGTCACATGTTATTGATGATGCCACATCTGCTTTGCATGATACTTATGATGAAACTGCTTCTATGCTTGATAATACTTTGCCACTAGGTGAATTTCTTGATGAACAACTTGTTAGAGTGAGAGTGAATGAAATTATTGAAACTAATAATATTGATGAAAGTGATGATGAAGATTCTCCCCCTAGATATAAATTGCTTGTTGTGCATGAGGGTTATGTTATGGATGAAGAAACTGCTAGAGACTTTTTAGCTTGCAATGATACATATGATCTTAAGAAATTATTAGCTAAGATTAAAGAAAAATCTTTGAATGCTAGAATGAAATATGACCCTGCTTTTGCTACTTCACCTATCTGTATTTCCAATAAGGATTATGATTTCTCTGTCGATCCTGAGTTAATTACTTTGGTTGAATCTGATCCTTTTTATGGCTATGAATCTGAAACTGCTGTGGCACATCTTTCTAAATTAAATGACATAACCACCCTGTTCACTAATGATGAGAAAACTCGCTATTACTTTATCCTTAAGTTATTTCCGTTCTCATTAAAGGGTGATGCTAAAACATGGTTTAATTCTCTTGATCCTGGTTGTGTGCGTAGTCCCCAGGATATGATTTATTACTTCTCTGCTAAATATTTCCCCGCTCATAAGAAACAAGCTGCCTTAAGGGAAATATACAATTTTGTGCAAATTGAAGAAGAGAGTCTCCCACAAGCTTGGGGAGGCTTCTCCGATTACTTAATGCTTTGCCTAATCATCCTCTCAAGAAAAATGAAATACTTGATATCTTTTATAATGGACTAATTGATGCTTCCAGAGACCACCTGGATAGTTGTGCTGGTTGTGTTTTCAGGGAAAGAACTGTTGATCAAGCTGAATTGCTATTGAATAATATGTTGAGTAATGAAAATGATTGGACACTTCCTGAACCAACTCCCAAGCCAACTCCGAAGAAAAGGGGTATTCTATTTCTCAGTCCTAAAGATATGCAAGAGGCAAAGAAGTCTATGAAAGAAAAAGGTATTAAATCTGAAGATGTTAAGAATTTACCACCTATTGAAGAAATATATGGTCTTGATAACCCGACACAGGTAGTAAAGGTAAATTCTCTCTATAGATTTGATGAAGGTGATATTCCTCGTTATAAGTCTGCTACCAATGCTTGGATGAGTTTGATAATTTTATTGTTAAACAAGAAAACTTCAATGCTTATGTTGGTAGACAATTGAAACACAATGCTTATATGATTGAACACTTGAGTGATTATATGTCTAGAGTTAAAGGTGAACTTAAACTTATTAGTAAACATGCTTCTATGGTTACCACTCAAGTAGAACAAGTGCTTAAAGCTCAGAATGATTTGCTCAATGAATTAAATAATAAGAAAAATGATAATGTTGTTAGAGTTATGACTATAGGGGGTAAAATGACTCAGGAACCTTTGTATTCTGAGGGCCACCCTAAGAGAATTGAGCAAGATTCTTAGAGAACTAATGTTAATGCACCTAGTCCTTCTAAAAGGAAGAAAAAGAGAAATGATAGGACTTTGCATGCTTCTAGTGAACCTGTCATTGACACACCTGAGAATCCCAATGATATTCCTATTTCCGATGATGAAACACAATATGGTAATGAACATGAACCTAGTGATAATGTTAATGATGATGTTCATGTTGATGCTCAACCTAGCAATAACAATGATGTAGAGATTGAACCTGCTGTTGATCTTGATAACCCACAATCAAAGAATCAATGTTATGATAAGAGAGACTTCGTTGCTAGGAAGCACGGTAAAGAAAGAGAACCATGGGTTCAGAAACCCATGCCTTTTCCGCCTAAACCATCCAAGAAAAAGGATGATGGGGATTTTGAGCGCTTTGTTGAAATGATTAGACCTATCTTTTTGCGTATGTGTTTTACTGATATGCTTAAAATGAACCCTTATGCTAAGTACATGAAGGATATTGTTACTAATAAAAGAAAGATACCGGAAGCTGAAATTTCCACCATGCTTGCTAATTACACTTTTAAGGGTGGAGTACCAAAGAAACTAGGAGATCCAGGAGTACCAACTATACCATGCTCCATTAAGAGGAACTATGTTAAAACTGCTTTATGTGATCTCGGAGCCGGTGTTAGTGTTATGCCTCTCCCTTTATATCGTAGACTTGATTTGAATAAGTTGAAACCTACTGAAATATCTTTCCAAATGGATGATAAATCAACCGCTATACCTGTCGGTATTTGTGAGGATGTGCCTATTGTGGTTGCAAACATTACTATTCTAACAGACTTTGTTATTCTTGATATTCCAGAGAACGATAATATGTCTATTATTCTTGGTAGACCCTTTTTGAATACTGTAGGGGCTGTTATTGATTGTAACAAAGGCAATGTCACTTTTCATGTTAATGGTAGTGAGCATATGGTACACTTTCCGAGGAAACAACCTCAAGTCCATAGTATCAATTCTATTGGAAAAACTTCAACAATTACTATTGGAGGTTTTTAATTTCCTCTTCCTACTGTCAAGAAGAAATATGATATTCTTATTGTTGGGGATGTGCATATCCCCGTTGAGGTAACCTAGTATTATTCAAAAATTCTCCGGCTTCATGCAATTCGGAATGAGTTTGTTAACAAGACTTGATCAACCTTGTTAGTGGATTCCTTTTGATGAGCATGAGATGGATGAAGTTAGAAAACACAACTTTCTGTACCCTCTTTTTACTTTCTGTTATTTAGATTTAATAAAGCAAAAATAGTGTTTTCTGTCTATTTTCTGAATTATCCTTGCAATAAAAAACTACCCCGAAAATAAAAGTTCTCCAAATGCCCTGAAAATTTAGTATAGTTTTTTCTAGAATATTTAAGAATTATTGGCATTGAGAACACACCAGGGGGACCCACCATGTGCCCACGAGGGTGGAGGACGCGCCCACCCCCCTGGGCGCGCCCCCTGCCTCGTGGACCCCACATAGGTCCCCTCCACTTATTCCTGCACCCACACACTTCATCTTCCTCTAGAAAAATCATCCACCAGCTCAAACCCGTGTTCTAGCTCATCTTGCTGCCATTTTCGATCTCCTTGCTCAAAGCTCCATTCACAAAACTGCTTTGGTGGATTGTTCTTCGGTATGTGACTCCTCCAATGGTCCAATTAGTTTTTGTTCTAGTGCTTTATTTATTGCAAATTTTTGCTGCTTATGTGACCCTGTTCTTGAGCTTACATGTCAAATTTATGTGGTCAAAAGTAGTTTTATTGCATGATATGGCCTCTAGGCACTTGCAGGAGTAGTTGCTATCAATCTTGTTGAGTTTGGTTTACTTTTATTATAAGTTACTAAAATTTTCAAAAAAATTCAGAAATTGATGAAGAGATTTTTGGGGGGATCTTCGAGCCAAAGCTCGAAGGATAAGCAAATTGAAGAGAATAAGAAGCCCAAATATAATCTCCCTCGCACTTTGGAGGTTCGACCGTGCGAATGGCCTTGTGATGAGTTCTTGAGAGCAGCCGAGATTCATGATGACTTCTATTATTTGGCTGAGAATGCGGGTCTCATCGACTTCCTCCGCAACCAGCGTGAATAGTATCTCCTACTCACTAATATATTTGTGCAAAATTTTCATTTCCATGCTAGGAGGTCGCCACCTTCTGTGGATTTTTATTTGTATGATGAGTACAAGGAGATGTCACTTTATGATTTTTGTGCGGTTTGCAAGTTGCGCTTTGAGGGAAGTATAGAGGAACCACATCGTAATGGTGTGGAGGGGTTTATTGATATGATTGTTGTAGGGGAAACAAGGAAGGTTTCCGATGCAAGAACTACTAGCATACATTTTCCTGTTCTACGTTACTTTGCAATATTTGCTAGTAGATGCTTAATTGGTCGCGGGAGCAGTGGAAATCTTAGTGCCCATGATATTGTTATTTTGCGCCATGCTTTGTTTCGTGGTACCACTTTTAGTTTAAGCGCTATTGTTGCTAAACGGTTAAATCTGAACCATACAAAGGGTCCCGTCTTTAGAGGCATCTTTGCCTCACGCCTTGCTGCACACTTTAACATACCTATTAGGCATTATGAGACAGAGGAAAAGTTGTTGCCTCCTATTTTTCTAGATTATAAGAGTATGGTAGCACATGATTTTCTGTTAAGAATAAGAAGAAGATGCTTAATTATAGACTGATATTTGATAAAAATTACTTTGAGACTATTACCTTGCCCGCTCCTTCTTTGTTCAACATATTTTGAAGCATGTACCTTGTTCTGCCGGAGGCCATTCATGCCTACCGGAGCCTGACATCAGCTCCAGAGCCCGAGCCGGAGCCACCCCTTGATCCTTATTGACAGTCAGTTTATCAGTGGGATTCGGAGGGGATTGCCAACCAGTGGCACCCAGAGGACACTCCCCCGTACACCGGAGAGGGCGGCTTTGAGCGGTGGCCATAGACCAACTTAGGCCAAAAGCCTAAGCTTGGGGGAGTACGTATTTCTCACCGATATTACATTCATGTTCACACACTCATGCTAGCTGTCGGTTCTCATACTTTTTCATTGTATTATCCATGCTAGTTTATTTTCTTTCTAAGCTTTCTTCTTGTGTGTTTGAAAAACATTAATAAAAACAAAAAAAATTAGTTGTAGCTTTTAGCTAGTTTACTTTCCATGCCTGTAGTAGTGATTAAAAAGAAAACCCAAAAAGATTTCTCGTTCTTATTTTGCTTGTTGGGAGCTTTCCCGTGTAAATAGTTTTATTTCCTTTCTTTTCTTTGGGGGTCGAGAGGAGAAGAACATAATGAAAATGTTGGGTGGCTCTCATATGCATTATTGTTGATCTAACAAAGAGCCCATATTACCTTGTCCTCTCACATGTAATGAATGCTTGCAGATTCCAGCTTAGTCCAATGCACGCACACTATTATTATTATCCACACCGTTCGGTTGTGCAAGTGAAAGGCAATAATGACGATATATGATGAACTGATTGAGATGAGGGAAGCTGGTATGAACTTGACCTCTCTTGTTTTTTTAAATATGATTAGTTCATCATTCCTGATTCAACCTATTATGAATGAAACATGTTTACAATGACAGTTAGAGATTATAGTTGCTCATGCCATGCATAATTTTCTAGGAGTTTATAATGGTTTACCTTGCATGCCAACATGCTATTAAAATGGTTGTGATGTGGTATGATAGGGTGGTATCCTCCTTTGAACGATTTGAGTGGCTTGACTTGGCACATGTTCACGCATGCAGTTGAAACAAAATCAACATAGCCTCCACGATATTTATGTTCATGGTGAATTATATCCTACTCATCCTTGCATTCAGTGTTGATTAATTTTAATGCGTGTTCATGACTGTTGTCGCTCTCTAGTTGGTCGCTTCCCAGTCTCTTTCTAGCCTTCACTTGTACTAAGCGGGAATACTGCTTGTGCATCCAATTCCATAAACCCCAAAAGTTATTCCATATGAGTCCACCATACCTTCCTATATGCGTTATCTACCTGCCGTTCCAAGTAAATTTGTATGTGCCAAACTCTAAACCTTCAAATGAAATTCTGTTTTGAATGCTCGAATAGCTCATGTATCAACTAGGGCTGTCTATATCTTCCATGCTACGCGGGTTATTCTCAAGAGGAGTGGACTCTGCTCCTCATTCATGAGAAAATGGCTGGTAACCGAGATGCCCAGTCCCATGCTCAAATCAAATCAAAATAATTGCAAACAAAGCTCCCCCAGGATTGTTGTTAGTTGGAGCCACCCGTTGTTTCGGACAAGCCATGGAGTGATGTTTGTTGGTGGTAGGGGAGTATAAACTTTACGATTCTGCTTGGGAACCGCTTATAATGTGTGTAGCATGGAAGATATCGAGATCTCTCGGTTGTTATGTTGACAATGAGAGTATACCGCTCAAAATATTATTCATCTCTATTTCTAAAACCGGGCTCTGGCGCCTCTACAAATCCCTGCTTCACTCTGCGAAGGGCTTATCTATTTACTTTTACGTTGAGTCATCATCCTGCTATTAAAAAGCACCAGTTGGAGAGCACCAGTGTCATTTGCATGTATTATTATTAGTTTACATTGATTATCACTTTGACTGGATCTCTTCTACCATGAATTACAATTTCCAGTGAGCCCTTGATCTTCAGAGGTGCTCTGCATTTATGTTTTGTGGTCTCAGAAAGGGCTAGCGAGATATCATCTTGTTATATCATATTATGATTGTTTTGAGAAAGTGTTGTCATCCAAGATTTACTATTATTGCTCGCTAGTTGATAAGTCATTGATATGAGTAAACACGAGACCTAAATGTTATTGTGAATATGGTTAGTTCATAATCTTTGCTGAAAACTTGAATGCTGGCTTTGCATATTTACAACAACAAGAGCAAACAGAGTTTGTAAAAGTTTTTCTTTATCACTTTCAGTTTATCAACTGAATTGCTTGACGACAAGCAAAGGTTTAAGCTTGGGGGAGTTGATACGTCTCCATCGTATCTACTTTTCCAAACACTTTTGCCCTTGTTTTGGACTCTAACTTGCATGATTTGAATGGAACTAACCCGGACTGACGCTGTTTTCAGCAGAATTGCCATGGTGTTATTTTTGTGCAGAAATAAAAGTTCTCGGAATGACCTGAAAATCAACAGAGAATATTTTTGGAATATATAAAAAATACTAGCGAAAGAATCAAGGCCAGGGGCTCCATAGCCTGTCCACGAGGGTGGGGGCGCGCCTACCCCCCTGGGCGCGCCCCTCTGCCACATGGACCTCCTGGTGCTCCACTGACCTCAACTCCAACTCTATATATTCACGTTCGGGGAGGAAAAAAGTCAAAGAGAAGGATTCATCACGTTTTACGATATGGAGCCGCCGCCAAGCCCTAATCTCTCTCGGGAGGGCTGATCTGGAGTCTGTTCGGGGCTCCGGAGAGGGGAATCCGTCGCCATCGTCATCATCAACCTTCCTCCATTACCAATTTCATGATGTTCACCACCGTGCGTGAGTAATTCCATCATAGGCTTGCTGGGCGGTGATGGGTTGGATGAGATTTCTCATGTAATCGAGTTAGTTTTGTAAGGGTTTGATCCCTAGTATCCATTATGTTCTGAGATTGATGTTTCTATGACTTTGCTATGCTTAATGCTTGTCACCAGGGCCCGAGTGCCATGATTTCAGATCTGAACCTATTATGTTTTCATGAATAGATGTGAGTTCTTGATCCTATCTTGCAAGTCTATAGTCACCTATTATGTGTTATGATCCGTTATCCCCGAAGTGACAATAATTGGGATACTTACCGGTGATGACCGTAGTTTGAGGAGTTCATGTATTCACTAAGTGTTAATGCTTGGGTCCGGTACTCTATTAAAAGGAGGCCTTAATATCCCTTAGTTTCCAACAGGACCCCACTGCCACGGGAGGGTAGGACAAAATATGTCATGCAAGTTCTTTTCCATAAGCACGTATGACTATATTCGGAATACATGCCTACATTACATTGATGAACTGGAGCTAGTTCTGTGTCACCCTATGTTATAACTGTTGCATGAGGGATCGCATCCGACATAATTATCCATCACTGATCCAATGGCTACGAACTTTTCATATATTGATCTTTGCTTAGTTACTTCTCCGTTGCCACTGTTACAATCACTACAAAACCAATACTATTACTTTTGCCACCGTTACCGTTACTTCCATACTACTTCTCTACTAAATACTTTGCTGTAGATATTAAGTCTTTCAGGTGCGGTTGAATTGACAACTCAACTGTTAATACTTGAGAATATTCTTTGACTCCCCTTGTGTCGAATCAATAAATTTGGGTTGAATACTCTACCCTCAAAAACTGTTGCGATCTCCTATACTTGTGGGTTATCAGGTCCAGCCACGAGCCACTCTGCCTCGGGCTCTGCCACCTCACCAACATCATCCTCCTCCTCTTGGAGCTCTACTGCCGCGGCAGCTAGGGCATCAAGCCCGGTAGTCCCGTCCCCAACAAGATCCACCCCGGCAACCTCTTTCGTGGCCTGCGCCTTGCCGCCACCACGAGAGGAGCCCTCGTTCTCACCTTTTCCTTTTCCCTTCCCGGCCTTCGCGTCCCTTGCTATCGCAGCAATCCGGGCAGCCTTGTCCTCCTCAATCCTCCTCTTGATAAACGTTGCCTCCATGGAGGATGTGCATTTTTACATGCCAGTCTCAACCCTGGTGACCCTCTCCACCAAGGCACTGGAGCATTCGAGCTCCTCATCAAGAGAGGGCAGCTGCCAATCACCTGCCACTTCATGAGCGTTGCAATCCAGCATCCACTTCAATATCTGATCCCAGGCAGAATTGATGTTTAGAGGGATGTGGTTGTTGGGATCTTGAACAACTCAAAGCGGCCAAACAGCTGGTCACATAGCCAGGCATGGCCATAAACAGACAAGTTATTGGCCAAACCTGGGAGCAATCTCATCCTGTCCCCAGCATGACCATACAGCCAGGCGGGTCGGTCCCTCTTTTATAGTGGCAAGATGCGGCCGAGCAGAAAATCGGGCCCCACATGGTCGATGGTTAGCCCGACAACTTTCAGGTAGGTGATCTTGTTGATTGCCGGGCGAAGCCTACTGTCAATGAGACCGAATGCGCTCCATTCCTTCCTGTGCTTGACACATGCCGTCCGTACGTCGCGGAACTCTAGGTCTGCCTTATCCTGGATCCAGCACTAGTCTCCTCTCCATTCATCCCACCTGTCGCGCTGCTGGCTAGGGATATAATACCAAGACTTCCTTCACCCACGGCATCCAACTGATATTCCCGGAGCGATGAGTTTTGTTCTCCACTCGCGGGACAAAATAATGCCTGAACAGATCCACGTTCGGGGCAACTCCGACAAAATTCTCGCACAAATGAGCAAAAATGGCCATGGTCGCTATTGCATTCACCGTGAAGTCAATGAGATGGAAACCATAAATCATCATCATCGCCTCAAAAAACTCAGAAAAGGTGGAGCAGAGGCCACTGATGAAGTACGCATAGAAGAACTTGTAAGAGTTTGACGGATCTTGCTCTTCCCCCGCCAGAACATTGGGAGCACCATGCCCCTTTGGGATTTCCCTCCCCCATTGGTACCCGTACCTTGATTTTAGAATCAGGCCATCCAGATTCGACGGAAAGAAGACAATATCTCCCCTCCGCTTCCTGTCCATCTCCACCGCCCTCTTGCTTCCATCGACAACCACCTCCGCCGCCACGGCCGTCTGCTTCCCTTTCACCGCTGTTTTATTCCCCATTCCCGCGAGCGCTAGTGCGAATGTGGGAAGGAATTAAGTGGATGAATGGCGGCGGGCGAGGGAGAGAGGGAGAAGAAGGGGCAGTTGTTTGGCTTGCGAAGGAAGATGATGGGAAGGCTGGGCAGGCGGCAAGTGAATCGTACCGCTCCGCGTTTTCCTATCTTAAGGGGGAGAAGGCGTGGAGCGCGGGCGCGACGCTTCAGAAAGTTACCATTTTACATTAACTACAACAATCCCTCAACCCCATGACTCACAGTGATTGTGCGAAGTGGACGTTGGAGTGAATGCTCGTTATGACGAACTAGCGTGTACAACCATCTCCTGCCATGTGTCCATGCAGTGTTTGGGGCCTAACCCAATGTGTCGCGCGACATGTATGGCTTAGGCTCGGGGGCTTATGTTAAGGAAAAAAACAGGGGTGTCTATTTTCCCCTGGCTCATGCACGGACGGTGAAGCTTACAGGCATGAGAACAAGACCAGAACTCCAAGATCAGATTGGAGCGCAAGGGACCAGCCCTTTGAAGGATCCGGCATGCGGATCAAGAAGACCAAGAAGAGCCAGAGAAGCAAAACATTGCCAAGGGAAAAACATCCCCTGCCAGGGAGGTGAGCCCGGCAAGGACGGGGTTTCCCCTAGAAGCATGCCTTCGAGGCGCCCCGGCAGGCCTGCTAGGGCTTACGGAGGCAGAACCGCCCCACCGTGCCACCTCATCACGACCCAAGTCGTCGATCAGTGCGGTGTCAAGATCCAAGGTGACTAAGTGGCTGCTATCCACCACTTGGCAGCCACATCCTACAGAAAATGCCTACAAGTGACACCCGTCCTGTGACGTGTCAAGCAAGCAGGCGCGAAGCTGGCAAAATAGCCCGGCAGGCCCTGCCGAGAAGCTATGATGTGACATTGAGTGGCGCATCGAATGCGCTCTGTCAGCCTGCAAAGTTAGGTATGATAGCACTGTTTGCTATCTAATCAGTGCATAATGACTAATTTTCCACTATGGTGACCCCTTCTATCTATAAAGGGAGGCCCAAGGCAACCTTAGAAGGGGTTGGGTGATTCAAACCTCCACACACCCATACACGCGTAGCCACTCTCGCCCTAAGGCAACCCTGCCGGGCAAGTGGGCGACCTTCACCACCATTTTCCACCATCAATCCACCAAAGCAGGAGTAGGGTTTTACGCCTCACGGCAGCCTGAACATGGGTAAAGATTGCCCGGATGATCTCTGTTGTTCTATCTCACGTTCTTCCGCTCTTTGTGCAATGTGCCACCCCCCACCAAACCAGAAAGGGGCTCTTGGTCCCATAGCTGGTCGTGGTTTCCCGCGACATGCAGCCTCCTTCGGCTTCCTACCCCTTTCGCAAGGGTGATGGAGGTAGAACAACCGCCAGGATTGAAGTTGCACATGAGGGGTTGCTGTAATGGCAACATGCGGGCGGACGTGGAGTTCCCCGAGCCTCATGTCATGCTTCTCCATTGTGGCTGGAAAGCCTTTGCTCATGCCCATAGCTTGGTGGCAGGGCACGTCCTCCATTTTAAATTAATGGAGGCCAACCTGCTCTCCATCAAGGTCTTCAAGTGTTTGGGTGCTTGATTAGGGTGCTGCGCAGAGAGCTCGACCGAACGATGAAAGCTCCTCCTCGAGGGACATCGACAAAGAGGACAGTGACGACGATGATGATGCAACCGAGCGGGAGGACGGCGACTCATACTCCAGCTGAGCACTGGACGCACTGTCACCGCCAATTAGGCGCTAGCAGCACCATCATCTGCACCTGGTCTGCTTCCCGGCACAATGATTTGCCAGGGTGTTGGGTGTGGATGTCTTTGCCTCCTCCAGCTAGACCCCGGCAGGCTTCCTCGTGGACTCCGGCTTCGTCTTCCCTACCAGTGTCCCTCCTCTCGCGTTCCTCTGGTTCTGGCGGGTGACCAGGGCATCACCTAGCCGCTCCTTCCGTCCATTGCCTTTGTTCACGCCCTCCCGATCTTGTCAGGCTGCGTCCCGCGGGTACTGACGGGGTCAGGCTGGGCTTCTGCCCAGGCACTCCTTTTGCCCTCTTCACCTCCCTCTGTAGTTCCTAGGAGGAGAGGGACAAGAAAGGCATTACAGGGCACTTATCCTTTTTCAGTTCAAAAGATGTAGGCATCTGCCAAGCTTTAGCCTTAAATATGTAACCTTTTCAACCATATATTGTACCCTATAAGGTTTGTACTTGTTTATTTGTGTATTAATGAAAAAAGATATGCTTTCCAGGCACACTTGCGTGTATCATGTCCATGCAGGGGAATGACTCCTCTATACTATCAAGTAAACAAGGTTTTCTGGCAAGACATCCCGCCGGTCCCTTCCATTGCTACAGCGAGGCTAAGCCTGGTGGATTAGGAGCGTGGAAGCGAACTGGCCCCTAGTCAACCCTTTTATCAAATTCCACTCCAACCATCCTGACCGAAGTAATCTTTGAGCCAAAATATGGGAGCACAAATGTTGGAGGGTGACAAGGTTTTTCTATGCACAAGCTTTCTAAACAGAGGTACACTATGGACGACTAAAGGGAACTTATCTACTTTGGGTTGTCGGGGGGGATATGCAAGCTTGTTCTCACTTCTTCTCCTTGGGATTTTATACATGGCAGGGGGCCCTGTAGTAAGAACAGGGGGAAACAACAACATACAACCCTTTCTAAATGATCATGGTAGAATCATGCTAGAATAAACATGCATGCAAGTTTTTAGGTGCCAGCGCATTGTTTTGTTATCTTTGCACCAGGGTTTGCGCCTAGCTTTTTACAAAGGGTTACATGCACATCGACAAGGCTTGTACAAAAGGTGGTTGCTGGGACTAAGCCCTTCAGCCGCGCCTTATGGGTAGAGCTTGCGAAGATGCTCAATATTCCATGAGTTTTGCACCTTGATGCCATGTTTGGTCTCCAGATGGACTGCGCCAGGTCTGGTGACTTGTACTACCCGGTAAGGGCCTTCCCACTTTGGCGTAAACTTGTTTGCAACCGCCTGAGGACAAGGTCGCCTTACTCAAGGCTCTGGGCATGGATCCTGTGGCTATGATAGCAGCACGGGGCTTGCTGGTAGCGTGCAGCACGCACAGCGGCCCGGAGATGATCTTCCTCGAGGAGCACAACATCGTCATGCCGAAGCTACTCTTGCTCCACTTCATTGTAGGCAAGTAATCGAGGTGACCCGTATATGAGTTCCATGGGGAGCACTGCTTCTGCCCCATACACTAGGGAGAAAGGAGTCTGGCCGGTGGCTCGATTTGGTGTCGTACGTAGGGACCAAAGAACCACCGGCAGCTCATCAATCCAGCATCTGCGCTGTTTCGCAATTTATCAAAAGTTCTCGTCTTGAGCCCACGCAACACTTCAGCATTCATCCTCTCAGTTTGTCCGTTGCTTCAGAGATGAGCAACAGAGGCGAAAGAGACCTTTCTCCCAAGGTTCTGGATGTACTGCATGTAGTTGCGGCTCGTGAATTAGGTGCCGTTATCCCTGATCACTCTGGCGGGTACTCAAAAACGGGACACCAATCCTTTTAGGAAGTTGATAGTTGATTGTGCGCTCACCTTCCTCACTGGTTCCACATCCGACCACTTTGTAAACTTGTCGATTGGAACATACAAGAATTCAAAGCCCCCGGTAGCACGGGGGAAGGGGCCCAAGATATCAAGCCCCCAGACCGAAAATGGCCAGGATAAAGGGATCCTTTGGAGAGATTGAGCTGATTGATGGATATTCTTGGAGTGGAACTAGCAGGCTTCACATTTGGTGACTATAGCTCAGTTGCATCCTGGAGGGATGTGGGCCGGTAGAAACCCTGCCGGAAAGCTTTTCCAACCAGGGCTCTAGATCCAATGTGAGAGCCACACATACCCTTATGTATTTCTACCAACAGCTCCAGCTCATCTTCCCGGCAGATGCAACTAAATTTCACCCCATTTGGTCTCCTTCCATACAAAGTGCCATCGACAAACTGATACATATTGGACTGTCGCCTACTCTTTCAGCTTCTTCTTGCTCTTTGGGAAGTTCTCCTATTTGAAGGTAGTAGACTATGTGATGCGCCCAAGTTGGAGCCTGAGGCTCGACAACAAGGACTAATGGCACCTCCTCGTACGTGGGAGCGCCCACCCCGACCGCAAGAACCTGTGGTTCCCTGGGAGAGTGCTGCTCGCCAACTGAAGCTGAGTTGTTCTCGGCAGCCTCTCTACCAGCGGCTTCGGGAAACCATGTCGGGAGATACATGCCGGAGTCCAACTTTCTCCTTTTTCTGGCCATCATTGAATGGGACACTGAAAGGATCGAGAAGAGGGGTCTAGAGGGGGGTGATTAGACCATCAACAAGTAAAAGTGGTAGTTTTTAGGTTTTCAAGTTATGGTGGAGTTTTAGCACAAGTTTAAGCATTCACAATACATTTCAAGCAAGCATGACAAAAGTATGAGCAGCGGAAAGAGTAAAGCATGCTAATTGCATGAAAGTGAAGGGACTTGATTGGAGTGTGCAAACACAATGAAGACATGGAGACTTTTGGCATGGTTCTGATAGGTGGTGCTATCGTACATCCACATTGATGGAGACTACAACCCATGAAGGGTAACATTTGCGCGAGTCCACAAAGGGCTCCACCCACGAAGGGTCCACGAAGAAGCAACCTTGTCTATCCCACCATGGCCATCGCCCACGAACGACTTGCCTCACATGGGCAGATCTTCATGAAGTAGGCGATCTCCTTGCCCTTACAAACTTCTTGATTCAACTCCACAATCTTGTCGGAGGATCCCAAGCGACACCTAACCAATCTAGGAGACACCACTCTCCAAAAGGTAATAGATGGTGTGTTGATGATGAACTCCTTGCTCTTGTGCTTCAAATAATAGTCTCGCCAACACTCAACTCTCTCTCATAGATTAGGATATGGTGTAAAGATGATTTGAGTGGAAAGAAACATGTGGAAGGCTATAAATCAAGAATCTTGTGGTAGGATTGGAATATCTTGATCTCAACACATGAGTAGGTGGTTCTCTCTTAGAAAATGTAAGCTGGAAGTGTAGGCACGTTCTGATGGCTCTCTCTCTCTCAAATGGAGAAGGGGTGGAGGGGTATATATAGCCTCCACACAAAATCCAACTGTTACACACATTTGACCCAACTCGGTCAGACCGAATAGAAGAACTCGGTGAGAATGATTCAGTTCAAAATGTGAACATTAGGAATCTTGGTGGGACTGACTGGAACAACAAGGTGGGACCGATGTGCTAGGGCTTAGGGCAAACATCAACTCGGTGACACCGATTGCATCGACTCGGTGAGACCGAAATGAAGCAATAAGGCAACAGAGAAGATGTTAAGCCAGTTCGGTGTGACCGGTCACAATTTTGGTGAGGCCGAAATAATTGCAACAGGCAACAAAGAGTTTGCAAGGACATCTTGGTGAGACCGAGATCCGTATCGGTGCGATCGAACTGTTAGGGTTTTTGGCAGTGGCTATGTCATATGAACCCAGTGGCGCCGCATAGAAAGAATTGGTGGGGCCGAGATGGAGTTTAGGGTTATGATGTATTTGGAATGAGAGAGTGGTTGAGGTTTTTGGAGCAATATCACTAAGCACTTTGAGCAAGTAGACCATTAAGCAACACCTCATCCCCTTTTAATAGTATTGGCTTTCCTATGGACTCAATGTGATCTTGGATCACTACAACAGAAATGAAGAGTCTTGATCTTTTGCCAATATGTGTCCTTAGCATTTTGAAGGGGCTCCAGATCCCCATGTCCTTTCCACGCCATTGTTGAACTTGTCTAAAATACACTAGATAAAAGCATTAGTCCAACAATACATACGTTAACGTTAATTACCAAAATCACCGGGAGCACTTGTGCTTTCAATCTCCCCCTTTTTGTTAATTGATGACTAGCTTAAGGTAAAAGATATGAAGAGTAACAAGTAAAGCTTTGGAGAAACATGTAACGAGTATAAGCTCCCCCTACATGTATGCAATCATGTGAAGATAGAATAGAATATACTAACATGTGAATGCATAATCACAACAGAGCAAGCAGAGAGTTACATGTATCTTGGCTATATGCATCAGATCAAATGGTATGGTTTAGAAATGTACCTCCATGTTTATGAATCCCTCTTGAAAACAATATGTACACCATCAAGAGATCATCATGCACATGAGTGTGATGCATATACTTACCTTGTGGTCTTGAGCTGACTTTGGAAAGAGTGGACTTGAGAAAATAGGGTTAGATGACACAAGAACACAACTAATAAAGCATTTTAAGGAACCACAAGAATACCAAGACTGGGATGGCATGTAATGGGTGAGTACTAAGTACTTCATTTAGATGTAGACATGTCCCCAAAGATTTAAAGATGTGCAATGAATTCCAAAGATTTTTCTCCCCTTAGACATGGACTCTTTCTCCTCTTGAATTTGATATTGGATAATGGGAGAAGGTAGGGTGAGATAAAATCGGAGCAACAAGGATTTTAGCAATAGCTAAGATCAAACAAATTGACATGTATTTCCCCTCTAAAATACATGTGACTTCTCTCCTCTTTGGTTACTAGCATCTAGAAGGGCTTAGATGTGCTTAGTTGATAAGCATTAATGTGCTCTCTCTCTCTCCCTTTGACATCAATTTCCAAGAAGAGCACTTCTGGATCATGAGCCAAATAGGTGTGGTCCTTGAGAGACACTACGAAGTAGTAGGTATTTTATCATGCTTAGAGAGAAGAATCATTGAGTGGTGCTGAGGAAACTAGACAGGAACAAATGGCAAAACATCTTCTCAGAGTTGATATCGGTGACGTCGAAGCGTTTTCCTTCAGTGACTCGGAAGTGACATAGACACAGAAGTTACTTATTGGTGCGACCGAGTTGGTCCATGTCGGTTGTACCGATGAACTATTCACAAGGAGACCTTGTATTTCGGTCGGGCCGATAGATTTGAATCGGAGGGAACGAATTCAACACAGAGTAAAGATTTTTTTCATCTTAGCTCACTTAGCAAATGAAATCTGACAAAGATTTGTAAGGAATTCACTGAAGGATTTGCAATGAATTTACCACAGTAACTCAGATGAAAACCAGAAAAGAGATCTAGATGAATTTTTTTTGTTTTAGAGAGAGACAAAATAGCAAAGCAAATATGCAAATAGAAGGAGAACTGAGCAAGGAACACTAGAGAACTTGATCGTAGGTCATACTCATCGTTTAAGCTCAAAATGGGGTTACCATTTCCATTTAAGCAATTTGATGTATTCACATCTTCTTGAGTTGCTTTGACACATGACTTGGGTCAAAGCTTCTTTAAGATGGAATGACATACCTTGGGTTGTGGTGTTGATCTTGATCATGTAGTCGAACTTGTGTTCGATGCTCAAGGTTGATGTTGTCGGATTCAGGGCTCCGCAGACCCAAGGAAGGTTCGAACTCTAGGGAGCGTGCGAAGAACTCAACCTCACCAGCTAGCCAGTTTGTTGCCCCCATGGCCTATCTCGATGAACAAGGAAGAAAAAAGACACAATAGTTTACCCAGGTTCGGGCCACCTTGCGGTGTAAGACCCTACTCCTGCTTTGTGGTGGATTAGTCTCGCGAGGGGCTGGAGATGAAATGGTACAAAGGAAGAACAACCTCATGAGGTATGTTCTAGTGTGGGTGTGAACTAGAGAAGTCTCCCCTCTCTATGGTGGTGGCTGAGCTATATTTATAGTGGCATTGGTCCTCGTCCTCAAACGAAGGCAGGAAGGGATCCCACAATGGCCAATTTTCAAGGAGGACAAGAAGTACATCCTATCCTGACAAAAGGTGGCCTTCGCCTGCAAAGCTTCTGGTCGTGACGTCGTGGTGGGCTTGGCGATGACATCCGTCCTGTTATCCTCACGGTCTTGGTCTTCTTGGATGGGAATGGAAACCTTTGGGTGATTCATCGGGACCCTGCGCCTGCACTTGCCTCCTTAGCACCAAAGAGGAAACCTGCTCCTCTACTCTCATTGGCACCCGCCTGGCCTTGGTCATCATGGCTGGCATCACCTCAACCTCATGAGGTGGGCGCCGGCATAGAAATCTCCGCTCCCCGGGAGCCAGCCTGAGGAGGCCGCTCCCTCCAGAGGTCTTGATGTTGTCTGCCTCGCGAGGGTCTTTTCTGGAAGGTGTTGAAGATGGGCCATACCAGGCAGTCGAAGGAGCCACACCATGGGACGCAGGTAGGCAAGTCTGGCTACCCTGGTTCCCAGAATGCCGACAGTAGCCCCCCGGGCGCAAGGCGCGCTTGGACTTGGCTTCGAGGCAAGCCAACGGGCAAGGGAGAAGCGCCGCAGGCCCCAATCACCTGCAGGCCCAGCCAACGCGTGGCGCTTGATGGGATGTGGGTGTCTCCAATTCCCCACGCCGCCTCGACAACTGCCTGACTTGACAACTGTCCATTGCATGCAGCAAAAACTATCATTACTCGGAATCATGGGAGGCTAGCGGCTGGCCTCCCTCTGGCTATAAATGGGAGAGGGGGCGGAGCCCCTAGCTCATCTTCATCTTCTCACTGCTTGCTCCTTCTTCTTGCTCTCTGTCCCACTGCCTTGCCAAAGCATCCATGGTGCCAGTGAGGAGGCTTTCTGCCGCGGAAAAGTGAAAGGCTCCCAAGGAGAGGCCAAGCTCGCCACCACCCAAGAGAGGCCGCAGGCACCCCGCGAGCACGCCGAGACACTGATGGTGGCTCCTCGAGGGCGCAAATGCACCCCTTTGAAGATGGGCGCCGCCTCCGGAAGCCGCGAAGGTGCTTCTTCCTGCAGCGGGAGCTACCACGGCCGGGCCGGCCCTGGTGTTGGGGGAAGGCATGCGGCAGCCATTTGGCCATCGTGCCTGTGCCCCCACTCGGCCAGCACGTCCCCGTAGTTCATGATGTGGTTGGAGAGGCTTGCAGGCATTTGGTTCCAACTTCCGCGCTTCTTCGCAGGCACACTGCCGGCCAGGGGACCCGACGTCCTCTGGCTGCAGGAGGACGGCTGCTGCAGCAAGGACTCATGGGTGGAGGTCGAGGTCACCGCCGCTGGCAACGTGTTCCTGAACCGCGGGTGGCAGTCGTTTGCTCGCGCACGCGACTTGCATGGGAGGTGCACCCTCCACTTCAGGTACGATGGCGGCGCGACCGTCTACGTCAGGGTCTTCGGGGAAGACGGCCGATGCCTGGGGTGCTGCCCAGAGAGCAACAACGACGATGACGATGACGACAGCAGGAGGGGCGGCACCATCAAGCGGTGAGCTTGCCCTTGGCGACGGTCACGCCGCCTCCAGTAGCGGTGGCTCCCCCTCCTGGGAGAGCACAAGCTACAGCGACCAAGGCAAGCCGCCGTGCCACCGGGATCGGACTGGGGATGGTGACGAGTCGTGTCGTCGCCGCGCCCCGATGAAGCAGGAGGAGGGCTCCGACTGAACTCGTGCATCACTGGCGCCGGGCCTCAAGAGCCGATGTAGTCGCGCGGTTTGCTTTTGTTTCTTTCTTTCCCCTGCACTGAAAAAAGTAGAAGGCCCTGTCGGGGCATGTAATGAACTAACGCGCCTACGACATTATCCTTTTCATATTGCATCATGGTATCCATGTTGCTGTTGATTATGATTGGGGTGACTTAGCTTAGTATGCTTGTGGTAGACTCCCTTGCCATGGAGACGTGCCTCTCCAGGACTCGTATCTCCTGCACGCCCCTCATTCTTGAAGATTCGGAGGTTGCCGAGCCTCGGGAGGCACCCTGCGGCTGCAAGATTAGGAAACCTCTAGAGGTGTCACGCCCTTCACGAGCCCCCGAGCGTGGGCTGGCCCCCGCTGGCATGTTACGTCGCGATGCCCAGAGGCACGGACTCGAAATGGGGTGTTCGTGCCCGTGAGCTCGTTTGAGAGCGTCGCGCGACGATAAAGACACCAAAGGCCAGGACACTAAGGCTTTGGCGAGGTGTGTTCGTAGGCAGGCCCAAGCACACACCATGCCCAACCCCCATGCACGAACGCACGAGGAAGAGAAATGGGAAACTGCCACTCCTCCTAAGGCAACACCTAGAACAACGAATGATGCAAGGAGAAAAATTTCCCAACCCTCTCAAAAAGGAGACGCAAAAACTTCAAATTTCATTCAAGAAGTTGCAAACCAGCTACAGAAAACAAGCAAAAGAACCGCCGCGTCCGGCACCTATGCTAGTCTTCTTGTCTTCCCACCAGCACAGAGCATGGGGCCTCCACTAGGACGTGGGTGGGAGCCCCTGTGAGGCCCAGGGGCGACACTCAGGAGACTCCGGGGCATGTACAACCGCAACTCATTATTACGTGATTGTCACGAGTGGAGACATTGATCACGGATAGAACTTCCGGAGATGCTGGATGTTCCAGGCATTCTGGATGGGGACCCCATCCTACGTCTCCAAGTTCGCGCCGCCAGGCCTGGACACACGAGCGATCCTGAACAGGCCCTCCCACATAGGTGAGAGCTTGTGAAGCCCCTCCCTTGAGAGCACCCGCATCAGGACGAGGTAGCCCACCTCGAGGGTCCTGGAGCGGATGCTACGGCAGTGGTACCGCCGCAGCGCCTACTGGTACCTCACCACACAGAGTGAGGCTTGGCAGTGGTGCTCCTCCCCCAGCACGAGGTCCATCCCCCGCGAGGCTTCCTGGCATGCCTTGTCAAACACCAAGACCCGTGGGAGCGATGTTTGACCTCATGAGGGAGGACCGCCTTAGCCCCGTAGATGAGGAAGAACTGGGTCTCGCCCGTGGGCTTGGTCGCGGTGGTGCAGATGGACCACAACATAGACTGGAGCTCGTTGAGCCAGCCCCTCCCAAAGGCCTCAAGTTTATTCTTGAAGCTCCTTGCCTTGAGGCCCCTCAGGACCTCCGCGTTGGCGTGCTCGGCCTGGCCATTGCTTCATGGGTGCGCCACCGAAGCGTAGCATATTTGCGTTCCAAGGTTAGCACAATACGCTTTGAAAAGGTTGCTCGTGAACACAGAGCCATTGTCGGTGATGATACGGTTGGGGACCCCAAAGTGTCTCAAGAGGCCCTTGATGAATTTGACGGCCGATCCAGCCGGGATGGTGCGCACGGGATCCACCTTTGCCCATTTGGTGAACTTGTCGATGATGACGTAGAGGTAGCGATAGCCTCCAATTGCTCGGGAAAAGGGGCCCAAGATATCCAGACCCCAAACTGCGAACGGCCATGAGAGCGGGATGGTCCGGAGGCCCTGAGCTGGTTGGTGGATCTATTTGGCATGGAATTGACATGCCTCGCAGGACCTCACGAGCTTGGCGGCATCGTTGAGCGCCGTGGGCCTGTAGAACCCGCTGTGGAATGCCTTGCCCACGAGGGTACGTAACAAGGAGTGATGCCCGTAGACCCCACTGTGGATGTCGGCCAACAGCTCGCACCCCTGCTCTTCGGAAATGCATCATAGAGAGACATCATTTGGGTGCCTTCGATAGAGTCGCCGTCCTGGATGCAGTATGCGGTGGCTTGGCGGGCCACGCATTCTGCGTCTTCTTCCTTCTCTGGCAAGGCACCTCGAAGTGGGTATGCCTTGAACTCCTCAGTCCAGCACCCCTCCTGAGGTTCGAGCGCGGGGAGAAGGCGGGCCCCTGAGGTCAGGCCATAGGCTGTGGCGCGCGAGGTGGGTGCCATGGGCGGCTCCTCCCTAGGCAGCACTGGTCCTGCAATGGGGGGAGCCACCGATGGCTTGAAGAGACGGTCTTCAAAGATGCCAAGTTTCTGGGGGTTGCGTTGGGACATCCTCTTGGCGATGTCATCCACCTCCTTGTTTGTGTCGCGCGGTACATGCTGCAATTCCAATCCAAGAATCGTTTCTCAATTTTGCGTACCTCTTCAAGGTATGCCTCCATGTGCTCGTCCTTTGGCTTGTATGTACGCCTTGTTGGAGAAGTGATGTAGGGTAGAAACTGTAGTGCCCGATCTTTCACAAAATGGAGTGGATCCTACGAAGAACACGAAGAACACAAGGGGAAACACGAGAGAAATCACTCAAACCAACAAGATTCGATTACACATGTGCTAGATCCTTGAAACAAAAGAGACACAAGATCCACGATCAACAAGGGACGATACAAGTAGCACGTTCTTCTCCGTGAGGAGGTCTTGAGGGGTCTTCCGTGAGGGGTCTTGAATCCACTTGGGGGATCTTCTCTGTTGAGGTCGTGAACTCCGATGGAGAAGGGGAACAAGTGGAGAGCAAAGCTTATCAATGAGCTACTAATTTGTTAACCCTAGAAAGAGGGAGGAGGAGGAGTATATATAGTCTAAGGGGGCAAAGGGGTACATGGGCCTCGGCCCAGCACACTGTGCATAGACAGGCGCCGATCGTCCGGACGCTGTTGGACATCCGGTGGCTCGCGAGGGTCCGGACGTCCGGAAGAGGTCGGACGTTTGACATTTCAACTCGGGTCAGGTGGCATCAGATTTCCGGAGTTGGTAGGTCGACTGGAGGCTCCAGACTTCAGACCAAAACTAGACAACTCCATTCTGCAATAAACTCTGCCAATGCCCTGCTCTAGATTGTTGATGTGCTCTCAAACTTCAGACCAAAACTAGACAACTCCAAAGCCCACTCCACTATTCTTCTGGTAGCCTCGGGGCTTCGGAGTATCCTTTGCAACAGAAAGCAACTGAGAACCGTAATCTCATGGGCTTGGAAGTAGTGGCGCAGTTTCCTTGAGGCCATGATGAGGCCAAAAATCAATTTTTGCACGCCAGAGTACCTCGACCTAGCCCCTGTAATAGGGTACTAACGAAGTACACTAGGCGCTGCACCACTTTCTTCCTTGTTGCGTCCTTGGAGTTGCCCCTGCTGCCATGCTCTTCCTTGTCCTGATCCTCATCCGATCCTGCTGGGCTTTGTTCACTCAATGCTTCTCTTCTACTTCCCGTTGTGCCACTAAGGCTGCACTGACCACTTGATTAGTTGCCACCAAGTACAGCAGCAATGGCTCTTGTGGTCTAGGGCAACCAAAGTAGGCACAGAGGAGAAGTAGGCCTTCAAATCTTGTAAAGTTGTGTCTCCTTCCGGGGTCCACTTCATAGGCCCTTCCGTCTTCAAGATCTTGAAGAACGGCAAGGCGCGCTCGGCGGACTTAGAGATGAATCTGCTAAGCTTAACAACGCATCCTGTCAAGCGCCTCACATCTTTGACTGTCATGGGTGCTTGGATCTGCTCGATAGCTTTGACCTTGTCGGGGTTGGCTTTGATCCTATGATGGGACATGAAGAGCTGAAGTAGCTAGCCGGAGGGGACAGCAAACACACACTTCTCCGGATTCAGTTTCAAGTTGATCTTGTGCAGATTAGCCAATGTCTCCTCCAAATCCTGGATGAGGGTTGCTTTGTCCTTGGTTTTGACCACAATATCATCCATATAAGCCTCAATGTTTCTGTGTAGCTGTGGCTCAAAACCAATCTGGACCGCTCTTGCAAAAGTGGACCCGTCACTTTTTAATCCGAATGGCATGCGAACAAAGCAGTGCGTACCACATGGAGTAATGAACAAGGTCTTCTCTTCGTCTTCCTTGGACATGAAGATCTGATGATATCTAGCGTATGCATCCAGAAAGGAGAGCAAATCACAACCTGAATTGGAGTCCACAATCTGGTCGATGCGCGGCAAAAGAAATGGGTCCTTCGGGCAAGCTTTGTTGAGATTTGTGAAATCTATGCAAAGCCTCCACTTCCCGTTAGCCTTGCGCACAACTATTGGGTTTGCTAACCATGTTGGATGCAGTACTCCTCTGACTAAACCAGCTGCCTCAAGCTTCTTAATCTCTTCTGCAATAAATTGCTGCCTCTCCAAGGCCTGCTTCGAACCTTTTGCTTGATGGGTTGGGCATGTGGGCAGATAGCAAGGTGGTGCTCGATTACCTCCAAGGGAACACCTGGGATATCAGATGGTTGCCAGGCAAACACATCGATATTTGCCCACAGGAAGTCAACGAGCACTCTTTCCTATTTGTCTTCTAGGGTGGCGCTAATAGTGAAGGTACCATTAATGCCAGCTAGCCCTGCAGGGACCTTCTTCACTTGTGGTGCAGCAACCTTGGATCTTTTGCTATTGGAACTCTCTGGCAAGTCACCAACGGGCGCAGCGCACTCCGGAGAGGTATGCTTCCTGGATTCCTTGCTGGTGTCTCTGCTATCCTTCTTCTTTCCTTTGCTTTCCTTGGCAGGAACTGCTTCTGCCGCTGCCTCTACCTTGACTGCGTCCCAGTACATCTTATCCATGCAAATGATTGCGTCTTTCTCATTTGATGGAGTGACAATGACTCCCACTAGCCCTGGCATCTTCAAGATGTTGTAGGCATAGTGAGATGCCACCATGAATTTTGCCAAGGCTGGGCATCCAAGGATCCCATTGTATGTCAGGGGGATGTCAACTATGTCGAACACAACCTTCGCAGTCTGGTAGTTCAATTCTCCCCCAAATGTCACTCGCAATGTGGTCTTTCCCTTAGGACGGCTCTTGCCGGGATTAATTCCTTGAAACGTGCCCGTGACCTTTAATTCCTCTGCTATCTAAAGCTTGTTGATCACCTTTGGGGAAATCAGATTCAACCCGGCCCTGCCGTCAACCAACATCTTTGTGACTTTGAGGTTGCGGATTGTTGGAGAGACCAACAACGGCAAGCACCCTACCGCGGTGGTGCGGTCACGATGGTCCTCTTCGTCGAAGATGATGGGCGTGCGTGACTATTTGAGCGGCTTCCAAAACTCTGCTGCTAGCTCCATGACATTAACCTCACGCACCCACTGTTTGAGTTGGCGGTGAGAGGAGTGCAAAGATACACCCCCCCGTCAATGCACAGGGCATCAGTGTCCTTCTAGAATTCCTACTCGCTGGTTTCCTCTTCATCACTCTCATCATTGCAAACTTCCTTCTCACGGCCCCTGGTGGTTTTTCCTTGGTTCCGAAAGGCCTTGCCGGGGCGATTTGCTTCACCGCCTCGGCCCTTCCTGCCAGCGCCATTCTGACCCTTTTCCTTGTCACACTTATCATACTTAGCCCTCTGCTTCTTAACGAGCTGCTCTACCTGATGACACTCTTAGAGATCACGACCCTTGGTCCGATGAATCTTGCAATATGACCCATCACCTTTCCCAACCTTCTCGGCAGTCGCAGCCTCCCGGCAGTCAACGCATGCGGCAACTTCCTTGCTAGGGGCTTCGGCCTTAGCCTTCTTGCCGGTACTAGGAGTGCTCGATCCTTCGATGGTCATCACTGCCTTATCCTTGCGCCTCTTGTTGCGCTTCTTATTCTCCTTCTTCTGACTGGTGGATTCATCGTTATCTTCCGAGGCGATGTTGACGCAATCCTCCTCTCCAGGAAGTTTCCTTCCTTCCTCCACCCAAGCACACTTGTCCACCAACATGTAAAGCTCCTTCACAGTCTTGGGCAACCACACATTCATCTTGTAACGTATCTTGTGGTTACGCACATTGGACTGGAAAGCTGCTATCACTGCTGCCGAGTGGATATTTGGATATTCTTGTGGACTCTGCTGAATCTCTACAAATACTTCCGTAGAGTCTCTCCTTCTTTCTGCTGGAGAAGCTGCAAGTCACTGAGCCGTCCCGGTTCTTGATGGCTTCCCATGAAGGCGCCAATGAACACATGGCACAGGTCAGCCCAAGATGAAATGGAGTTCTCTAGCAAGTGCATCAGCTAAGATCTCACATTGGACTTGAGGGCCAAAGGGAAGTAGTTGGCGAACACCATCTCATCTCTTCTCCTAGCAGCTTTAACAGCGATGGTGTAGATGCTCAAGAACTCTGCCAGGTTCAGCCTCCCATCATACTTCTCGGGTATCTCTGGCTTGAACATGCAAGCGGATGGCCAGCGGACTTGTCGTAGCTCACGACTAAAGGCATGGCACCCAACGTCGAAAGGCAGGAACCCGTCGTCCTCGAGCACAGGCTTGTCGACGTCGGGGCCATCCCACCCATTGGGCCAACGGTGGTCATCGCGGCATTGCTCAACGACGATGCGCGTACCTCCCCTCCGCCAATCCTCTCGAGCTTGCCGTTGGCATGGACGTGCTCGAGGGTCGGAAGAGGCCATTGAGACATCATTAGGTTCTTGCTTCCATGGCTCCCGCGCCGGCTGCCACGGTGGGGACTACACAGTGGGGTGCCCCCTTCCGTATGCCTAGCAGCGCGAGCTATCGTCGTTGCTTGGGGATGTTGTCGCGGGCCAGCCCGCTGTGAGCCCCCAGCCTCGATGAAGCCAATCAGACTTTGGATGGTGGCTCTCCTTGTAACACCCATGATGTGGCTATATCTCTCACGTGTCGAGGCACAACTTAGAGGCATAACCGCATTGTGGTTTTGTCGCAAGAAGGGTCATCTTCACACAATCCCATGTAATGAACAAGAAAGGGATAAATAGAGTTGGCTTACAATCTCCAGGTCACACAATACTTGAATAATGCATACTTCATCCAAATTACATACATAGTCCGACTACGGACAAATCCAAATGAAAAGAAGATAACCCCAAATGCTAGATCCCCGATCATCCCAACTGGGATCCACTACTGATCATCAGGAAACAAAACATAGTAACGACCAAGGTCCTCGCCGAACTCCCACTTGAGTTCGGTAACATCACCTACACGGGCATCATCGGCACCTTCAACTGTTTTGGTAGTATCTGTGAGTCACGAGGACTCGGCAATCTCAAAACCCGCGAGATCAAGACTATTTAAGCTTATGTGTAGGATGAGGTAATGAGGTGGAGTTGCCGCAAGTGCTAAGAAAATATGGTGGCTAACATACGCAAATAAGAGTAAGATGAGAAGCTACGCAACGGTCGTAAAGCTAGAAGTGATCCTGAACTACTTATGATCAAACATAACCCAAACTGTGTTCACTTCTTGGACTCCGCCGAAAAGAGACCATCACGGCTACACACGCGGTTGATTCATTTTAATTAAGTCAAGTGTCAAGTTCTCTACAACCGGATATTAACAAATTCCCATCTGCCACATAACCACGGGCACGACTCTTGAAAGTTTATACCTTGCAGGGGTGTCCCAACTTAGCCCATCACAAGCTCTCACGATCAATGAAGGATATTCCTTCTCCTGGAAAGACCCCATCAGTCTCGGAATCCCGGTTAAAAGACATTTCGACAATGGTAAAACAAGACCAGCAAGACCGCCCGATGTGCCGACAAATCGCGATAGGAGTTGCACATATCTCGTTCTCAGGGCACACCGGATGGGCCAGACGTCGGGTTAGCTGAGACCCTGGTTGCCCAGGGGGCGCTAGACATCGCCCAGTTCGGACCAACACTCAGAGGAGCACTGGCCCGGGGAGTTGAAATGAAGATGACTCTCGAGTTTGCAACTCCCAAGGGAAAATGGCTTAGGTTGTTAGGCAAATGTAAAACCAAGGTTGGGCCTTGCTGGAGGAGTTTTATTCAAAGCGAACTATCAAGGGGTCCCATAACCCCAACCGCGTAAGGAACACAAAAACAAGGAACATAACACCAGTATGACGGAAACTAAGGCGGCACGAGTGGAACAAAACACCGAGCAAAAGGCCAAGCCTTCCACCCTTTGCCAAGTATATAGATGCATTAATTAAATAAGAGATATTGTGATATCCCAACATATCCATGTTCCAACATGGAACAACCTGCAAGGCACCTACAACTAGCAATGCTATAAGAGGGGGCTGAGCAAAAGCGGTAACTTAGCGAAAAAACTGTTTGCTAGGAGGGTGGGTTAGAGGCTTGACATGGCAATATGGGAGGCATGATAAACAAGTGGTAGGTAGCGTGACATAGCGATAGAACAAACAACTAGCAAGCAAAGTTAGAAGTGGTATCGAGGGTACGAGATCCCGCAAGGAAGAAGAACGAGTCCATGAAGAAGACAAATGGACCTAGTCGAACGAATCCTCACAACTCCGGAACGAAACCGAAGCTAACGAGAGAAGCAAACCAGAAAGAAGCAAGCAACATGGTAAACACACAAGCATAAACATGGCATGATGCACAAGCAAATATGATGCATGACCATTTTAAAGAGGCATGGCATGGCAAGGTGCAACAAATAATACTACAAATTAAGTGGATCTCAATATGCAACGAGTTGCATATTGACAAAACACCACATTCAAGTTATTTAGTTTGATCCCGTTTATGTACCCAACAATATTAAATGTTGTTAAACATGGCAAGAGGTGAAGCCTAATAAAACTACCTATCTAGGCAAGTTTAAATGAGGCCGGAACAACAAACAACAAGTCCGGAAAAATCCTCATATGCATATTATGAATTTTGTACTGTTCTGCCCTAAACACAATTTTATAGTTTTTAAACATGCAAAGTAGTGTCACCATGTTAAACTATGCATTTTTCTACCCCATTTGCATATAAAGTTTACTTAAATCCGAGCTACGGTTAATTAGTTATGAATTAAACCTTTTTAACATGACAATTATGCAAATTATATGTAAACATCATTTTAAACATTTTTAACATGGATGAAAGTTGCATATTATGAAACTAGATGGAATTCTAAGCATTTTACATGTTTAAATCATTTTATTATGATGCATGGTTTGTTAGTTATTAAATGCATGAACTAGAGGGACTAATCTGTAAAACAGGTTTTCTATAGATAATTACAGAAATTCGCAGAGCCTAAAAAAACATATACGGGCTGAAACTGATGGATCTGGGCTAGTGGGAGCTGCTCACATTGGGCCTCGGCCTAGTTAGGTGGAGAGGGAGGCCGGCAGGGGCACGCTGGGCCGCCCTGCTTGTGGCCCACACGGTCAATGGGAGGCGAGCGGCGCGGCTGGGCCAGGACGCTGGACTCGCCGAGTCAACACGAGTGCGTGCGTCTGTGGGTGAAGAAGGTAGCAGCGGGCGAAGCAGGGGAACAACGGCGCGATGAAGGGGCTCCGACGAGGCGGCCTTGGCGGGGACCAGACGGAACAAGACTGGGACGGTGGAGGAGGAACGGATCTGATGAGGGGAGGTCGGGGGCGGCTTGTCTGGCTGGAGACGAGGCCATGGGTCACAGCGAGGGGAGTTCCGGGCGGCATCGGTTCCCTGTGGAAGAAAGACAAGAAGGGAGCATTTGGAGAAAAGAGAGAGAGCAGAGAAGGAGAAGGAAGCAATGGCACGGCCTTGGCCGTGGTTGGTGAGGCGGCATGCGTTCTCGGGTGCTCCACACGAGCGGGAGCCCGCGGTGACGTGGCATAGGGGAGGACGAGGTAGGCGGCTCGGTGGTCAGGCATGGTCGAAGGCGCACGGATGGCGAGGTTGCCGGTGACACATAGGCGAGCTCATGGCTGGGTCCATGAGAGGAGGCTCAGGTGCTGCTGCTGTCGATGGAGGCGAGCTCCATGGCACAGGGCACGTCGGCATGACTGCTCCCCTGCCCGGGATCGAGCGAGGACGAGGGAAGCAGAGGAGGCTGCGGGTGCCTGGAGGTCGAGCAGAAGAGCTCGACGGGGCTGGATTGATGGGTGGATCAGGGAAGGTGGTTGGCTGTGGGTGGATCTGGAGGCTGGCTCGCGATTGGGGGTGCACGAAAAATGAGAAGGACACCAGGTGACTGGCGGTGGTGGAACGGAAGGATGGGACAAGCCCCTAGGATATAGGGTTAGGCGCCTATTTATAGGAAGGGTTAGCTAAGGGACTATTAGGTCCCTCTGATTAAATCGGACGTTTGAGAATAAATTTGTTAGGGAGTCCAATTAATAAAACGGAGATGTTTGGGGATGATCCGAATCCAACGGTGGCGACTGCCCGTGTCGGGTTCGGGACAGTGTCGGACGCGCTCGAGGGGTTTGAGTATTGTGTAGAGAGGGTCAAATGGTCGGGCAACAAAAGAATGGTCGGTCTGAGAAAGATCAACAGAGACGAGGAAGAAGCGGCAGCTATCAACAGATGCATGTTTTTATGAAAACATGCGATGCAATATGCATGATGACATGATGAAATGCAACAACAACAACAATAAAACACATGACGGTCACGCAAAACATGGAAGGCATCTGGAGCGTCGGTCCTGGGGCGTCACAACTCTCCTCCACTGATAAGAGATCCCGCCCTGAGATCTAAGGATGGCACCAGAGAGAAGTGAAAGAGGAAGAGTTGAGGTTAAACTAAGTTGCTTCGTGTACAAACGAGTGAAACCAATGAACCTTGAGAGGTTAAACAATTTTGAGAAAAGAATACAATGGAGATGAATGAAGTTGAAAACACTCTGTTAGAAAAGGAGAAGAAGGGACACTGTGAAAACCTTGGGGTTGCGAAGACATGAATGCAGAGCTCCAACGACAAGGAAGGACGTGTAGCCACTCCGGTTGAAACGGAATAAGCAAGGAATGAGAATGAAAGAATGCAAGCAGCACTCCGGTAGAAAAGAGAAGCAAAACTTGAAAAAAAATGGGAAGAACTTGAAAAGAGGACAAGACACTCTGTTCAAATGGATAAGCACGAAAAGAACACGATCGTGACAAAACAAGATGATGGGTCGAAGAGAGCAACATCTCAATGCCTCCGGAGGAAATGAAAGAATTGAATGGAATGAATGGAGGAAAACAAGATCTTGAAAGAGCACGCTTACAGGAAATGCTAGAACGGAGTTGTTGGATTATCAACAACGAAGGATAAGCTTGTTGTGGGCTTATGGAAAACATCTCGAAATATGAGGTGTCAACTTGCCACTAACGGAAAACATTGATTTGAGTGAGAGCACCAAAGAGATGAAAAACTTCTTTCACCGCGAGAATAGGAGGAAACTTGGATTATCGATAGACACCACAATTAGCAACATTCCTTAGGGAAATCTTTAGGTGAAATATAACCCAAGATAACTCCAATGAAGAGATTGATGGGTTGCAAAGGATCCCCTAAACGAACAGAAAATGATTGGTTTAAATATCTCATTCTTAACAACTTGTGAACCTTGAAACATGAAGGGAAATTGTCAAGAATGACATAAGACCACCTCAAAACATAATGTAGAGAGAATTGCACTTCACAATGCAAGATGACGAATACTTGAGCTCCTCCAAGAAGAATCTTGAAGAACACTTCGAGAAAGAAAGAAATCTTTAACAAACCACCATGTAGAGCCTCCATGAAGAAATCCGGTAATAAAAGGATGATAGAAAGAAAGAGAAGTTGAAAACACAAGGAGAATCCTTGCAATGATTTTAGATGGAACTTCGTGACGAGATAAAGCGTAAAAACCTGGAACTTCGGAAAAAAAAGATGAAGCATCTCGAACCGAGAATGTGATATGACGAACAACTCCGGAAAGAAAGATGAATCACTTGGATGAAACAAGAATAAGAATTATGTTATGCTTATCCTTCACCAATTTAAAATGATGACAAGCAACGGATTTGGCATACTACTTATTACTCTTGAAAAGGATTGAGGAGAGATACCCAAACTTGAGATGGTCTTGATGGATCCACTGGTGGGATTTGGAAACAACGAATGAATTGATACGATAATGAAGGGAGAGAAATCTTGAACGAACCACCGTAAGAATTGAAAATGAACGTAGCAAAGGCGCAATTCACCGGGAAGAATTAGAAAACGAATAAAGATACTTCATAGAATTTAGATACATGAGAATGAATAGATCACAAGCTGACTAAAGAATACTGGAATGAATAGATCACTGATAAGATTTGGAGAACGATAGATGAACACTGAGAATGAAGAATTATGACATGATGGATTTCGGAGGGATGAAATGGAAACAACTCATGAAATGCTTCAGATGGGTATGAAAAGAACTTCTCATGATCGGAACAATTATGAGAGTATGGCATGAAGCTAGAACCACGAAGCTTCAAGAGAACGGAGCAAGATTTAGAGGGAAACTCGTCTTCAGTATTCAAAAGCAGAGAATGACGATGAGAAACACCACCATGAATTGTTGAGACTAAAGGAAATATGCCCTAGAGGCAATAATAAAGTTTTTATTTATATTTCCTTATATCATCATAAATGTTTATTATTCATGCTAGAATTGTATTAACCGGAAACTTAGTACATGTGTGAATACATAGACAAACAGAGTGTCACTAGTTTGCCTCTACTTGACTAGCTCGTTCAATCAATGATGGTTATGTTTCCTAACCATAGGCATGAGTTGTCATTTGATTAACGGGATCACATCATTAGATAATGATGTGCTTGACTTGACCCATCCGTTAGCTTAGCACGATGACCGTTTAGTTTGTTGCTATTGCTTTCTCCATAACTTATACATGTTCATGTGACTATGAGATCATGCAACTCCCGAATACTGGAGGAACACTTTGTGTGCTACCAAACGTCACAACGTAAATGGGTGATTATAAAGGTGCTCTATAGGTGTCTCCGATGGTATTTGTTGAGTTGGCATAGATCGAGATTAGGATTTGTCACTCCGATTGTCGGAGAGGTATCTTTGGGCCCTCTCGGTAATATACATCACTATAAGCCTTGCAAGCAATGTAGCTAATGAGTTAGTTACGGGATGTAGCATTACGAAACGAGTAAAGAGACTTGCCGGCAACGAGATTGAACTAGGTATTGAGATACCGACGATCAAACCTCAGGCAAGTAACATACCGATGACAAAGGGAACAACGTGTATTGTTATGCGGTTTGACCGATAAAGTTCTTCGTAGAATATGTAAGAACCAATATGAGCATCTAGGTTCCGCTATTGGTTATTGACCGGAGACGTGTCTCGGTCATGTCTACATAGTTCTCGAACCCGTAGGGTCCGCACGCTTAACGTTCGGTGACGATCGGTATTATGAGTTTATGTGTTTTGATGTACCGAAGATAGTTTAGAGTTCCGGATGTGATCACGGACATGACGAGGAGTCTCAAAATGGTCGAGACATAAACATTGATATATTGGATGACTATATTCGGACACCAGATGAGTTCCGGGGGTCACCGGATATTTATCGGAGTGCCGGGGAGTTATCGGAACCCCCTGGGGAACTAATGGGCCTACATGGGCCTTGTGAGAGAGAAAGGATGAGGCCTAGGGCTAGCCTCCCCCCTTGGGAGTCTGAATTGGACAAGGAGTGGGGCGGCGCCCCCTCTTTCCTCCCTCTCTCCTCTCCTTCGTTTCCCCTTCCCCCTTCCTAGTTGGACTAGGAAAAGGGGAGTCCTACTCCTACTAGGAGGAGGACTCCCCCTCTCCTTGGCGCGCCCCTAGGCCGGCCGGCCTCCCCCTTGCTCCTTTGTATACGGGGGCAGGGGGCACCCTAGAACACACAAGTTGATTGTCGCCAGCCGTGTGCAGTGCCCCCTTCCACCATAATCCACCTCGCTCATATCGTAGCGGTGCTTAGGCGAAGCCCTGTTCCGGTAGCATCATCATCACCGTCATCACGCCGTCGTGCTGACGAAGCTCTCCCAAGACACTCTACTGGATCGTGAGTTCGTGGGACATCACCGAGCCGAACGTGTGCAGATCATAGAGGTGTCGTACCTTCGGTGCTAGGATCAGTCGATTGTGAAGACGTACGACTACATCAATCGCGATGTCATAATGCTTCCGCTTACGGTCTACGAGGGTACATAGACAAAACTCTTCCCTCTCGTTGCTATGCATCACCATGATCTTGCGTGTGCATTGGATTTTTTTTTTGAAATTACTACGTTCCCCAACAGAGACCCCCCGGAGTAATGAAGAATAGAAATGTTGAACCAACGATGAAAAGAATTTGAAAGATCTTGGAAAAAGACATATGACTGATGATAATTCATTCTTACGTCAAACTTGGAAAAGAATTTGAGAGTAACTCCGGGAAAATTAGAAGAGTCAGGCAAGATCCTATGAAAAGACCCGTGTGTTCAGGCCCACTCAAAGACACACCGTTGAAGTGATTTTGAAGAGAGATTGCACCGGTTGAATTAAATGACTTGAATGAGATAATAATCCCCAAATAGCTTGAATGGATTAAGAATGGAAACACGAATCTTTGGAGATATCGTGAACACTCCAGAACCATTGAATAGCGAGAAGTGAATGATTGAGAGGAGCACGGGCATGAAAAACGCATTTGAAACAAGGAAAGGGATATCCTCAACACCGAAAGCTTGCATTGAATCCACCGAGAAGAAAAGAGAACGAAGAAACATAAACTTGAAGCTTCCTTAGCATCTCATGAGAATCACCGGATAAGAACATTGATTGAAAAGAATGAAGAGACTTCCTGCAAATAAAAGGATACATGATTTGAGAATTCTAAGTCCTAGAAGAAAAAGGGATGGGAGGGCAGGAAAACAAAGGCAACTTGGGGACGGATGAAACAACCACCGTTGCGAAGAACTAAGAATTGATCTAGCAAATATTGAAAAGATAGGATTAACTTGAAGAGAACACGCCGGTTGGAAAAGAATTGACATGACAATCTCGAAAAGCAAGAAGGATTAGCATCCACATAGAAATATGAGAACACCGCTAAGGGAAGGTATGGAATTAACACTTGACAATGAAGTAACTAGAATACCACAATCAAAACAAAACAAAGGATTGGCTTAGGAAATAAGCCAGAACAAACATATGATAGACCCCATATCGTATCATGTGTCTGTTGGAAAGAATTCCTACGTGATACTTGAATCCCCACCTAAAAATCCCAAAACATTCTGGTTATGCAATCTGGTGTTGGGGATACAGGGAGGCACAATATATATCACACAACTAACAAGCCCTATGCTCCAACTGTATCCATCCATCAACACATAACCAAGAAAACTCCGAAAATCGTGTAGCTCAACTTTTGAAAAGCATTCGTTATATGAGTTATGGCAATACTCCTGAACTCGTGCCCCAGTACTGGGTGGCGTCGAGGTTATCTCACCAACAAGTGCATAAAAGAGATTTTCGATGTCGGCAAACTCAGGTATTCCAGAACTGCAACGATAAAATTGTGACGACAACACCTCGGAGCTCAACTCCTCGGGACAGTGCCACAATCCCTAAATGTCAGGAGGCACCAAGAACAATGTTCTCGTCACAAGAATATCAGAACGATTCTAAGATACCCGCGTGATCCTAAAAAAAATCATGAAATTTGAGGAGAGGAAAGTCAATACATCTACGCCAGGAGGCCTCACTAGAGCGACGAAGGGACTGAGGAGTAAAAAGAATCCTACTCTCTGTTATATATAATCCTAAGACTCAAAACATTTTGTTCTAGACTCAACAACGTCAGCGGTTCGACCAAGCAGTGGGCTCCTAAGTCGGGGATGGCTCTGATACCAACTTGTAACGCCCACGATGTGGCTATATCTCCCATGTGTTGAGGCATGACTTAGAGGCATAACCGCATTGTGGTTTTGTCGCAAGAAGGGTCATCTTCACACAATCCCATGAAATGAACAAGAAAGGGATAAATAGAGTTGGCTTACAATTGCCACGTCACACAATACTTAAATGATGCATACATCATCCAAAGTACACACATAGTCCGACTGCGGACAAATCCAAATGAAAAGAAGATAACCCCAAATGCTAAATCCCCAATCTTCCCAACTAGGCTCCACTAGTGATCATCGGGAAATGAAACATAGTAATGACCAAGGTCCTCATCGAACTCCCACTTGAGTTCGGTAGCATCACCTGCACTGGCATTATCGGCACTTGCAACTTTTTTGGTAGTATCTGTGAGTCACGAGGACTCAGCAATCTCAAAACCCGCAAGATCAAGACTATTTAAGCTTATGGGTAGGATGAGGTAATGAGATGGAGTTGCCACAAGCGCTAAGCAAATATGGTGGCTAACATACGCAAATAAGAGTAAGATGAGAAGCTACGCAACGGTCGTAAAGCTAGAAGTGATCCTGAACTACATACGATCAAACATAACCCAAACCGTGTTCACTTCTCGGACTCCACCAAAAAGAGACCATCACGGCTACACATCCGGTTGATTTATTTTAATTAAGTCAAGTGTCAAGTTCTCTACAACCGTATATTAACAAATTCCCATCTGCCACATCACAGGGGGCACGATTGTTGAAAGTTATACCCTGCAGGGGTGTCCCAACTTAGCCCATCACAAGCTCTCACGATCAACGAAGGATATTCCTTCTCCCGGAAAGACACGATCAGTCTCGGAATCCCGGTTACAAGACATTTTGACAATGGTAAAACAAGACCAGCAAGACTGCCCAATGTGCCGACAAATCCTGATAGGAGTCGCACATATCTCGTACTCAGGGCACACCGGATGGGCCAAACGTTGGGTTAGCTGAGACCCTAGTTGCCCAGGGGGCGCCGGACATTGCCCAGTTCGGACCAACACTTAGAGGAGCACTGGCCCGAGGGTTAAAATAAAGATGACCCTCGGGTTTGCAACTCCCAAGGGAAAAAGGCTTAGGTTGTTAGGAAAATGTAAAACCAAGGTTGGGCCTTGCTGGAGGAGTTTTATTCAAAGGGAACTGTCAAGGGGGTCCCATAAACCCAACCACGTAAGGAACGCAAAATCAAGGAACATAGCACAAGTATGACGGAAACTAAGGCGGCAAGAGTGGAACAAAACACCGAGCAAAAGGCCAAGCCTTCCACCCTTTGCCAAGTATATAGATGCATTAATTAAATAAGAGATATTGTGATACCCCAACATATCCATGTTCCAACATGGAACAACCTGCAAGGCACCTGTAACTAGCAACGCTATAAGAGGGGGCACTATTAGGAAAAGGGCTATAGATGAAATTGACACTAATGGCGCACCAGACATGTGGTGCTCCACTACTATATACTAATGGCGCACCATGTGCTGGTGCGCCATTAGTGTGGAAGACACTAATGGCGCACCAGACACATGGTGCGCCACTAGAAACAAAAACTTTTTTTTTCATTTTTCCAAACATACTAATGGCGCATCCAGGCACAGTGCGCCATTACTAGTTCTAACTAGTAATGGCGCACCAACAACCAAGTGCGCCACTACTGTAATTTTTTATTCTTTTTTTGCAAAACTACTAATGGCGCACTGTGGCATAGTGCGCCATTACTAGTTTAAACTAGTAATGGCGCACTCTGCCACGGTGCGCCATTAGTATATATATTTTTTTTATTTTTTTGCAAAACTACTAATGGCGCACCACCAGCAGGTGCACCATTAGTATGTAGGGTTACTAATGGCGCATGAGTGGGTGGTGCGCCATTAGTAACCTGGGACCAGCTAGATATTTTGGACAGCCACACCTACACACTCACTTTCCCCACTTCATTCCCTTCACCTCCTTCTCCAAGCTTGTGTCGGCTGCCTCCTCCTCCTCACCTCATTTGCATCATAGATTCATCAAAATTAAGTGGTTAAATTACCTTTTTTTGATAGGTAAGTAAGGGGAAAGCTATCTTTATGTTGTAGATCTACTTTTTTTCTCCCTAGCTCGCTCCAACAACGAGCACATGCAATTTTTGTGGCCTAGCTAGATCTATGTATGTTTGTGGTGTTGCATATATGTTTGTGTTTGCAGGTACTGGTATTTGAAATGCGATAGTTGCCAATATTTTGCTGGAATGTTGATTCATTTCTGTTTTGGCGAGAATTTTGGAACTATGCATTCTTTTTGGTCATATTTTTAGGGAAAGTCATGCCAAATTTTTTCTTGGTTCTAAAATATCGTTTTGCTCTACCCCGTAGGCGACCATGGTCCGCACGATGACCGAAGGCATCGTGAATAGGTTTTTGAGCTCCGCGAAGGCCGAGATGCTTCAAAAGAATGAGACAGAGATAAGATGTCCGTGTCAAAGATGCAAGCTAAAGAGCCTTATTGCGGACCCGGATTCTGGGCAGGTGCGGGACCACCTACTCTTGCATGGTTTCATGGATGGCTATCGGTGGCAAGGTGATGAAGATGACTATGAATTCGTCCATTCGAGCCGGGCAAGAAATGAGGAAGGGCAGCAAGACAACCACCGCGGCTCGGGCGGGCGAGAAGACGAAGAATCTCCAGGACATGATCACGACGGTGATGCTATACACAGTCATCATGTAGAAGATGCCGGACATGATGATGAGGAAGATCAAGACGAATGGCATGATCATGAAGATGAAGATGCCGGAGCAGACGATGATGGAGGCTGGGTGCAGGGCCCTCATATTCAAGAGCTGCTTCTCAAGCAGACGGATAACGCAAGAGCTGCCGCCCGAGAGAAAGCCAAGCTGTATCAACTCGAGATAGACGCGGTTACTCCATTGTATGAAGGATGCATGCCCGAGGATACCCGCCTGAAAGTAATGCTCATGTATCTGGAGATGAAGGTAAAACACAAAATGACCGACGCATGCTTCAACAAGAACATGTCATTCTGGCACAAACGTCTTCCCAAGGGGAACAAGTGCTCGACCAGTTTCGAGGAGGCGAAGAAAATCGTGTGTCCTCTGGATTTACCACACGTGAAATACCATGTGTGCATGAACAATTGCATCATTTATCGGGACGAGCACGCGGAGTCTACGATATGTCCGGTGTGCGGCGTCACTCGATACAAGAAGAGGAAGAAAGCTCCTCGAAAAGTGGTGTGGTACTTTCTGATCACTCCTCGTCTGCAGCGGTATTTCGCGGACCCTAAGGTAGCAAAGCTCCTGCGTTGGCATGCGAATAGGGAGGAGAAGAAGCGGGAAGATGACGGAAATGATCCGGAGATAAATAAAAAAGACAAGATGCCGAGTCACCCTAAGGATGCGAGCCAGTGGCAAGCGTTGAACTTGGAAGACCCAGAATTTGGGAACGATCCAAGGAACATCGTGCTGGGCGCGAGCACCGATGGAGTCAATCCGTTTGGCAGCCAGAGAAGCACACATAGCACCTGGCCTATGTTTGTGTGGATGTACAACCTCCCCCCTGGTTGTGCATGAAGAGGAAGTACATTCACATGAGTATGCTAATTGAAGGGCCGAAACAACCAGGGAACGACATCAATCTGTATCTGGGGCTGCTGAAAGAGGAGCTAGACACGCTGTGGAAAACACCAGCCAATACGTGGGACGCCGCAGAGAAAGAATATTTCCCTATGAGAGCCGCACTGCTCACGACGGTGCATGACTATCTCTATTACGGATATCTCGCGAGGCAGGCGGTCCACGGATTTTTTGGATGCGTCAGGTGCATGGATGACACAACGTATTGCCAGCTAGAAAGAGATCCCGGGTCTTCGAAAACCGTGTTCATGGGACATCGAAGGTGGCTTCGCGACGATGACCCGTGGAAGAAACGCAAGGATCTGTTCAATGGTGAAACCGAACCCCGAATATGCCCGCGTACGAGGAGCAGCGAGGAAATAGACGAGCTGTTGAAACATTAGAAAGATTGCCCACTGCTGGGAAAGAAGCAAAAGGCGCCAGAGCCGGGAAAGAAGCGAAAGGTGCCAGAGCCGCTGCTGAATGTATGGAAAACGAGGTCTGTTTTCTGGGACTTGCCGTACTGGAAGATCCACCGTGTGCCTCACAGCCTTGATGTCATACATATCACGAAGAACGTGTGCGAGAGTCTGCTTGGTACCCTGCTCAACATGCCAGAGAGGACCAAAGATGGGCCGAAAGCAAGGGCAGACTTGAAATCAATGGGCATCAGGAAGGAGCTTCACGCTAATGATGATGATGATGATGATGAGACGAAGCAGGACACAGAAAGTCGTCGCAAAGGCAAAAAGGCTAAGAAGACCGGAAATGACTACCCTCCCGCGTGCTTCACTCTAAGTCAGGAGGAGATCGAGCAGTTTTTCACCTGCCATGTAGGAGTAAAACTTCCTTACAGTTACGCGGGGAAGATAAGCTGATACATACACCCAGTGAAGCAGAAGTTCAGCGGGATGAAGTCTCATGACTGTCACGTGCTGATGACACAGATACTTCCAGTTGCAATCCGTGGGATCATGGACACGCACGTCCGTGAAACACTATTTGGCCTATGCAACTTTTTCGACGTCATCTCTCAGAAGTCGGTTGGCGTGAGGCAACTCAGAAGGCTACAGGAAGAGATCGTGGTGATACTATGCGAGCTTGAGATGTACTTCCCGCCCGCAATCTTCGACGTTATGGTGCATCTGCTGGTCCATATCGTGGAGGATATCATCCAACTCGGGCCGACGTTCCTGCACAACATGATGTCGTTCGAAAGGATGAATGGTGTCATCAAAGGATACTGAGGGAGTCCTAGATTAGGGGGTGTTCGGATAGCCGGACTATACCTTCAGCCGGACTCCTGGACTATGAACATACAAGATTGAGGACTTCGTCCCGTGTCCGGGAGGGACTTTCCTTGGCGTGGAAGGCAAGCTTGGCGATACGGATATGCAGATCTCCTACCATTGTAACCGACTCTATGTAACCCTAACCCTACCCGGTGTCTATAAAAACCGGAGGGTTTTAGTCCGTAGGACAACATACACATCAACAATCATACCATAGGCTAGCTTCTAGGGTTTAGCCTCCTCGATCTCGTGGTAGATCTACTCTTGTACTACCCATATCATCAATATTAATCAAGCAGGACGTAGGGTTTTACCTCCATCGAGAGGGCCCGAACCTGGGTAAAACTTCGTGTCCCTTGTCTCCTGTTACCATCCGGCCTAGACGCACAGTTCGGGACCCCCTACCCGAGATCCGCCAGTTTTGACACCGACATTGGTGCTTTCATTGAGAGTTCCTATGTGTCGTCGCCATCAGGAAGGATGCCTCGCCCTGTCTTTAAAGACGGCACCGTTGCTAAGGGAGCTTTGGCTGTCGGCCAAACCCTCCGGTTAGGTGGCTTCTTATGACCGCCTGTTCGGCTTCTGCGCCGACGATGACCTCTCGAGCCATCGAAAACAATCTTCATGTCAACTCGGAACTCGCCGAGCAGTTAGATCCAATAGAGCTTTCCTCCATAAACGAGCTCTTGGATCGCTTCGCCGCCCTGGGAGTCGCTACGGATTACGACCAGATTGGGCCTAAAACCGATCTGAGAGAGATTAACTCTCCCCAAGTCACCCATCACGTTGCCGTGGTAGAGGGACAGTGCGGTGACCCTTCATCTATCTTAAGGACTCGCTACGTCCAGATTCCCGATCCCTCCAAGCCAGATACCCACGGAGGGGAGGATATCACTCAAGACCTGAACTTAGAATTAGGCGACAGGCTGGATTCATTAGACAACATCCAGGAATCCAAATTGTCGAGTTCAGAAATTCCTCGGCCTCTGAGCCTTAGATGGAGTGTGGCTTCGGATTTAATTCCACCCACCCACCCCAACATAAGCGATCTATCCAAAATCAGGCAAGAACCCGATGAAACAGTACATCATTACTGGGCCAGATTCCTCCTGGTTAAGAACAGGCTAAGGGACTGCCGCGAGGAAGACACAATCTCAATCTTCTGCAATAATTGCACGGACAAGGGAATACTCAACGCCATAAGTCGCCGTGATATTACACGCTTCGCTGACTTGACGTCCATTGTACGAAAGTAGTGTGCGATGGAAAGCGCCTGGAAAACCAAAATAAAATTTTGGGACAATCCGGCCCTGAATACAAACCCAGTTCGAAATAAAAGGGTGCATCATCACTAGTGACCCGGGTCAAGCAGTAAAAAGCAAAAACCCTCTACAGGGCATGGAACCGTACTGGAAGGGTGGCTTAATGGACCCTGTAAAACTCAGAGTACAGAGGACGCCACACCAACTCACAGCCTCAGAGCATGTTGGATACTCCAGCAGGTGGCCAAAATTGGCGAAAATCTCCTAATTCCGGAGGCCACAGAAAGCCACCCTAGAGACACCAATACGGTATTAACAGTCTTCGAGACTTTCACATCAAATAATATGCGAAAAAGGACACTCCGCAGCCTTGCGAAGTCTACCAAGTAGCAACAATAAACCCATGGAGTGACACAGCTATTACCTTTAACGCCAGTGATGAACCTAAATTCCGAACAGCCCAAGCACTAACCGCATTGGTCCTCAATCCAATAGTGGACGGCTTTCGTCTTACCAAGGTACTCATGGACGACGGCAGCGGATTGAACCTCATTTATGAGGAGACTCTTCAAAAAATGGAAATAGACTGGAACCGCATTGAGCGAAGCAGCACAACCTTTAGAGGAGTAATCCCCAGTCGAGAAGCGCGCTGTATAGGAAAAATCACACTAGATGTGGTGTTCGGCACGCTGGATAATTACAAGTCCGAAGAGGTCACGTTCCAGGTGGCTCCGTTCAGCAGCGGTTATCACGCTCTGCTAGGGCGGGAAGCATTTACAATCTTCCAAGCAATACCCCATTACGGGTACATGAAGCTCAAGATGCCCGGGCCTAACGGGATCATCACTCTCGCTAGCGATCCGGACATAGCACTCCGCGCCGAAAACAAGACAGCCGCACTGGCCCTCGAGGCACTATCCAAAGCCCTAGCGGCTGAGGAGCTGACTGCGCTGCGCTCTATGGTGAATAGGGACAATGTGGTACTCGACAAAAGATCCAAGTCCACCTCCTTTAAACCGGCGGACGAAATACTCAAATTCCAAGTCCATCCAATGGACCCCAATAAAACAACTTCCATCGGGGCATAGTTAAACCCTGATGTTGACGCCGCACTGCGAGAGTTCCTACGAGAGAACTGGGACATTTTCACCTGGCACCCTTCAGGCATGCCAGGAATCCCACGCAGGCTGGCCGAGCACAGCTTAAATATCCAAACAGGATTCAAACCTGTCAAACAGGCTCTTTGGCATTTTTTCGAACCTAAGAGACAGGCCATGGGAGAGGAACTAGCCAAGTTATTGGAGGCCGGATTCATCAGAGAAATAAAACACCCGGACTGGCTAGCGAACCTGGTGATGGTACCAAAGAGGGATAAATCCTGGTGCCTTTGTGTCGATTTCAAAGACCTCAATAAAGCTTGCCCAAAGGATCCCTTCCCCCTCCCCCGCATCGATCAAATTATTGATGCTACCGTAGGACACGAGTCATTGTGTTTCCTCGACGCATACTCCGGTTACCACCAAATCAAGATGGCGGAGTCCGACCAAGCCGCACGGCATTCATCACACCATACGGTCCCTTCTGTTTCAACACAATGCCTTTTGGGCTCAAAAATGCAGGCGCAACATATCAGCGCATGATTCAGACATGTCTGGAGAAACAAATCAGCAAAATAGTAGAGGCATATGTAGACGATGTGGTCGTCAAAACCAAACACGTTGACTCTTTGATAGATGACTTGAGGCTCACATTCGACAACCTCCAAACATATGGCATCAAGTTCAATCCGGAAAATTGCATTTTTGGCATACCAGCCGGAAACCTCCTGGGTTTCATTGTCTCCAGTAGAGGTATTGAAGCTAATCCGGCCAAAATCCGAGCTTTGTCATAGTTGGCTACCCCAACAGACCTCAAACAAATCCAGAAGTTAACTGGATGCATGGCGGCTCTAAGCCACTTTATCTCCCGCTTAGGAGAAAATGCTTTACCCCTTTATCGCCTCCTTCGGCGCACCGAACACTTCGAGTGGACGGACGCTGCCACAACCAGATTGGAAGAAATAAAGGCCATTTGGGAAACCAACCCAATCCTGGCCGCGCCAAACATCGGCGAACCAATGCTGTTGTACATTGCGGCAACTCATCAAGTTGTAAGCGCAGTACTCGTTGTCGAACGAGAAGCGGACGGACATAAATTCCCTCTTCAAAAGCCGGTATACTATGTATCCACTGTCCTCACTCCATGCAAATCACGATACCCACATTATCAAAAGATAGCCTATGCGGTATTCATGGCATCCCGGAAGCTGTTACTTTCAAGAGTGTTTGATTACAGTAGCCTCGAAAGTGCCACTTAATGATATTATAAACAACCGCGACACTACGGGCCGGATTGCCAAATGGGCCATTGAGCTCCTCCCATTCGACATAACGTACAAACCTTGACGAGCCATTAAGTCGCAAGTATTGGCCGACTTTGTCGTCGAATGGACGAAGGCCGAACTCCCTAAAGAGTACGGCGCATACTCCAATTAGATCATGCACTTCGATGGTTCTAAAATGCTGGCTGGTCTAGGAGCTGGCGTCGTCCTGACGTCCCCAACTGGAGATATCGTTCAGTACGTACTGCAAATATTGTATACAGACTCCAACAACGCAGCCGAATACGAAGCTCTGTTGCATGGTCTTCGGATGGCAGTCTCCATGGGAATTCAACACCTGGAGGTGCGTGGGGATTCAAACCTCGCAATATCCCACATAAATGGAGACTTTGATGCCAAGGATCCAAAAATGGCGGCCTACCGAAACGCCGTCCTAAAAATGTCAGCTCGGTTCGAGGGGCTCGAATTTCACCATGTGGCTCGGGAAAACAATCAGGCGGCGGATATCCTTGCCCGCATCGGCGCAAAACGCGATGCGGTCCCCCCCAACTTATTTTTGGAGAGGCTGTTCAAGCCATCCGTAGTATGGGAAGGGGACACCGGTAACAATAGTCCGGAGCCAGCCAAAATACCCGATACCGAACACTCTGACACAATCGGAGGCTCCACCACCGAAATAACACCTTGAGCCCACGTAATAATGGCCATCATAGCCCCATGGACAGAACCATTCATGGCCTACCTAACTAAGTAGGAACTTCCGGAGGACCAAAATGAGGCACGCTACATAGTGCGGTGATCTAAGGCCTACAGGGTCCATGAGGGAGAATTGTATAAAAAAAGCACTACCGGAGTCCTTCAAAGATGCATCTCCGAAGAGGCAGGGCGGAACCTTTTGGCAGAAATTCACGCCGGACTCGGCGGTCACCACGCCGCAGCCCCGGCTCTTGTAAACAAAGCCTTCCGTACAGGATTCTATTGGCCAACGGCCCGGGAAGATGCACAGGACTTGGTCCAACGTTGCGCCGGTTGCCAGCTCTTTGCAAATCAAAGCCACATGCCACCCACCGCCCTCCAAACAATCCCCATTACGTGGCCCTTCGCGGTCTGGGGGCTTGACATGGTTGGACCCCTTAAAGGGGGAACCCACAAGAAAAAATACTTACTGGTCATGGTGGATATTCACCAAATGGATAGAGGCCAAACCTGTTAAAACAACCGAATCCGGACCGGTGATAGACTTCATATCCGGGGTCGTACACCGTTATGGCGTCCCCCACAGCATCATCACTGACAACGGCACGAACTTCACTGCCGATGAGGTAAAACTCTGGTGCAGCAAAATGGGCATCAAGCTCGATTATGCTTCAGTCTATCACCCACAAACCAACGGCCAAGTTGAGCGAGCAAACGGTCTTATAATGAGCGGCATTAAACCCAGATTAGTGCATTCCTTAACGGAGTCTAACATGCACTGGGTAGAGGAGCTCGACTCCGTACTCTTGGGGCTGCGGACCACGCCGAATCGTAGTACCGGATATACACCTTTTTTATGGTTTACGGCGCAGAGGCAGTCTTGCCCTGTGACATAATTCATGACTGACCTCGAGTGCGCATGTACGAAGAAAGAGAAGCCAAGATCGATCGGTAGGACAGTCTGGACACCCTGGAGGAGGAGCGCGACGTAGAAAAAGCCCGTTTCGCATTTTATCAGCCACAGGCTCACAGATACCAAAGTAGAGAAGTACGGGCCAAAACTTATAACGTTGGCGAACTAGTTCTACGCCTGTCGGATAAGAAAAAGAACAAGCTCGAGCCCAAATGGGAAGGTCCCTTCATTATTGACCAAGTTCTAACCGGTGGAGCATACCGACTGCGGGATGCATTAACTAATCGACTCGAGCCGAACCCATGGAACGCGGCCAGGCTCCGAAGATTCTACGCCTAGCGCCGGACTCTATGTCCGTCTCCTTCCTCTGTCCATTTTTTGCATATACATTATCTGCCTTGTTTTTCTTTCTCTCTTTCTTTTATTCCTTCTTTAGGCCTTCAAAGGCCAACTTGTGCCTCGCTTGCACATTATAGATGCGCTAGCCGCGCTCATCATACCTGGGGGCTTCTTTCACAGAAGCTTATTTATTTATCTGAGCCTCGTGCCCCGCACATGTGTTATGCTTCCACATGTAACTTCTTTCGCCATTATATGCATCGATATGACTTAAGTCTTGGCCAAGCTGGGTTGCCTGGCTCTTGTATTTACGCCCTACGTTCCCGTTAATTCGGCTAGGGCATAAGGGGAGCACCTCTGCGATTGTTACTGCCGGGTCAGCCGGATGTGTACCTCAGACTGGGTGAAGCCGAAAGCTAGCGTTCTTAAGGGAATATTCGGTCGGTGAACAAAAGATGATTTTTATTTATTTTCCATGTCTGCCCCCCGATGTTTTTCCTGCGGTTCCTATCGCAGTCCGGACATGCACTTTAGGGCATGCTTACCCAGGGAAAGGAACCCTTAATGAAACTATTCTCCCTGGAAGATGTTTCTTACTACCCATGTAATACAACATAACTAGTTGGGCACTTGTCTGTTCAAGCACTAATGACCCCTACGCCTGGTCTCCACGCATACCCCGGTTCTTATATAACTGAGCGGGTATTCAGATACACTCCGGACTATCGGGTCCCGAGGTTGAAGCGAAAAGGTCCGCCAAGACAAATGATCTACAATCCGGCTAGAAGGCATTATACATGTCACTTTAATTACATAGTCATGCAGACTGACTAAATTCCTCTTCTATACCATCCAACAGGCGGTCTAGCCTACAATCCTATTGGGAATACTTTGCGGCTAATTCTACTTGCCCATAAACTATGCTAACGGGGATCTCTTTTCCGTCGAGCCCCACGGGTCCGACCTCGGCCATGTGATTTGGGTCAGCCTTGGTATACCGCGTCTTCACCATGGCCCAGGCTTCTCTGGAACCTTGATGGCAGGTCGATATATTCCATAATCGGAAGTGCCGCCGTGCTCCCTTGAGCTTCTCCGTAAGCTCTGCAATGCCTTCTGGCAGGGAGACGGATGGCCACAATGCCTGGACAACACCTTGCATCACCTGCCGAACTTGTTCGTGCAGATGTGAGAGCTCAGATAGAGGATCACCTGCAGACCCGGGGATTTCCTCCGCGGGATGACCCGTCAGCATACCTACATACATAACGCTGTTAGTCGGCTTCTTCGCCGAACTCCTTCAAAAGGATTCGTTCAAGCACTTACTGAAAATGCCGCGCCGAAGCCGCTTATTCTCCTTCTCGGAGTCTGCAAGCTGGGATCGAACGTCTTTTAGTTCCACGCTCAGCTTGATATTGGTGTCTTGGAGATTGTTTTTCTCCCGCCTAACCTTAGTCAACACTCGTTTGCCAACCTCTAGCTATCGCACGACATGCTGGTCCTCCAGATTTTCTCCGGATTCATCTGCAACATCTATTGTCAGATCTGCAGCCACGCCGCACACTATATGGTAACCATCATTCTTTAAAGTAAATGTTACCAACGGGAGATTTTTTTGGTTCCTTCAATGCGGCAATAGCGGCCCGCAGTTGGGTCTTGCATTCCTCCAGCTCCTGTGCTAGCATAGTATTCTTGTCTGTAAGAACCTGCACAATAAAGATGATCCTTAAATCAGTTCTGCTAACTGTTTCAAGTCTCAGGGGCTACCGATACATATAAATCGTCAGATGTACTTACCCGTACATCCTTTACATACTGATCCGTGGCTCTGGCTAGACCATCTTGAGCAGCACGGAGGTACGCCTCTCCAAAATTGAAGACATCAAATGCCTCTAGTGAGAAACAAGCGTCACGGAGTACGGCCCGACAGCGCCTATGATTCATGGCGCTTTCCACTTCTGAGTTTCTAGTGGATAATCTATCCGCATCCTCTATAGGGGGATTATCTGGCGCCC